>NC_044497.1:43037500-43225175 GCF_902362185.1 Chanos chanos
ATTTTAACAATCCCCCGAATAAAAGTTCCTCATTGCATCAGATAGTCAATGACCTTAACAAACCTCTGTTAAAGTGCACCGCTCTCATAGTATGAGCAGGAAAATGATGTTGTGATAATTGCAAACACAGACAACTTGATTCCACACTCAGAAGTGATTTTCAGCACTTTTCTTTGTGAATGTTGTTGCACAAGATCAATGGAAGAAGCAGAACCTTTGTGGTGTCATGACACGATGATACTCCAGGGTTTTCTATTAGTGACTCATCAGCCCTCATCCCATTTCCAGGTCTCCTGTACTGTAAGAGCCAGCAGCGTAAAAAAAAATAAATAAATAATAGTAATAATTGTAAACAATAGCTGGGGCATCCCAGATGACCTAATCCACACATCCTACCTCTGATTTCCAGGATGACTGGTGAATCCGTCACGAGGAGAAGAATTCAGATGGCTACATCTAAGGAGAGTGTGGAATCTGAAGACAATGTGTTTTGGAGAGGGTAGATCCTGCGGCATTCTGGGCCAAACACTAAGGGCATTGTATTGTCAAAACGATTACTCAATCTCCAACTTCCGTCTAACTGCCCCTCAGATTGTTATTCCGAACAAGCAGCTGCAACTCTGTGGCTTCGCGTTGTAAACAGGATTTCTTTGGATCCACACTATCCTGTGGTTACCTAAACTAAATAAATAAATATGAACAAGTTAAAAAAAAAAAGAGGAAAAAAGAAAGAAAGAAGAATGAAGATGATATAAGAGGATGTTGTGCTCTTGGTTAAAACAAACAGATAGTGCAAAGATAAGGAAAGTGAGGAAAGCATAATAAAATGAGAAAAGCATTTGCAAGGTGTCTGAATGAAACAGGCTAAGCTGTCCTGCAGCAGGAGAGAACGAGGGGGGGGGGGGGGGGGGGGGGGGGGGTTTGCAGGCTGAGCCTGGAGGGCAGCCAGGGTGAGGGAAGAAGGTGGCCCTCTCTGACTGATAGCCCACCACCGTCCAAGAAACCTGATTGCCAGGGAAAGTCTAACACACCTTGACACGCATAAGAAACTCAAGCCCAGCGTAGAGTGCAGTCAGATATGTACCACCAAAGGAGCCCCACCAGGCTACCCCACTCTGCTTGGCTTTTAACTCAATCTGTTTAGATGAGCGCACTGGGGAAGAATGTCTCCGTCTTGCTCCTTTGCCTACCCCCCCCCCTCCTCCCCACCCCACCCAAACCATCTCTGTGAAAGCCCCAAACCACACACACAACTGCATTAAAATGACATGCAGGCCGAAATGCTTGGGAAATCAAATGAGTGCCACTAGGAACATAAAGTAGCGTTGCCAGCAGAGGATCTAACATGAGCTCCCACTGTATATGTATGCCTGGAAACAACAAATTTGCACAGAGTGCCTTCAAGTCTGTGCCAGAATTCTTGGGAAATCAGATTGAGAACCAACAGGAACCTTACAGTATGAGAATTTTTGGGAAACCAGATTGGGGGACCGACAGGAATCTTACAGTATGGAAAAAAAGACATGAGTACAAATGAAGTGAATGAAAGACTCAAAAAGTTTGCAGAGGATTACAAGCATGGCTTGTGTGTCAGTGTCAGTGATGTAAGTGCATCTGGGGGGAAAACAGAGAAAAACAGAGGAGGGGAGAGAGGAAAAAAGATGGATAGATTCTCGCTGAGCATCTTGGCTTTGGCCGCGGGTGAGAATAGCAAGGGAACAGTGGGATTATTCCCCTCACCCCTCCATTGAGAGAAAACGATGAATCAGGGCTGAAGTTTCAACAAACAATGCCGTTTATGACACTGGCTCACCGACAGGGAATGAGAGGGAGAAAGAGAAAAAAAAAACGGATTTGGAGCTCGCACGAACACCACAGCCATGGCTGTAAATAGTCCTGAGGGCTGTATCTCAGGAGGAGTAATGAAGGCCTGGGTGAAGGCCAACACAAACACAGGCCCGGCCCGAGAGGATCTGCTCCGCTGGGCCCTCTTTCCTCCTTTTCAAAAAACCCAGACCCCTGTGCCCTCCCTCATCTGCACATCCCCCTGCAGCTGTCAGCAGCTGGGCTGGCCACTCACTGGAACCTCCTTTAATGAGCAATCAGTCACTCTGTCTGTTAGAGCTTTGGCCGTATTTGTTTATTGACCTATCCGCAGCATTGAATATAAACATGTAACTGTCAAATATCAATACCAATATCGTGGCTTTCAACCGTAAATATTCACCTACCTCACCGTGACCCAGTGTGTAACTTAGATCGGAATTTTAAAGTAAAATAATATGGAAAAGCTGTGTACAAATGTTATTTTGACAGTTGGGGACATGGATTTTTCTGGTTTGTAATGTAGTACTATATATGTAGTCCATCAGCTATAAGTTATTAAATAAACTGAGTGATCAGCGTATCACCAACAGGTCATAGATGGGAGGGTACACAACAGTCATTCCACTGAGCAAGTGTCTTTTCTTCCAGCTTAATCTTCTTTTTCTTACCTCTACAAACAGTGAAGCTAATCTCAGTATCATAGCCTTTATTCAGCGAAGTTCAAAGGTTCAGCCCGAAAGACAATGCATTGAGCGTTAAGCAGCGTTACAACACCCACAGGAGGAGTGCGAACGCTTAGACATGTTATGTCATCACACACTTCAGGGCCATCGCTTTGCATGGATTAAATGGATGTATTGATCTTTTTTAAGGATAAAAAACATTCTTTGCTGTGTAAGCAAAGAACAGAATGGAGAAGATTAAATCTGCGACAAAATAGCTCCCATTCGCAAATACTGCGGGTAGTTTACATTACAATGTAACACATTTGTGTCGGTGCCAAGAATTTCATACGCACAATGAGATTTTTGTTTCTTTTTGGTATCGATTATATAGTCTTTCTGTATATTACCAACACCATGCTGAAAAACAATTTATTTCAAAGGTTTAAATCTAAATGTTGCTCGAAATGTCACCATTCATTGTGTCAGAGAGGTGTGTCAGAGAGATCACTTACCTGTGCAGTCTTGTCTCTGCGTCAACATCTCGCTTCGTTTACTAAAAGACAGAGGTTGCTGACTATTAGCTTAAGCAAACGTTTCACGGGCCTTTTCAAAGCAAAGGAGAGCTTCAGGTGAAGCGTGCCGCTTGGAATGCAAACACAGAATCACACAGTAGCCATCAGCAGCCTGAGGTTTCACACTCTCTTTTCAGTGAGTCAGTGACAGACTGGGGAATATTTTTTATGGTCAGTCACAGTGGGAGGTCTAGACTCTAGAGGGTGTCATCAAAAACAAAAACACCACAGTTATGATATACGATCAGGTATGGCTTGCGCTGAGAAATGTAAAGCTGTTCAAAACCATCCCCACAACCTATTCAACTCAGAAAAATGTACCGACATGCAGTCTACAGCAGGCACTTGCAGAGCCATGTGACCAAGGTACCTGTAATGGGTTAAGAGCATATACCATACAAATATCTTAAGGTGTATGTATAAATCCTTTTCTGAAATTCATGCACAATCAATCATTTTCAATATAAGGTCTAAATATAGCACCTGTATTGTCATCTTTGTGAACACTGTATGTTACAACTGCTTTCTCAATGGATACAATTTTTTTTTTTTGCGCACTTGTGTTTTACAACAAATCGTTGAAAAGGCAATGCCAATAGGTGAAGGCGTCAGGGACAGAGAATGGTAGCATGTAACCAAAAGGTATGATCGCTGCTTTTGACATGAATTTGCTCAAAATGCCGTAAAAGTTCAGGGGAATAATTGAGTCTATGTGCTAAGCTCTCACAGCCTGTAGGTTATGCAGGGAATCGTCTCCGGCAGCAAGACATATCATAAACCAGCGCATTATACAGAAACTTATCTGTAATATTAACTGATCTACAGGAGACTAATGTTCAACCAGAGCTCTATAATCTGATTTTAAAAAGAGAATCTGACAGACACCAGTACAAATGAATTAATCTCTGACCAAAACGTAGTGACTGTTGGTCAAAGAAGGGCATCAGCTCTGGCTTCCAGTGTATTGGAGCATCATCTTGTGTAGGCTGAACTGCTTTGGTGTACTACACTGTCACACTGGCTAAGCATCATAGTTAGTTAGTGTTTCTGAGATATGTCTTTCCTGTCAAATACATGTCACTAATCCCATTAAAATGAACCAGTTGCCATGCATGTGGTACAACTCAAACTTTGTAGATCTCCACACATGTGCACGCACTGGTCTGGGGTGAGGCAACTGGAGGGTGTCTGTGTAGGTAATGGCAAAGAGGTTCAAAGCCTGGACATTTTAAAGGGAAACATGAAATTACCTCACCATTTCAGGCACCATTTCAGGAGTGAACCTAAAGTAGAGAAAAAAAAAACATTTTTAAGGTCTAGAAGCAGATATGATTTTTTTTTAGCACTTGAGAAATAAATCCTAAGAAATAAAAGTCTCAAATATTTCAAATGAATATTAACCCATTAATAAAACAGACATCTTACATGGAAACAAGAAAACAATAGAGAACAATCGCAAGCCAAAAGAAACAGCAGTTCTACAGGTTCCTTCATAAAACAAGTTCTTTTCACACTTGACAGAATCTGGTCCCCTGGCTCCAACATACGTAATCTGATGACTGAGCGATAAAGAGCTCCAGGCATCTCACTGTTTATACCCATCACTGCTTCACATATTTATTTGATCCTGTCAAAGTCAGCAGTGAACAATGGGAATATTGACAGTATAGGAACATGAATGAGCTGGTTTGTTTGAGTTTTTTAGCACCGTGGACTCCCGAGCGGGCTGTTGCTTTGTGAAAGTCCTGTATTGTATTTCTTTCCGCTGCCAGAGTGGGCTTCCTGTGCTGGGGCAGAGTCGACTGCGAGTGACCTCCCCTTTCCTGTGTTGGGGTCTGAACCAGGGCTGCCACGAGCCCCCCGGCCCTACCTTGAGCGTCCAGCCCCCGTCTGCCCCTCTCCAGTGCCCTTTGGAGTGGCCCGGGTCAAAGTCACCGCTGTCAGTCACTTCCTGCACGAGCCAGCAGAGTGGACCACACCTCAGGGAATCCAGGGGGATTTTTCAGCCAGAACTGGCTACATAACAACAATGTTCAGGGGCTACTACTAAAGTAAACAGCCTACGAAACACCGCAACACAGCAAGCAGATACCTGTTACATTTCCCTCGGAGAGCCTCTCTCATCTACTTTGTGAAAAAGGATAGTGCTGTTGATTTGCGTGGTTTTAAGGGCAAATGAACCCATCAAAATATCTGAACATTTTACTTAATCAAAGGAAAAATAGATCATCTTCAGTAGTCAAGGAAAAACACAAGGGACCACAACATTCAGCCTTTGCCCCTTTTTACACCGCAGGAACAGACTTCATCATGTCCCTTGCTTACACTCTACCTTTAAGTGTAGTTTTTTTTTTCTTGTGTGCAGTGGTGGTCTGACCTGAGTGGGTTTGACTCTTGGTATCACATTTCCCTTGATCTGATACCCAGAGCAGCCTCAGGGTTCCAATCCCATAATGCAGTGTTACCGGGTCTCCTACGCTCCTGCTGCCAAGGAAACGTCAGGACGAATTCGCCAAAGGCTTTTAAGTCTGTGCTGACATCAGCTTACACTAACGTTCCAAACAGTCAGGATTTTATATGAAATGACATTTTGACCAGTACAGAGCAGAGCAGCTCCAGAGCTAAATTTTCTCTACAGCACATGGGAAACAAAACAAAACACGACAAAAACTAACAGGTTACACAATTTGATTAAAATTTGCTTGAGGGAACCTATTCAAAAACGCAGCAATGTTGCAGCTATTAAAACAGAAAGTGAAATTACATCTTACTTATGCAAAAATCCACGTTGAGAGGCCTTTTACCACATCTGCGACACAAAATGTACATGGTACGTGTTTATTTACATTGGGCAGCGGTGTTGTTGCTTGAGGGGCCAATTGACCTGTGGTGGTCTCTGGCCATCAGCTCTGCAGAGGACAGGAGTTATGCTTCTCCAGGGTCGACTCTTTGAACTTGAGTAGCATTGCCCAGACAGTCCTCCTACAGGATTTGCTGAGGAAGTGAGAGGGGAGTGCAGGAGGAAATTAGTCCCAGTCCATGGGGACTGGACCTTGGGCCCCCGGGATTCTGACACAACGCAGCTCTGCCTGGTTTAAAACACACTCCCACTGCATTAACACAACAGGCATAGTCTAGCTTGCTTAGCGCAACAACTAGAATGGCATTTTAACACCTTGTTTCACAAAGCGATATGAACGAATGCTTTTCCTGGCCAATTTTTTGGGCCAACAAAAACTGTCCTGTGAAATGAGATGTTTCCACTGGTTAATCCTCCATACTTTGTGCTCATGTCAATCTTTGCAAACAGACACGCACTGCATACATTTTAAGAAACTGACACTCAACAGTTTAAATTAAACTGATTTATTCAATAACGACAACACAATAGGTTTTCACTCCCTTGATACATTTCTACATACAAGAGTCGGACACACTGCAATCTTGGGGGTGCACCGAGTCCGCTCCCGTTCAGTGAGGTGTGGTCAGGTTTGGGCCTGGATTTGAAGACAGTTACAGTGGATTAGGATGGTCATAAACTTGTGATCTTCACCAGTTCCAGAAGAACAAGCGGCTGCCGTGTTTGGCTGGCTCCAGCTTGGCATCGATTGGAGGGTTAGGCTCAGGCCTTGGTCGTGAGTGGTAAGGGTTCTCTGGCAGAGGCCGCGTGGTAGCCACCTTAGTTACCTGAAACAGAGAGTTTATATTACCTAATTAGTAAGAAAAGGATCTTTAAAAATAGTATAGTGTCTACTTGTCAAAGTGTTTCAAGTCAAGGCTAGTGGAGATAGTAAAAGACTGGTTCGCACAAATTTCAAACAACCACTTTGTGTGTACCACACTGCAAGTGTATACACTGTGAGTGTGATCTTCACACAGCGGGCAGTTGAGTGAGGGATGGGGGGGGGGGGGGAGGCAGTGAATGCAAGGGGACTGAACTCTCACCTTAGAAAGGTCGCCTAATGCTGGCCTCTCCCAGCCCAACTTCTCCAGCACACAGTTATCAAACGCCTTCTGCTGTTTACGACACTGACGCAGCTCTGCCAGATTAGAGTAGTCCAGGCAAGTCCAGTATTCTGTGAAGGATTCTGCACAGTTTCCCTTTATCTGCCTGTAAAGCATAACGCTGCATTAGCACAGCACCACTCACAAGGATCAGTTCAGAGGCACGACCACTGGCACCGGGTTAATGAATTCATTCATCATATTTACAGGGGCTATTTTTATTTCTGGGTGGAACACGCAGGCTCAAACACCAATGCGTGATAAGGACTACATTACAAAATGCCTGGTATTAAAAATACACACTTTCAATCATCATTTAAAATGTTTATTCCGTGTGCATAATCATTTATTTGTTCATACTTTGGTTGTGCTATTTGAGGATTTTAAACAAAGGGAAGTCAGGCACCCTGTTTAATGACAGGCGGCAGTCACAGAGCAGAGGCGTCACGATGTGTCATTAGAGCAAAGCCACACTGAGTAAATACGTCTACCAGGCCTCAGACTGAAATGTGCCAGACCACTTCCCTTGTACATCCGACTGGCAGAGGGGCTGAAACCTATAGTTAAGGCCAAACTATTTAGGATTTTAATTAGGATTTAATTAGGTCTGAACCAGCTTTCAAACTGCTTTTACTCTGGCTGCTAAATCATGTGCTATTTTAAAATCAATGGAAAACATAGGTTAATGATTGTATGAATCAACAAATAGCCATGGAATGACATTAAAATGAGTGGCATGACTAGGATATTAAGAGCAGAGAAAAACAACAGTTTCATTACATAATAGTCATTTTAGCTTTTCTCTCATTCACCCTGATTCCAACAAGGGGCAGTGGCAGGGGTCACACTAAATTCATGAACATAGTAAATCTAATGTCAGTTCTTTTGATACTAAACATGACTCTATGTTACTCTCAATTAGCCCCAACAAACAGATAACAGTTACGCCACAAGATGCAGGGTATTTGGGGTCCTTTAGGAATGCATGAAAATAAAAATTATAACAAATATATTGTTAAGAGTGAAGTGGTTGGCCCTAGAATAAAATGGTTTGGCAAATAATTACTCATTCCACTCAATGAAGTTTGAGCGTGAAGCAGCACAATGTCTCATGTCAAAAAGAGATGGTTTTATCTAAGGCGTAGGTAAGGGCAGACCCAATATGCCAGTTTAAAATGAATAGTTTAGCATCTACTTGTCAAAATGAATAGTTTATCTTCAAACATTCAGACAATTTAAAAATGAAAAAATAAATATAAATATACATTGAACATATGATACAATTTGCTCACGCTTCAGTCAGTTAATGTATAACCTGTTAATCTACCCAGGTAGTAACGTTTATGTTGTCCAGATACAAAACCTGTCTACGTTCTAAACCAGTGATTCTGAACTCCAGTCCTGAGGTCCCCCTGTCCTGCACATCTTTGATTTAACTCATCATTAACACAGTTAATTGAGCTAATCACAGGCTTTATGATTAACTGAACAGTGGAATCAGGGGTGTCAGTCCTGAGTTAAAACAAAGACGTGCATATTTACATGAAATATTTGATGGCTCTATGACATATGTTCAAGAATCTTAAAAATGATCAAAGATGAAAATACAGCTTCAAAATACATTTTGAGGTGCAATCAGTCAAACTATTGCTATCAAACAAAATTAGGATCACAACTCTCGTATGGTTTCGTTGTTGTGGATAAACATTTACATATTCAGACATGGTAAAACAGTTGTAGACGTTGAGTACCTGAAGAACTGCAGAGCACATTCATTGACTTTCCGCCCTTCGTTTAGACACTTCCTAGGGTCCTTCTCCTCCCAACGACACAGCATGAACTCTTTGTTGGCCTTGTCACACTGGGAGCCATAGTGGTGGGCTGCAGCCTTCAGTACAGCAGATGAGACGTTTACCTGTTCGTGAAGAACCAGGTGGAGAAAGGTGAAATTCTTGAACCCTCAAATGCTACTTAAACATCCAAGCCGTGATAACACAAACTACAACGTTAGACTGTTTAGATCTGTGGCAGTTTCACACAACATGGGTGAGGGCAGTCGACGGGTGGTTAGTATGAGTTTCAAAGGACACTGGTGATTTGGGGACAGGAGGAGAATTAGGTTCACCGTCAGCTCGCCAGCTATGCTGCAGCTTTTGCTAGCTGGCTAAGGAATGTATTGAGAGATTTGTCACATTAGCTTACTGTCGTCCTTTACGTAATGTCACTGCACAGCGGTATGGTAACCATTAGAGAACTCCTAACATACTTTCATGAGCGGATCATATCCATCAGTTCAAAGCTTGCGAATTTTGGAAATAATGTGTGATCTCTAGCTAAACGTTACAGAGTAAACTTTCCTAGCCAGTGAAGCTAACTTGTTATGCTAACTATTTACAAGCAGACGGACAGTTCCCGCATACATGGCAATTGAGAATTTTCGTCAAAAAGCAAGAGAAGTGAAAGATGCTACACTTACATTTCTTAACGGAAAATATTCTAAATGCTAGCAGACCAATAACTCACACGCTTAGTTTTAGTGAAATTACCGTACTGATTTTCTGTAGCTTGCTGTTTGCAGGTCTCCTGATGTTTTCATTAAATTATCTTAAGACTTACCTCCTCAACATTCAGCTCTGCCAAAGTCGGGATCTCCACCACACCGGGCATGGCAAGATTTTTAAAACTGGTACAGTTTATACAGACTGATCTGACAGTCACAACTACAAACCAACTCAAGGTCCTCGCTCGCAGGAGGACGAGGCCGCAATAGGAAGGTCAGCCTATTGCGCATGAGCAAAACACTGAGTCGCTTAACTTTGAAATCACTTTAATGCGACATGAAACTGAGAGAACAGAGCGCCATAATGGTGCAACCAAACTTTAATAATAATAATGATACGTATTTTCAGCACTTCTGACCTTACTAAGCATACTTGTAATTGTTCATTTCTTTTACGAATATCATGCTTTCACCAAAATTGCAGTTGTTGTACTCATTAAATACCTATTTAAAGCATCACTCAGTCCTGACTATGTTTCCATGGAAACGCGACCCATTACTTGTCAACAGGTTTGGTCAACAGCTATGGAGTTTACAGGTGGTAGTTACAATGGAACCTACAAGTATGGCAGGTGGATGAAACTGACATATGATTATGATCGTTTTAACCTTCTTGCGATTACACTTCTGTCTGACAATGCTTGCAACGAGTTCTTCACCTTTTATTACCATTTTGACCTAATCGATTTGAACACTCCCCGCGACCCTAATTGGGATAAGCAGCTTAGAAAATGAATGAATAGATGAATGAATAATTTGAACGCTGTCAACATGACTAACTCTTTATACTAGTAAAATTGTAACTGGTTAGATGCTCGTTTATAGTAGTAAGAAGTAAGCTGGATGAAATCATGGTCTGGTGGTCATCGACCTAGCAGTGTCGCTACCTGCGAAGGTCATTTATTTTGTTATCAAGACGTAATTGTAGCCTTGGTCTTTCTGTGAATTCAGAACCTGATGTATTGTCATACAACATTTTTTCTGTTGTTTTCTTGTCTTCTGATCTGTACGCAGAATGGACGGAACAGGGGAGTATACATTTTCCACTGGGACCAGATATGTTGGGGAGTTGAAGGATGGCTCATTCCATGGGAAAGGTGTGCTGTATTTTCCCAATGGAGGCAAATATGAGGGAACTTGGGAGAAAGGAATATCAAAACAAGTATGTGTATATTTGTGTGTGTGTGTGTGTGTGTGTGTGTGTGTCTTGGGGGTTGGGGGGTGGGGGGGTGTCAATCCACACAGGTACCTCATTTGTCTTCATGGCACATGTTGCACAGTAGCCCTCATTCTACAAGTGGGTCTGTTATTCATAGTAATGATGGAATAAAAATGATTATTTCTAAATATGGCCTAGATTAAACTTTGAGAAAATGCACCCCATGCGCCAGTCTGTGTTTTGTAAATATGTCAGTGTTCAGGATCCATACGGAAGTCATACAGAGAAACATGTTTTGTCTTGTAATGGACATTTTCAAACTGAAACAAAACTAAGCTGGTTGTTTTGTTATTGTTACTACTGCAGACACATGGGGAGATGTTTGATAAATCCACATTGTGGATGAATCCACTGTTTTTCATCAATAGGGAAAGTACACTTTTTCTGATGGGTTGGAGTATCAGGAGGAAGACTGGGATTTCTGTGATGGCTTTGACAGGCGTTTTTACACTGAGAGGTGCAATGGACTAAAGCCTGCAGGTGTGAGTCTTCCACTGAAGAGAACTTAAAAAATTCTCTATTATCCTTGTCACTGTGCCACTCTCACACTCATTCTTGTACCTTTACGCCCCCCCCCCCCCGGACCCATGTCTTTCATGGTTTTACATCACTTCTTATCCACATGTTCTCTTCCTCCATTTTAATCAGTTGCTTGACAAGACCAAGAACAAGTGATCTGTTAAGCCACGTTTTACACGAACTGTTCCTTTAGGTAAGTGAAGTTGTTTACCTGTCTTTTTACAGGCGAGTCTCAGTTGACTGACCTGTTTCCTCCGCGAGTCACACCTGAAGGTTGCTATGACTGTGGTGATGGCTTTTATGATCCTAAAACCAGGATTATCAAAGACTATGAAGGCAGGTTCCTGAGAAATGCAGGTGAGATGACTGACAAGCTCATAGTATAGATTCTACAAACATATTCAGCATAGGGGTGTACAAACAGTCTGTTGGAATTATTCATTCTGTAGAATATCTAGATCTGAAACACAGAGAGTATGTCAGTGTGAAGTCTCATAAGAAGCACTACTTTATCGCTGCACATATTCTCTCTTCATTTAAATTCCACATCTGTAAATTATTTCCATGAAATTGCAACACAATCCACTCATTTATTTAATCATCTTCATATTAAAATTCAGAGTAAATGCTAAATCTTTGGCTCAGCCATCTGGAAAACATAAAAATACATGGAACTTTAGAGTGGTATAAATGGATTGGATAGATGCAGGTTAATATCATTGATTTGAACATTGAGAAGTGAGTTGCGATTGTAAGATTACTCATCTGTTGGTTCTTTTTCTTAAGCAATCATGCCCCTCCACTATAGTCATTTGAGCTCTGCTTTCATGGGAAAATGCAAAACACATTTTGCTCCTATTGAATGCCCATTGTAGGTCTATGATTTGATGCGAATTTTTAATGTCAGCCTCACTAATAAGAGTCCCGTGCCCTGTGCCAAAAGTTTTGCATCTGCTAGACAATGTCATGGATTATCAAAGGCTGTGGATTTAATATGCTTTGTCTGCAGTAAAGGGTGTGTCTGTACTTGTGTGTTTGTATGTGTGCTTGTACGAGCCTGAGCACACAAGCACATGTGTACACACGTACACGTGTGTGTGTGTGTGTGTGTGTGTGTGTGTGTACCTGTACATGTGCATCCACACAGTTTTTATGCTCACCATACATCCTTGCTGAACCACATCTTTAGGTTTTATGTTATAACTGTTTTTTCACACTCATGTTGGCTGACTGTATCGATCTCTCTTTGTTTATATAGAATACAAGAATATTTGCAACATTATTTTTGATATCGTTTCAAATCCAGGCATGTGTATTTGGATGGGTCTTTTTGCATTGCTAATTAATGGCAACCAGAGGCTCAGCTGGCAGCTGGCTGTGTTTTCCAGGAGTCTTAGACTTATAGTTTAGTAAACCTTTTCCATGTAACTATATGCAACATGATACAGATTACCAACCTCCAAGTCATCAGGGACCATGCAAATTTTATTCACATGTATGAACTGACTCTAACAGAAGAGGACATGTATATCCTGAACAGATGTCTTAAAACTGTGGATGAAGGGATTTTTCTTGTGCTGCGCGAGACACAACAGCTCTGTTAATGATAATTTAATTAGAGGCAGTACACTGCTGTTGCAGAATGCAGAAAGAGACAGAGAGCTGTGATAATGGACTAGTAGCAATGATGAGATCTTAATAGATCCTGTTTCTGTACTGTCTTTTTCCTCTGTTCCTCTGTGTTTTTACACAGGAAACACTTCAAGCATGCAGCACTGTGTCTGTGTGGATCTAAGTATGCAACTTTGATATGTAGAGGTGAAAATGTAGATTAAATGTGTGGGGTGTGTGTGTGTGTGAGAGAGAGAGAGACAGAGAGAGAAAGAGAGAGAGAGTTTGTTTTTAACCTTATTTTCACTGTAGAGAGAGAGTATGGTCATATTAATTCTTCAGATACACTCTCGTATGGCTAATCCACATCAGTAACAGTTCACAGTGGAGCGTGGTTAGCAGTAAAGCAGACATCTGGGATTTCAATGTATACAGCTATTACGTCTGATAGTATTGTGCTATTGTGCCAAGAAGCCGCTGCATCCTCAGGATTTATTTTTATCACCCCGAGGTGAAGGTACATTTGTCAAAATGGGTGTGAAGACAGAATTTATTGCCAATGGCTTCCCTCCAGGATGGAGGAGAGCATTGGTTAGAGACACTGGCTGGCCACTTAAGAGGAACTACACTCCCAGCGGGGGCGTTTTTTGGGAAGGGGAGGAAGAGTGCAGCTACAGCTGTGGGGCAGAGGACCAGAGGGAAGAGAAGAGGTAGAGATGACAGGGGGATTCTTTCCAGGGAGCTGCTGCAGAGGCTGGGCAGGAAGGCTAGAGGAAATGCCCAGGCTCTGGGCCAAGCAGGCGCCACATTGGAGCAAAAAAGCAGATGGGAGGAAGCCCTAAGGAATCTCCTACACTGCTGGCTGGAGCAGAGTGAGTCGGTTGGTTAGAAGAGGTTGGGCTGTGACGGATAGGAGCTTCAAACGACATTCCTTATAGTGCCACACAAGGTAGCCCAAAGGAACACCATCTCCTCCCACGACTGCACCCTGTCTTACCAGCGTTTGAAACCTTTTTTCCCTCCTTTCTCTATCACCAGAATCACTCCACCAGAATCACGTCCATCCATGCTATCAAAGATAGACACACAAACATTTCAAACATCACCAAAAATTCTATCACATGCAAATATTTGAATGAGACAACCAGCGTTCAGTTACTAAGCAAAGATAATGGTTTATTTGTTTAACTGTAAAAAAATATATATTATTAATAATAATGTTATATCTTAAGTCAGTTTAATTTCAGTCGCAGTGTTGTCAGTAGTTCCCACATAGATGTTATTAGGTTTGGAAGTAGGGCCAAATGCTAACGGAGTTGTCTGAGAGGAGCTCACACGAGACATGGCAAAGCAGAGAGGCTTTATAACGTAAAGGTTCCTGCCAAGCCTCCATCGTTATACAGAGCATGTGTAATAAGTCCAGGCAGGAGAGCTTTATGAATTAAACTCTTCAGAGACTTCACACAGAATGTTGTGAAAGGCAGCAAGCCACAGGGTTGAGGTGCCATTGATCAGCATGCTTTTAGCTCTACACTGGACCAGGCTTCACATTAAAAACCTTTTTTGTGTGTTTGATTATTTGTTTTTTCCCAAATCAGAGCACAATTTTAGGGATAGAAAAGAAGTGATACTTAAACTAAAGGTGACCAGTGAACACTAATGCATCTATTCTAAGAGTAAGATACTTGCATTTACTGTTTTAGTATTACTTTTTTAGTTTGAGGTATTATTAATGATACATTTAGTCATAACTTTTGAGCTTGTTAAACAGCACCGTTTACTGTTGAGTTGAATCTGTGTCCAATCACTGTCTTTTCTTTCCCTCACTGGACGTAACACCACCCATAGCTACAAGTTCCTAAGTGCCAACCTGTTTGTCATAGTTTCCTGTTTCTGGAATAATTGCTCCTTTGTAACTTGCCAAGGATCACATTCAAAACATCCCAGCCAATGAAAACAGCCAAGCTTGAGCCATTGTCACACTGCTCTGAGTCAAAATGAAGCCTATAAAAGAGATGGTATCACTTCACACTGATGGATATTATGTCCGAATATCTCAGCACACCACATTTACTGAAGCTCCTTACACTTACCTGGCTGGATAGATATACTTTAGTTGAACTCCAGCTCCTTGGGATCCCCTTGCCAGTATAGTCTTAAAAATAAAGTTTCTTAAAGTGTTACAGTATAGGTAGATAGAAAGTAACACTTCGGCCCTATCTCAAAGCAATTAATACAACTATCATCTTGTCTGAAAGGAAACATGTTTCTTTTTTGGGTGTATTTAGAGATGACAAACACATTTGAACAAGGTGTCAATACAGTTTCCTTCTCTCCTGTGGGTTATGTTGTCAAAGATATATGTTGAATTATTAGACAGATATGTATTATAGCTTAAATAGGAAAAGTCGTTTGTCCTGCAGAAGCAGACTAGGTGACTGACCAGCATTTTCTTTTTCCTTTGTATTTTATAGACTGTGGGAAAATTGCTAATAAGAGAAACCGCTTTCAATTTGAGTTTACTAACCATATACACACAATGTTGTTAAAATTGGTAATCACTTACAATTTTGTTGCTGTTTCGTGAAAGCTGTATAGAGATGCTCAGAATGTCCTCGCAGTCATTGTTACGCTTTGAAATGTGGTTATTTTCTTGCTTACCATCGGACACATTGCGCATGGCTTAACAACGCTGGTCTTTAGCATGTTTCACTGCTCCGTCGTGATTGAAATTGGGTGTCAAATTAACTTTAAGCGAACTGTAACGTCGACAAAGTCCATCTATTTTAGACTGATTGTGAGCCACATGGCCACCTGTGCTCAGAAATAGAATATTAGCGGATGAATTTAGCAGAACCGTAAACGCTGACAGAAATGATCAGCCTCGAGAGGGTAATTTACCGCAAATATGAAAATGTGTGAATTTGGACTCATTACCATACGTGTTAGTAATTGTAGTTCGCCCCTTACCACCAGCGATTGGCTGCGCTGGTACCAGTGTATTAATTGGTTTAAAATAGTGATGAAATGTTCTTCTTGAGTATGACCTTCCTGCGAGGGGAGGTGTGAACCATAGAACAAGGGAGAGACCCGCGTATGGTTAAAATGCAGCTGTCGCAGAATGGACCGGTCGCGTGCTGAAAATTCTCAATTGGTACATGCGGGAGCCAGGTAGAAGTGGCGGGAGGCGAGTGGAGAGGCCGTTTATGGCCATCGCATGCAATTACCGACAATCAGAGGAGAGCTTAATACCTGTTCTCAACAATGGGCCCAGTTCGCCTTGTACACGGGGGTGAGCGCTCAAGTGTGTGCAGCTGCGCGCTACGATTCAGCACTAGCAAAAAACTACCTCTTGCTCCGCAATTAGCAACTCTTTTCAGTTTTTAACAATTTAAAAAGCAGTAGCCTATATTATCCACTGTTTTTGCTTGCAGAGTCATCTCTTTAAAGAAAAGGAGTGATTGTTGCGTGAAGTAGGCAGTTTCAAGAACGCATTTGCGTAATTATCGTCTTAATCCTTGAAGTAAAAATGTAAATAGGGTTTTTTAAACATTTGAACAGTAGGAATGGGGTGGCCTATATTATTTCTGCACATCAATGAATTTGAGTTATTCTCCTATTTCTCAATGTCACTATATTCCTCAGTCATTGGCTCAAATGTTTGAATTGGTCCCGCAATAATTATGAGATTATCCATTGTAAAATGTCATAGAGGGCCTTTACATCGAAAACGACCACAACAGTTTTATTCTTTCTTCTGTCTTTACAGATGCTCAGGAACATGATCGGATAGTGCGCACATGTCAAAAGGGCTGAGACAAAACGTGGACGGGACTCGCACACCAGAAAATATGTGACCATGTTCCCATGGGCTAGTTCATAAGAGCAGTAGAATCGATTTAATCAGACATTTGTAACGAATAAAAAGACATGCGACGCCTTGGGTGTTGTCGTTAATTAAAGAGCATTCACCTGAAGATTGCAGTTTCCTTTGTTCTTGGTTTTTCAATGTGCCAAATCAACACATATGTATGTTTTAAACATAAAGAGAGCGTAATTCATTCTAGCTTACAAAAAATATGCCCACGTGGAATACCAAGATGATAACAAGTTAACACGGTCAACTTCCTGTATAAATAAGTAAATATAAAAAACATGCAACTACGTACTCGAGGCGCGGTTACAAGTTGCATATTATTTACGCAATTCTATCCACATGAAAATGCATTTTGCATCAGATTCCATAAGTTACTCGGTGTTTAGAAAATGTTGCTGTGACTTGCCCTCCCCCCTGAAGATCTCCTTGCTCAGTGTCACTCTTCATTGTAGTTGCGCCTGTTTAAAATGGGTGGATTAGGACATACTGTTTAATAAGAATGCTTTACGTTAGTACTATTTATTAGATTTTCCAGTATACATTTGTGCATTCTTAAAACCCCTTATACACTTAAATAGCATAAAATAGCACTTATAAATGTCATAGCTGTTTTGTTTCAGGAAAAAGGAAACTATCATCCTGCCCAGCACTGCTTCTGTGGTTTGGCTAGTTTAGATCATAGGTTAAGACTTAAGCACTGCCAAAGCTCTTCATGTATGACAGCTATAAAGACTGGCAGTTGGAATACAGTCACTGAATACCACACTCCCATGAGGAGACATACACATCTCCCATGGGGAGTAGGGTTTCATCCAAGGTCTGCTTGATTTTGAGATACATAGTGTAGGCTATATGATAAACACATTGCTCATAAGGCCGTGCGTGCATGTGTGTGTATGTGTGTGTGTGTGTGTGCCCGTGTGTGCAAGTATAGTTCAATGTGTCTTTGAAACAGAGCCCTGGACAGGAGATCAATCCCATGAGGCAGTCTGACAGTGACTTCCTGTATGTGACGATGCTGGAATCAGTGCTTGAGTCATTACTGCATACACTGACCCGTGAAGAGTCTGCCAGCTCAGCTAACGCTCTGTGATTGCTTCCTGCCAGGATTTCAGTGTGCACACACATACACACATGTACACACACTTGCACGTGTACACAAACACACACACACATACACGTGTACACAAACACACACATACACAGATTCCTAAAAATTTGCACACTCAAATGCATCATGTATATAAATACACATAGCATTGATACCAATAATATGCAAAATCCAAGCATACAACCATGTGTTGCTTCAGTGTGAGTCTACAGGAGCTCCTTCTAACAAACCTGTTTTTAATTAGTCCATCCTTAGATTAGTTTATATATGTGTAGGGGTGTGTGTGTGTGTGTGTGTGTGTCTCTCTGTCTGTGTTGATTGTGTCTGCTTGAGTGTGTGATGAGCTCTGGTGCTATGGTCACATCAAAATCTTTGGAATTTTAGCAGATTTAAAAAGACAAAAAAAAAATGGTCAGACTGAGGAGTATATTTAATGCATTTATTACACAAAAACATTTATGATACACTGTCAGTGAAATATTTTTCTTGTTTTTATTATTATTATTATTATTATTATTATTATTATTATTATTATTATTATACAAAACAGACAACCAGAGGGAAAAGTGCTTACAGGATATTGTCTGTCTCAATAAATACAAGAACATGGAGGCCTTGACTCCCTCTAAAACACAGGAGCGGATTCCTCTCCCCATAACTGACATTAAGTTACAGTTTCCAACGGTTTTTCTCTCTGCCACAGATCTGCCACAGGCATCTGACAGCCTCAGTCCATTGAGTGTGTACCACTTTCCCCATGCTCTGGGAGCACTGAGCATACAGGGCAGACACTTACAGGTAAAAACAGAAAAAAAAACACAGATACGGACGCGGACGCTGCTCTCACAGAAAGGAATGGCACGGCTTAAATAAAAAAATGTTCCACATGTACATTTTTACATTTTTTCATCTGCTGTTTCTATCTCTCTCACTCGCTCTTTCTTGTTCTCTCTCTCGCGCTCTCTCTCTCTCTCTCTCTCTCTCTCTCTCTCTCTCTCTTTCTCTCTCTCTCTGCTTCTCTTTTTATCTCTCTCTATCCATATTTTTCTCTCTCTCATTCCTCTCTTTTATGGGAACAGATTAACATCACTGTAAACAGGCATTAACAGGCATGAACATCACCGTAGACAATGTATACATCTAGGCTATCCACCCAGACAGGATTTTTTTCATTTTGTTGTATTTTATATTTTGAATTGATTTTTTGAGGATAAAACAATATTTGTGGTTCCACTGTTCCACACCACATTTTGGGTGAGCTCTTTCTGTTCCATTGTGGTATGAATGCACCCATAACATTCAGTCGGCACTTCTCTGAAAAGCATACCACATACTCTATTTCAGATGCACAATAAAAGGCCAGCTTTCTAATGCAATCTTTAAGGCAGCAAAGTGTATCAGAGTATCAAGGGGGCTTCATACACGTCTCACAGTCAGGATGGGGCAGGTAGGTTTTAAGTCAATGCTCTGTTTAATTGAACATCACAGTCTTTAAAATCATAATAAATATCACACAAATGTCATGACAATTCAGAACTATGACAAAATCACATTTTTGTTGACCATATATTTTTTAGAACAACATTTTTTTTTAAAAATAAAATTATTTCATTTTTAAATCTAGTAATACATGTTCAGTTGTCTTCATGTTTGTTTACTGATTTAAAAAAAAAGTATTTTGTTGACAGGAAAACAGAATACTAAAGATGTGGATTATGGGTTATGTTTTAGATCCAAATTTGAAATTAACCAATTAGGCCTTGTGGCATTTTATGCCTGAGCAAGTGCAGATGGTGACAAGAGATTCAAATCTGTCCTCAACATTTTTTTTTATAGTGCTTAGTATACACAGTCCATCCTAGGCAATCAAGAACATTCACATTCTGAACTGCACCTACCAGACATGATCTGAGAAAAGAGCGAGGCACTATGCTCTTTATATATAAAGGATCACAGATAGAAGGAATGTCCGGGGCTCTGGAGCTTTGAGGCAATGCCAATTTATGTAAACAATTCAGAAAAAAACATATTTCTGTGTACTGAACAGCTCCGCTGAAAAGGATTGCATTTGTGTGTGTTTCCTTCATCTCGTATAGAAGGGAATGAGAAAGATATGAGGCGTCTTACCTCCTTGTGCTATGGTCCCTATTTCCTATGCTCAGTGACTTTTTTTTCACTCTTTTCAAGTCATGCAGAGATGAATTGTTCTTGGAAACTAGATTCCCCTTTTGCTGTGGTCAGTTGTTTTTCTTTTGTTGTGTTTTTGTTTTTTCTGAGCTCTCAGCGAGAAATAAAAAGAGAGAGAGAGAGAGAGAGAGAGATCGGGCACTTCAGAGAGCTTGTAATCTGGCAGATGTGTGCTCAGATACAGGTGAAAGCTGATGAGGGTTCATTCCCTGTTTCTTGGAAAACAAGTCCCCATTTCACAGGATGTGCCCCTTCCCTTCATCCACAGTTAAGTCTGAATGGGTGCAGGAAGGTAAATCCTGTCCACCGAAATGAGGGTGAAAAAAGTCTCGAGTCTGTCTCCCCAGCAGTTCAGAGGTCAAGAGCACAAATAATTGTCCACCACACTGCTCCTTAAACCAGATTCGTCCTCTGGGCTCGGGACAGCGCAGCCGGAAGTTTATAATAGTAGGTAAGTGTCGAGGGGTTGGATGCCTGTTTATCCGTGGTGTTAGCGGCTAAGTGGAAGCTGAGGCAGTGACATGGCTTGGTGAGGGAGACTCGGTGTAGTCAACACAGAGAATGGGTGACCTACAGAGCACAAAACAAATAATACAGACATTGTAATTCTAATTCTTCTCCTAACATTTTCAGCTTTGACAGGATATGCAGAGGGAATGACTGCAATGTAATTATATGAAAACTGAAAATTGTAAACAATTGTACGCTATAAATATAGAAACGTAAAAAACTGTTGCCTTTCCTTGAACTTTACCAAAAATATATATCCATTAAAAAATATACGTTCTATTTACATTTCAGTCAAATCATCGCACTCGTAATATATAAATAATATAATACATAAAATAGATTTCCATAGATTTGAAAATATAAAGCTTACTATATTAAAACATGCCTCGATATAAAGAAATATACACTATTAACACTGGGGCTCATTTATCTGTGAAAACATAACTCTGATATGACGCTTACTCTCAATGTAGCCATGCAGGGCCACCATGCGTGCTCTCTCTGGGCTGCCAAAGGGGGAGTAATGCAGCTCATCGGGCAGTGAAGGGGGCATCCGGGCCTGGGGGTGACCTTGTGGTGGCCCACTGTGCTGCGGGGTGTGCTTTTTGTGTCTTGCTCTGCAGTTTTGAAACCAAACCTATGAAAATGCAACGTCACCAGCCGTCATGTAGCCATCTTTCAGAGCATTCAAACATTAATTTGAGGCAGAGACACTTAAAAAAAAAAAAAAAAAAAAAACTCGACTAAGCCAATAATCAAGAATTTTGTCATACTTCACCATGGTAATCTCTTGCAAAATATGTCAAAGTTAATAAAGCTCGAGTATAAATAAATAATAACAGGAAGAGGAAAAAGATTTTTTACAGAAAGAAAAGAAAAAACCTCACGGTCTTCACAAATGGAAAAAGTAACTCTGAAAACAGAAAAACACAACAGCTTCAGCAAATTAAGGTGGAATAGAGTAATGAATGAGGGGGGAAAGGGAGAGAGAGAGAGAGAGAGAGAGAGAGAGAGAGAATGACAGCATTGCAGTCTCTTACCTGTATCACACGTCTGCTCAGTCCTGTCATGTCTGCCAGTTTCTGCAGGGTTTGGGCATCAGGGTTGTTATCCTGTGCAAACTGAGCCTGCATCACCTTTAACAGAATGAAGAGTAAAAAACAATATCACTTTTATAGGTCTCTGTATCAAATGATTGAATTACATTTTCTAAATTTGAATATCCATTTTAGTTGTGACTCAAACAAAAGAAATGTTGCTGGATAAAATGCTGTTCTAGGATCATATTCAAAGAAGCTCTTTTAGGTTTTCTATTCAAAATATTAGGAAGGTTCCAATAGAATGTTTAAGGCATAACAGTTTGTCCAATTTTAGGTTTCAGGAACACATTAGTCTTAGGTTACAAGGAGAATTCCTCTTAACACTCAGAGAACATTAGAGCTTGATACAGCTGCAGAGCATTTTAATTAACATTTACAAAACGTCATGTGTAAAATATTTCCATTTATTGTGTGCTTCTGACACATTATTGGAAAGTCCTTAGAACATTCCTGTCATAATGTTTGAAACAAACTTGATAAGAACCTACACTACTGACTATTTTGGCAATATCTTCCATGTTAGCTCAGATTGTCCAAACAGTTTGCAAAAGTTAACCTGGAGCTGCTCTGCAGTAAAGGAGGTCCTGGCTCTCTTAGCGGGCTTGGGCTGACTGTCCTGTTCAGATGGCACTGCTCCTTCCAGAGTCAGTCCACTGCCTACAAACAACAAAAAAAGAGGAGATAACAGAGGAGAAGTTAGAAAGTATCCAAGTGAATATGTTCATCATCCGCTATAAGCGCTGAAAAAATCAAACACTCCTGACTAACTCACCGCTCTCTGCGGCCCGTTTAAGGTTCTCCACCATAGTGTCGTAATGGATTCTGCATAGCACCTTCTCTTCTACCAGTCCAAACTCCTCTCCTGTGGACAGCTGCCGCTTGCAAGAGAAGCAGGCAAAACAAGCCAGGTGGTAGGCGTTGCCCCTAGCTCGGCGCACCCAGTCGCTGGCATAGATCTGGCGTCCACAGCGGGCACACTTTGTACCAAACCTACTGTGAGAAAGAGAGCAAGAGAGGGGCTCGTGCGTCAATGCTCCATTTGAGGCATGGCCTTCACGCTAAGTGACTGAGGTTAACAGAATCAAACAGTAAGATGTTCAAGGATCTATTTTTAGCTGCTCAAAAGCAGACTGTATTGAACATCTAGGTCAGAGGTTTTGACACCAACAAATTACAGACTAATCTTAGCGCTGAAAATCTTTTGTTGACAGGTAAATTTGTGACATTGCTAAAAAAAAAAAAAGCCCTCTTATTTGAGCTGGGTTCAATAAAATTTGGTCTTGGACTAACTGCACTGTTATTATCATCTACAAAATATGCTCCTTCATACTCGAAATATACAATGTGCTGACAGTTTGAAGAATTTAAAAAAAAAAAAAAGAAAGAAATTTCACCGACAGCTCGGAGAGTGTTCAGAACAAACCAGACACTGGCATATTTTTGACCTACTCGTCATTGCAGCGGTTGTAACATTAACGGCTGTAGGACTCATAGAGCCTTGTTGTAACCAGCAATTCTTACACAGTCAGCCGCTTTCCACACTGTTGTAGACTATATGCAACATGCTGCTAATGTTTGGAATCACCTATAGGATAACTCAGATCTACCAGCAGGGTCAAGTTGCTCGTTGTTTGTCATATTTTGTTCTCTTTTAATCTCCTCAAAAGAATCTGGGCTTTAACTCACTTTATTTTTTTGTTGATGAATGCACGTAACCAAGGGTTGAAAGAGGGCAAAGCAATATCATGTTTCAATTATAATGCATTTATCACATTCCCCGCCACTGAAATGAATCCTCTCTTTTTTTTTTCCAGAAAGAGTTTTCTTCTTGGAACCGTACAGCTCCATCCAGCACTTCACACAGTAGATTAATAGAGGATGTCAATTCAAAAACAATTAATAATTTTAATACATGTAAACTTAATTTCATGCTTTAAGACCATGCCCTGTCGAGGCCAAGGCTGAATCAGGTGTTTTATTGTATGGACTTGTTCTGGTCTGTTCTGGCCAGACCATGTCAAGGTGACTGAGCTGGGGTTGTAGGGTTCCAGTGGTGAGACAGCCAGAGCGGCTTGGAGCACAAGCTGAGACTAATAGCGTGCAGATGGCCAGGCGTGGCCCCGCACTGGCCTTTATATGAGTCCAAAAGCTCATCCCCCCTCCCCAATACCCCCCTAACCACACCTCTGGCATAGGGAGCTCTTGTGTAAACACAGTGTTGAACACTGCCTCCTCTGACCGCAAGAAACATGGCTTATGGGGCTGACTGATTTGACTGCACCCCCCAAACACGCCCCCCCCCCCCCTTCTCTTTCTCATGAACATTCTCTGAATGATGACACGACACTAGCTTTGTGTGCTGGATCCCATGCAGAGAGGCCCTCGGGGGTTTATCCACTGAAATGACATCATAGCAAGACTGAGAGCTACAACTCTGAGCACTGCACTCTCTGACTGAGAAAGTAAGATGCTTGCTTCTATACTGATATGACGACCGTTAATGCACTAAGCAGAATGGCCCTCCTTTCTCAGATTCTATCATAAAACAAAGCAAAAATCGTCCTCGTTTCCTAATCAACGTTAAAATGTTGGGATTTGCGTCAGTGAAGATTTTTCTTAAATCTGTTTTCATCATTCTTACACGTTGAATACATTCAGACATACAGTGTGTGTACAAAAGCCCCATTAAGGCCTGTAAAACCATTCCAAGTTTTTTTTTGTGTACTTTACTAATCATATTCTGACAATATCATTCCAGACAAAGAATACAAGGCATGAGTAATGATGCATTTCAGCAGATTGTTTGTAGAGAAACGTTGTGGAGTAGCGCTGTAATCTTTTATGGCAGCCAGTCTCCCGCAAACCCTCTGAAAAACCCCCAAAAATTAAAGGGGATTTTTTTTTTTGTTAAACGTGCAGCATGTCTGATTGTGCCTCTGCACCAAAACCTGATGTTTATTCTGGATTTACATCTGTCCTGTGGCTCAGAACTCGCTAGGGGAAAATCCAAGCCACAAAGCATTTCCCCAACTCCAGCGCAATTCACCTTCAGCTGAAAAGAAAACCTTGAGGAGGAACATGATTTGCGGATTAATTTTGATATGCTCTGGGAATTCTGTAATCTTGTGTAAATCTGTCCTGAGAGAGTCTTGTTTGATCGTGAGTTTTATAGACCATGTTTTCAAAGACTACGACTAACACTCTGAAAGACAGGAAAGCACATTGTCTGCCAGATGGAATTCACCTAATGGAATATTTTCTTTTCTCTTACATGAGTGGAATAACATGTTTGGCACTGGTCCATGTTTTATACATTTAAGTACATTTTTAATATTTGAGGGAAGTTTGATAAAAGAGACCAAAGCTTTACAGTAACATGATAAATACTCTATTATCAGATTTGTGGTATCACACGTTTTATATCATATTATATAATTATTAACATATTTGAAATTACTTATTTTTATATACACATCCCTATGTTAGGATTATTTAAAGTACCGTTGTATTTCTTTTATATACTCGTCATTGTAACTGATAAATTCACTGACCTTGATCATGCTGCAGTCTTGTTGTGACACTCAATTCTAGATCATCATTTTCTAAATTACTGTATTCTTTTTTGTCAGCAGAAAAGGTCAGAGCCCTTTTTTTTTAATCCTCTACTGTGAATGTGAATTATGATAAAAAAAATTTTAAAAAAACCGTTTGCAGAGTAAAATATTTGCAAAGTAAAAACGTCTTAAAAGAAAATGAAAAGTTTAAACAGGCTGTAGTTTATAAGATAGCAGAGAGAGTGTTCTAAAAATGCCTCTGAAAAGGTACCTCATCGGGTCTTCTTTCATGTGAGCATCACTCATTTGTCTGTCTAAGTTTAGTGGACTGATGATGAAGCTAGGCATGACACTCCTCCCTTTTCCCTCCCTGCCAGTCCTCACACTCAGGTTACTCGCTTAGCATCCCAGGGTATCCCTGATTAGCAGTGCTTTGTAACTCCCTGTGTGGCCCTGTACTCAGGATTTCAGAGTTGAGTTTCTTTTTTTTTTTCTTTTTTTTTTTTCTGTTTGACATGGTGTAGGCACAGCAGCTACTCTGTCCTGTACTCCCTCTACCCTGTACCCCTTCTCCCTTCTTTCTCACACAGAGTAAACCCACTTTGATTTCCTGCAATTACACTCCATTAGAACAGCTGTCAGTCTGAGCTGAGATGACAGTCTGACACAAATAAGAAAGCTCTCCATATGTCTGCCAAAGAGCCAAGGGAAATCTTTTTGGACCCTTCAAGACAGAGCTACAATTACAAACGGAGCTCACTGAGAATCATGAAACAAACAAAAGTGACCACAACGACTCATTCTTATGTATCATAGCAACATTCCACCTTGGGTCAAAAAGACCTGAAATATCAAAATAAAAAGGCTACACATCTCATCCACCTCGGGGTTGCCTGATATACAGTGAAAAAAAAAGGTCTCCTCCATACCCCATAAAACCCCCAAAAAAAGAAAAGATTTATGGTAGGTATCAGTGGAATGCAAATTCACCCCTCTAAATATCATACTGTTGAAAGAAACTCGATAGCCTAAACAATGATGACAAATGAGCTGTATAAATGCCTACTGTTGTGAACAAAAATTTAAAGACCGAGTTTTTAAGACAATGTATTCCGTTTTATTGCTGAATAAGCAACGATCCAAACAATAAAAGAATGTAAAATAGCCCATGATCAGTAGGCACTGGATATTGATTTCCAAAGAGAAACTATGTCCATGTTTTCTTGCTGCTTTGTTGTACTGTATTTTAGCAGTGCACTAGAGAGGAAGGTCTGCTTCCTTCCAGTTGTTGGTCTTTGAGATTTTAAGCAATTTAACATACTGATGCAGCGAAGCAATAGTTTTGTAGTTCATGGCAGGACACACACAAGTTCAATTTCACAAGATCCAAATTAAGAGGTAACAAATGCAACTGTTTAAACTAAAACCGATGCAGGTACGCATCATGACAAAGCCTGTCCTGGAAAACAGGTCCGAATGGTACCGGTAACTGAAGAAAACCTGGATTCTCGTTCTGACTCAATGCCACCTGAGCCTGCTGCAGTTCAAACACATGAAGAGAGCCTAAAAACACATCTATCACCTTTTTTGTGGTTTAACTTCAAGGTAATTTCATTAAAAGTCATACTGACCACCGTGTACCACTTTGGTCTCTAATTGCTGGTGATTATAAACCTCAGCCCAGCTACTCTGTATCAGGTTGCTGTCCATACGAACAGACTATGATCAGGACCAGGGAATGCAAAAATCCCAATCACCAGCAATGCTGGCTAGTCCACCAGAAAAGATAACTATGTCTCTCCAAATACATTGAGCCTCTCTCTTGCTCTCTCTCTCTCTCTCTCTCTCTCTCTCTCTCTCCCTCTCTCTCTGCTGTGAGAACAGAGCTTGCTGGGAAGAAGGGTCCTTGTCTTCATGCCTCAAGCCCACTACGACTCTTTTGTTGAGTCACTTCAACAGGCATCAAAACAAGGCACTCAGTTCCCTCAAAAGCTTGAAACTATTACAGCCCTTTTGCCTTGTCCACATGAATGCATTATACAGTCAATCATTATTTTGCCTCAGGTTACATTCCCATGTTTCCAACTATACAGCATAAAGAACACATCCTTTACAAATAATAAACGAAAATTCAACAGTCTACTATTGTGCAGCAACATACACTTCAACAGCACTATTTGGTAATAGTATTTTTTCTCCTAAACTTTCATTTATGTTAGTTTAACTGTCAGTGAAATGTTTTTTTTGTAATCTGCAATATTGTCTTACAGAAAATATTTCAGAGTCCAATGATACATGTTTTCATTCCCTCATTATAGAAAATCAAGAAATGCCTGCTTTAGTTTCTGCAATTTCAAAGCAAAGCTTTTTTAAAAATATTTACCAGTTAAGCTAAACATTACATAACCACAATGCAAAATGCTAAATGACCCTGTATACTGAAATTACTGAAGCTTGTTGTAATTTCGTACTTCCGATTCATTGTTGTTCTAACTACGGAATGCTAGATGGTCGTACTTGGATGCTTTAGACACATTTTCATGGTTATAACTTGTATTTCACATAATCTTCTCTACACTTTCATTATGGAAAGGATTTATGATCTCCAACCAACCGTTATTCAGACATATTCGTTATCATAAGATAAGAAAAATTAGTTCTTAGTAAAGAGATTATCTTTTCCCTTCCTCTTTATAATTTGCCTTTAGATGATGAACAATGTGTGTTATTTGCCAGGACCTCTGTTTTCTTTGCTCCTTTTTTTATTTTATTTTGTTAATATCTCTGTGATTCACATCTGAATCACAGCAGCTTTGATTACAGGCTGATAAATGACGTCTGTAAATCATTGACTGAGAACTGATTCCATTGTCTCAATGCTGCCACTGTCTCCCTTTGATGAGCTGGGGTTTGATACAGTATCTTGTGAGGCTTCACTTCAGATTATCGGTCTAACACACACACAAAAAACAACCTTCTCCTGAAATGTTGTATCGACTTAAAAAGCCTTGGTTTTGGTTGTGAATGAAAAGGGAAGACTGGCCAATTTTGTACTTCTAGTCACAAGCCATTTTGAGTGGTCTGCAATCATGGCATGTCACAGTTTTATATCCTGACAATGATATCACAGCTTTGCCCTCCCGTGTCACTGGAGCTCACCACCTTCTATGAGCATATGAATGTCATATAAAGCATGCTAAAGCATTTTAATAGTAGAATATAAGAGAGTTTGAGCAGAATCTCTGTGCTGGCTGTATCCCGTGACTAGCAATTGTATTTCATTTTATTCAATATACATATTCTTGTGTAAATTGTACATAGGATCACAGAACATCATCTTTAGTAATTAATGCCCTGAGTGGTGTATGAAAGCATTATTAGAAATATATAGTATTGGATTGATTAACGGTTAACATTTAACTATAATATGTATTGCGAATATATTTTAAATATTTTAAAATGTTAAAAAATATTTTATCTGCCACGGAGACTTTGAAATGAAAACAGCTGAATACTGAACAAAAGCAATAACATATATTTTTACGCTTCTTTTCTTCATCTTTCTAGGCGCAGAAAATAACTCGTAAATTTGCAGTTTGCTCATGTAAAATTATAGAGGCGCACACCTATCAAATTTTCGGACAATGAGATTATTAAGATTTCTGATTATACTTACAATAACCTACTTTGACATTCAGTCTTTCGCTCTCTTTAACCTTTGTAGTTAAACCAGGTTAAATTCCGATTTTTAAAAATATTACTGATTTCAGTAATACAAGTATGTAAATCTCATAGTCTATTACATTCGAGCAATCGCAGAACACATTTTAACTTGTTTGGCTTTTACAAAATTATTTGATAACTAGACGTTACACCATTTTGTTTGGACAGAAATTATTGACCTACATTGTTATCACAGAAATTAGTGTAATTTATATTCTTCTTGTGGCCTGCTTGAAAGCCTATTACAGACCGATCGGATGATCATTTCACTCATTCATCCGGGAAAAACTGAGTTTGTTATGAGATCGAATCCTTCATTAACTATCACCACAGTAAGAAAATAATGAAACAAATTAGGCGGTCCTTCATCCTACATTCTACTGGAGAATCTGAACACAAAGCGGAAAAAAACTTACCCTACCTGAAATAATCCATTTTACAGAAGATCTCTTTATTTTTGATGTAGCAGCTGCTGTGTTGACGCAGTGAAGTTCTGCAGACAGAGCACTCCAGACACCTCACGTGCCAGATTAGATTATTAACCTGAAAAATTAACAGCAGACAATGGGTCAATATCAACAACAACAATTATGAATAATGAAATTACATATGGCATATATTTACATAACCTTAATAATTTTGTCGCTTCCGTTTGCCTTTTTCGGTTCTCATTAATTTGTAAATTAACTGGCTGACCATTTTAATTTTTCACGCAAAATGTAAACAGAGCAAAGAAAATAGTTCTGGTAAAATATAATCAGTGAAACAGGGGGAATACACTTCCTGTACTTGCGAAACATATCTTTTGTAACTAAGAACTTTAACAGTCTGGATGCATTACACGTCAGCAAAATTCAGTTTTGAAATTGGGCTTTGTTCCAGCAAGGATGAATAGCCGTTATTCAGAACCCCATATTTAATTTCCACTTGTTCACGTGTTGTCGTTTGTTTTAAAAACTAATACGGTAATAGTGCTGCCGTAGTGCTGAACTATAATTTAAATTTGTGTTTTAAATTAGAGTTTTAAATTTGAAAAACGAACGCGTAGAAACCTACAAATGGAAAATTGTATTTTTCATGCGGAGTAACTTTGATAATTTTAGCAATAAACCGTACTTTTTGCAGAAAACAAACATGCAGATGACCGTAGAACGGCAACAATCCCATCTAAAATGCCAAATCAAAGAGAGACTTTACATTCCCTTCTATTAGTTTCCGTGCAGACAAAAACAAAGCTAGACGGATAGCGAACGAATGATCAGTTGTTGAGTAACACACTTCCTGTAAAACACGCCCGGTTGTTTAACTTAGGAGCACGCGAGCGCACGCGAGTAAAGAGGTGTTGGACTGCATAAACACCGACACCGACATTCAAAAGGATGCGTGTTGTTATGACTATCTCACAATTGGCTACATTCTTTCTTACATCAACAACGTTAAATAGTGGTAAAATGAAATAAATAAATAAAAAAATTATTTTCTCCTATAGACTTATTGGTGGGAGAATGCGCTAAAATAAAGGGATGTATTCTTAATAATAAGATGACAGAGTGTATCCGCAAGAGAGACGCATACACGGGTATGTGTTGATTTGTTAAAGTGTCGTTATGCTCGACAGATTAGTTTAAAATCTTAGACTACTTATGTCCCGCTTAAGACACATCAGCACCCACGCACTCGCTCACCTTGAGAAGATACCTATCCAGAATCTCTAACCCGCAACTTGCGCATACGTTCTTTCCTGTAGACGGTACGGAGGAGGCAGTCGACGTGGGAGAGCATATGGATGGTGTTGATGGGGGACTTGGCGAAGAACGTGTGTCCTCTTTCTCCATATTTGATCTGTGAGACTCTCCGTCTGAGTGAGACTGCGTAGATAGTAACAAAATATTTGAAGCAATAGCTAACTGTACAATGACCAATAAGCTTACATGAACTCAAGTTACTCTTAAGTTGCAAAGGGATTCTAAGTGCAGTGTACGAGGGTATGTACAAGAAGGTCAATCAATTAAGTGCAAGATAAAGATTTAGTTATGTTACGCTTTACTTCTGAAAGGCCTACAATTGATATCGCAGTGCACGCCTCCACACAGTGCTGTATTCAGGAAAAGTCTGCAGGAAAGCCATGAAGGCATTTCTGTTTTAGTCCAGACAACTACAATAAATATTTGACAACAGTAACAACTGTTCATGACAAGCCCAATGCTATCCCAGAAGACCCTAAATAAGAACTCAGTAACGGTGAAAGAATTCAAGCTGCATAGCTCATTATACACATTTAAGTAAATGTAAAAAGAAAGTTCTATCCAATATCTGTATTCTCCTGATTAATACTTACCATTGCTTGTCCGTGTTGGGCGTCCACACAGCGCGATGCTCCCGGTGTACTCTGTGTATCTGTAGAAATTACCTACAAGACAGAATTCAACGGCAAGGCGACGTCAACCCACGGCACCCCATCTCAAGCATAACATCCCTTTCAGACATCTCACTTGCAGATATATAAGCGCTCGAAACAATGAAAACCGATTTTTAACGGTGTATTCAGAACATCGCAACAAAAGCCTCTCTTTTAATGAAGCGATTTCAATTTGGATTGATTTTTTTCTCCTAACACTTAACCCGTGCCTCTTTGAGTAATCGTATTTCCACGCAATCCAGGGAGCTGAAAAAATAAACTACCTGCAATTACAAATAGCTTGAAATGCTCACGATAAGAGGTGCCCAGAGTGTCAATTTCAACTGTCAATCAGAAAAAGCAACGGGCCACCCAAAGAATTGCAAATTTGATTTTTAATGGCAGTAATTAAAATCTAATTTTTTCTCTGACGACTTGGCATGTAAAGAGGATGGACTGCAAATCACACTATTCATAATAGAGACGTTTTTGCGTGGCGCGCAGCTGATCTTTGTACACAACGAGAATGATTCTTATGACATCACTTTAAGGTGAAAATGTTAGAAGCTTCGAGCAGCTCAGACAACAGACTGAAAACAATAAGAAAGGAGTTGGCAGCGAGACACAAACATGCATGACTGCAAGAAGAAAACAAAGTTTTATGAATGGTGATGCTTATGTCGTACTATCGGGACAAAATCAGAAATGTAACCAAAACAGCTCCAGCGTCTTTAACGAAGTGCTTACCTGTTTCGAGGGAATTCCTTCGGATAAAAACTTATTTCCCTCTGAGAGAGGGGCCAGAACTTCATTTTTCCAATACATGAAAAGGCCTGGAAGAAAACGGCCTGCAAAAGAGTTAAAACTCTCAGTGTATCCTCGTATAATACGTGAAGTTTTTACAGGACGATGCGTGTGTACGTTATCCGTCGTGGCGTTAAATCTTCTTGGTGCAGCAGAACACGATTTTTACACAATACACAACTTCCCTCTCAATAACAAACAGCTTAGCATCGTGTAGTTTGTAAGAAACGCAGAATTAGAAACCCGCATGTGAGACGCGGTCCTGTAAGTTGAACCAAATGGGGACGAATGTAAACTGTTCGTCGGGAAGCCTTATTTAGAACGGTTGCTAAAATTCTTCCTTCCACTTTTTCTCCCCTTTTGGGATGGAATTGCTGACTACAGGAAGTAGATGAAATTGAGGGGCTGGCAGGTTTGTTCCCAATCTCTTCAGAGGAGCGCGAGTCAGAGCGCAGCCTACCCTCTCTCTGCGCGACTGTAGTGAAAGTTAAGACTTGAGCCCCTAGCTCAGTGGGGGAGGGTGAGGTTGTAGCACAGTGGGGTTTGACTACGGTTTATTTTAGAATATAGAAATTTAAATATGGTCAATCCATAGGCTTTACTCGTACGCAACTGAAGAATATGAAAAATAATCCATCCTCTTCAAAGCTTTCTTTTTTTAATTAAGTGTATTTGATCTGATAGAATTTGGGAACATTACAACTTTGTAAACCACAGTAAACAAAACTGATTGTGAGATGTCTGCAACACTCAAAGATGCATGTTTCATGTGACTACGATTTTATTGATAAACATACCGTGCGAGTCGATATCAAGTGGTCAATACTATTTTAATTCAAGCGCTATCAAAATAATGGGTAAAAATGATCAGCAGAACTGAAATGAGAATAATGGTTAATTTACTTTGACAACTGTCAAAGCCAAGACCAGCCGTGATGTACTTAACATTCTATTTTATTTGGTGATTATTTTATACTTCAGCCGGTTCAGGTTAATGACTTATGCTATAAATTCATCTTATCAGAGTGGGCAACCTGCAGAGCACTGACGCAAAAGTGAAAATTTACTGTTTTCCACTTTCCTTAAACTCTGGCCTGTATTTACACGTTCAGCCTTAAACGAATTTGTTACAGCGTGCTCCGCTGTCCTTAAATTGACACTACAGTACTTGTGGGTCGATTACATGCACGAATCTTATTATTGGAGCTTTCGTATAAGTACTTTTTTTCTCTACACGCACTATAATAATTAATCACGCTTTAAAAGCACTAACAGAGAAAAAGAGTGAGAGGCAGAAAAAAGAAAATTACTGTGACGAAAAATAGAATAGCTTTCTTTTATATTCTACGTAAATGGTAGTTGCAGTGTGCGGTGACTTCTCTTCAATAGGTTAGGAGCAGAGCAGAGCGCATATGTCAAGTTTATACAAGTACTGGCATGACTTAGGCTAAGTCAATCTCATTAACGCTAACACCTCTTTCATATTTTATTGCCAACGGTTGTAAAAAGATATATGTTTTCTCTGTCTAAAAGTAGGCCAAAGAGTCTACTTTTTGAAACATATAATGTATGTATCATATCATGATTCTAGGTTGCAGTTTAATTCTCAAAGAATACGCATTCCTTTGAGAAGCGATCGGCCAGTGGTAGGTTCTTTGATCTTGAACTTGCAAAACAGAAAAGTACATTTGGTCCCTTCTCTTGAATAAATTAAGTTTAGTTTTCTCTTCATATCAGTCCTTGCAGTCAGTGGATGAGTACGCAAACTCTGCTAAATAAGGAGTAGGGCGTTGGGAAAGTGAGTTCATTTCCTGACAATCTGCGTTAATGTCAGCGCATTTTCATTATTTCCTTATTTTTCTGTCGATCAGAACGGGAGACACGTGCAACATTATTAACCTATGGTCATTTTCACGTTCAGTCTGCAGCATTTGAAGTTATGTTTGCTTTGACCTGAGAAGGCTAATGCACCTCAGCCATGAATAGTAAGCTACCTGGTGTGTATCGTTTAAATGGATGGAAATTTAACAGATGATATATGGGAATGACTGATTTGAAATTATGACTGTTTAGGCTAGCCTACACCTAAAAAGCAAATCGATTCGTTTCTCACATCATTCAAGTTCATACTACGAGATTTCTACACAGAGGTGGCCGTAGCAGTCATGTTATAGTATGGCACAACAACATTCAGCACACACGGCACCTGTGATAATACTATGGAAATGTAACCTTTTATGCAGATATGTTAAATATTTTATTTTGTTAAATAGGTTAAGGCGTAAAACACTTTAACAAACCATAAGGGTTTGTCAGCTGCCGAGACGTATTTGTGCAGATTACTTCTAAAACTATGGAGGACGAATACAACAAAGTGCAGTAGGAGATCTGGAATGTTAGTCGATTTCAAGTCTTACAACTGAGAGAAACATTGATTTCAAAACTAAAATTGCGCTCTGGAATTCGTTGTTCACATTATTGTGGTAATATAAACTGGGCAAGAACGACATAGTTTTAAGATGTTTCACTAAGACAGAGCATCTAAACTTGAGCGCGGTGGAGCAATTAATGAGGAACAATTGACCAGAGTGCGCTCAGATGGGACGCCGTCTTTTTACCCTGGAAACTAAGTCGCCCGCCCTGCACAGCACATTGTTTTCTGTAAATGCTCACTTTAAACACACAGTTGTCTAAAAACCACACAAGACAGGGACTGAAACAAGTAAAGAAGAGAAAATTCTTTTTTTTTTCCTTATTTACTTACTTTTGATAATAAATGGACTCAAACTTATCTGATCAACATCTCTTATATACAGTAATATATCTGACAGTGTATCTATTAGCAAAGCTGACCAAAAGTGGTCATGCCTAAACTTACCTGACTGAGGTACAATTGAATCCCTTTGTTACAGATGATGAGCTTTTACCAGAGCTAGCTGCTCAGATATCAGTGACTTTAACTACTGCAACTGTGAATCAAAATCTTGCCTTTCTGGGTGGTGGTCCTTATTACTTAAGACACTATGCCCTGCTGAAGCATTTGATACCAGTGAACACACATAGAAAGGCCCAAAACAGGGATTAATAAATACTGTGCATATATTAACCACATAACCTCAATACAAACAGGCACAATGGGACATGACATCATAGGGTACCGTGCACCTGACAGTCCCAGTTACACAAACTGACACAGACTCTCTAGGAAAATCAACATTTTCAGGAAGTACAAATGAATATGTTCCAGAATTTTTATAATGGGTAAAAAAGACTACAAAGTTGCCCTCAAATTAAAACCATTATACAAAGAACTAAGGGTTAAAAAAAAAAAAGAACACCACAAAGTTTCTGTTAAGACACTGCTTAAAACAGGTACACATAAAGATCCCTCTGACTGGAGCAGGGTTAATTCCATTAGCTCTGCCCACACACAGTGTGAACTCGTCCTAATGCAGAGTGTAATGGGAGCCGGAGGCCCAAACGTTCCTGCTACATCATCAAACACTACTGTGTAATTGCACAGAGGAAACAAGCACTTTGTATTTCAGCCCTGAACACATCGTATAGATGTCCATCGTGTTATGTGACTGTGCATGGACAGTATGACAGTGTCAGAAGGGGGCGCTACACGGGAGGTCATCTCCTGAACTTGCGGAAGTGCTTGTTGTAAGGCTGGGTTCGCTTCTTCTCGGGGGGCTTGTTGTAAAGGTATGCCGAGGGTCCGGAGTACTCCTCATCTGGGTTTTCCTCCATCATCTGCAGCTTCGCTTCGATGGCCCGGATCTTCGCGTTCACGCTGTAAAAGTGTCCGAGGAAAGAATACAGTGCAGGCGGGAGAAGAAAAGAGAGCAGTTAACCTCCCATCTACACAGGCCTCCTTCTGAAATGGGTCTTAAAAAGACAGAATGAAAACACTCGACCAAAAAGTCACACTTTTCTCAAGGAAATGACTGTTTGAACAACAGCACTAATGGACCACAGTTTGAGCTCATGAGGCCATTTGTTTTCTATTGGAACACGGAAGAAAGAGAAAGAGAAAAAGAAAAGGAGGGAGAGGGAAAACAAACAGTGCAGGAGAAATTGGAGGAACACAAAAAATATGACATTTAAAGGAGCAAAAGAGAAAAAGAGAAAAAGATGACGTGGTGGAACTTCTCTAACCTCAGGTTGGTTGGCACCTCCTCAGTTGCACTGCATGAGGGCTCTAAGCTGGCAGGTAGGTTCTTGTCCCCTCTGTAGGGCTCAAACCTCTGAAAGACCACACACACACACACACACACACGCACGCACGCACGCACATGCATGCACATACACAGGGACATGGACAGAGACAGAAAAGAAGACTCTCATGAGACACAAAATAAAGGAAATTACACATTTGCACAGAGGACTGTTTGTAGTGAATGAACTGCAAACTTATTCCCACAAACTGACAAACACTGAGGCCAGAGCAGGAGACTCCTGCTCTGGCTGCTTATTTTACACTCCCTCCATCAGAACAGGGGCCACAACTGCTTCTTATGGTCAAATCCTCGCCCTGTGGCACTGTGGGAAAAGCTGAACTGCTCAGCAATGGGCTGCAGATTCATTCCTCTCAAAACTGCCTGTCAAATATTCCTGAGTCCCATTAGTGGGCCACTGTTCAGTGTGTCCTGAGAACCTGTGGAGAATAGAATGAAAAAGCAAAATTAACCAGACACACACTCTGAAGATACAGCCTCTGTCCCTATAGATAATGACTGGGCAATAGAACAGATTAAGGGTTATACCAGCAGAGATGGCAGGGTACTGTTTATACTGGGAGTGTGTTCATTTTGCATGAGAGGAAATTTATTTTAATGTTTTCAAATGTAGGGTGCCATGTGAAGAGGCTAAATGCATACTGCTATTAAAAATGAATGGATTATTGTGTACATCATAAACCTTTACATAAGTACACCCTTTTAGAACACTAAAGAGTGGAGAAATGGAGGCCAATGAGAATGAAATAAAATAAAATTAAAAAAAAAAAAAAAAAAAAAAAAAAAAAAAAAACCCTCCATCATGCAGCTGCGTGCCCTTAAAAATCAAAACATACTATAGCATGAATTTTTAATTATACCTTACCGCCCAGCCCTGCTACACACAAGAATCTAAACTCCTGACATGATATCAATCAGATCAGTAAATGATGCTTATACTAATGACCTCGTAATACTTCCACTTTTCTGCATCCAGAGTGTCAGAAGTGTACCAAAAATACCCGAAGCCTGTTACTTCACCCAGACGTTTTTCTGTGCTTAACAGTGGACCACTGCAAAATGGCAGAACCTTACTCACTATTTAAACGAGACTCTCAAACAAATAAATCAGTCAATGAATATTTTCTCACCCTATCATACAAACACAGCCATTACAGCACACCTTTCCAAAAACAATTAGGAAAATGCAGTAGGCTATTCTTTGCTTCCTCCAAATCAAAGAATGCACACACACCACGTAATGTTTTTTTTTCCCCCCAAGGACGGTGCCTGGTCACTACAATATAAACACACACATACATGCTCCAGGGTGGGACAGAGGCAATCCCAACCAAACGTTATTATTCGAGAGGTCTCGCCAAACAAACTCTCTTAATCTAGACTTCAAAGACCGTTGAGGAAGAGAATATTATAACAGAAGCAGCTTGAAAACACTATTTGTCAATATACAGATAAGGAAGTGTGTGAATGACCAGCAGTCTGGCAGAAGTAAACTGATCCGTTTCCACGTTTTCTCACAACTCACATGCTATGTGTGCTCTATACAATGTTGGGTGGGGGTGGGGGGGGGGGGGGGGGGGTCAAGAGACTCTGGAAACAGGCTTGTCCACGACTTGTTGTTGTCAACAAGTGTGCACTGTTAACCTTGACCTCAGCCTGCTGTCCCTTTCCCCTCCGACAGGGAAGGGACAGAGGGGGTGTGCGGGAGGGGCACGATTCTGGACCATACAGGATTTCCTAACTCCAGAAGACAGCTGCCTATTGTTAGAGACCAGTCGCAGGAGTCCCTCTTCGTGTGCACTGAATGCCACCCGCCACACAGAACGTCACTACTGCTACTGTCCTATTCAGCAGCTACTGTCCTGGTCTAATCTGCTGTCAGCGTCCTCACCCTACTGAAACTTCAACATTTCTGCACCCCCTCACCCCTTCACCCCTTTTTTTTTGTGCCTAGTGTTTAGGGAAAATTCACCTACATATAAAGGTGTAACTTCTTTCTTACCAGACAGTTTTTGAGATGCTTACCTTTACCTGTGCATGAGCCCAACGCACCACTAACTTCTTAGACAGCGCCAGCTTCCCATTCAGACACTGGATGGCACGCTCAGCCTCCTGGAGCAGCCAGAGAGAGGAGAGATCCTCATCATAATCAACACTGTACACACAGGCTCGAATTCAAACAAACTCCATTCATCACTTTAATGTTCTGCATGAGGCATTGTCGTTGCAAAAGTAAAACATAACAAAACTATACCCATCCTATAAAAGCGGTTCCAGCAAAAACAAAACCAAAAAAGAAAAAAAAAAAAAAAGAAGAGAAAAAAAAAACAGAGCTGCTGACACCATGGTGAATTTTCAGAATCTTGGCCCCGAGCTTTAAGTTGTCCATTAACTGTTTGCTTTCATGAGTATCTAGCACGCTCCTTCACATTATTTTCTGCTGTTCGTGACTGCACATCTTACAGGCTCCATATCTGATTGGATATGAGGCTGGAGAACATTAGTACTATAATGCTGTTGTTTGTTAGGCCTTCCTGAGTATCTGCACTTCAGGACTCTGAGTGGGAGCTGAAAATAATGACAGGGACAATAATGACTGATGATGGATCACTAGTTCTCCAGGCCCTCGTAAGGGTGTGAATGAGGCCGGTAAACACATACTTCCTCGCTTAAAAACTCCCCTGAGCCTGCCTCCCATCACAAACTTAAGACGATTACACAGTGAGATGGCTATTGTGGAGGTACTCTGACGTACACACACACACACACACACACTATCAGCAGTCTTAAGAGGAGATGCGTGTCTGGCTAACGTTCTGTGGTTTACTGAGAACAGAAGAGATAAGAACCTCTTTCGTGTGGAAATTGACGAAACAGTAACCTCGGGGCTGGCCCTCCAGTGGACCCGATTTGTGGAAGAGAAAGTCAAACTGCTTCACTTTGCCAAACTTCTCCAGGAGCTTCACCAGATGATACCTAAACAGACACATGGTGACAGATCAACCAGTTAGCTGCTCCACACAGCAGAAAAGACACTGCAGATATATATACATACCATAGAACATTGTTGGTAAAAATTGAGTTCTGCAGGTTAATATGCTTATTCACTGCAATCAGACAAATTGATCAATAATGCATCTGGCTCAGAGCCAAACTATTATACAGCACAGATCCCGCATGTAGCAATGTGAATTGTGAAAACATTGACTCAGTGTGACCAGTAAATCCACCAGGGTTAAATACATTGTATGATGTCACATACTTGTGTCAGCTGTGCCTGATTAGAATGACAGGTCTCTTTACACCTTTTTAGCTGCAGTAAATCTTTTATTTACACAATACAGAGGATACAGCACAAGGACAATGAGAAAATAAAAAAGAGGAAGTCTGAATTCCCAATAGAGCTCAATTCAAGACAAACATTTACAACTCTAAGCAGCACAAGAACCTTGCCGTCCAAAAGCCAATGGGAGACATGGGAAACAGCTAAGCCCCACCATCCAATCTGTCCTTATTACTACATAGTGCAGCAACTAATCATTTGTGTATTGTTAACATAATAACTCAGGGAATGGTTAGTCCATTCATTATGACATGACACATAAAAGAATATCTGATTCAGGTGGGATTTTTTTTTTGTGTGTGTGTTGTCGGGTAATCTAGTGATTCAACATCAGTCCTCTGTACAGTAAAATACCAGGATATTTCTTCATATCAGGACTGTGTTGTACAGGCACCATAATTTGGAGGTCTAAGAGTCTATGCAAAAAAAAAAAAGCCCTTTCTTAGTCACGGGGCCTACCAACAAGTTCTCTGTGAAGTATCAATGGCGTAATCACACCTCGAAACTCAACGGGTCATCCACAATCAAAGAGAGGAATTTTAGACGGCCGGGGAAACAGTCACTTTTTTTTATATAAAGGATGATTTATCCGCTACTACGGTGAACAAAAAGGCAGCTTAAGCTGCGATAATGAATTTTTCTAACACTCCCTTGGAACACAGAAACCATAAGATCTCACACTACATGTGTAATCTAAACACTCCTGTGAAAGCAGTCTAAACAGTAAGATTTCAAAACAACCATGTCCGAGGCATTGGAGGGCAGTGTAGCATGCAGTCGGTGCGTAGGAGAAGGCATTCTCTTTTTCACTCAGCCAAATATCTCTGCTTCTGTTTGCTTACCTGTCCATCATCTGAATCATTAACATCTAATACAGCTAGACCAGGCACGTAAGGGTGAGCGAAAAGTCTTTATACGCCCGCAATAAATCAATCGCTCTGTTGCTTAGGTGACCTAATTTAGGGATGGGAATGTCCTATAGACGTAAATCATCCCTAGCAGAGTAATCACAGGGCAACATTACATTGATTCATCATCACATGCAGTGACAGAAGGAGTGCCTGTATCACTCCTATACCTTCATCAAAAAGGCTAATGATACACAAGTTCAGTAACAGCTCTAATTAATCCACACATTCAGTCACCTTTTTGACTAGGAAATGACAGCGAATTATAGGATAGGAAGCAGACGAAAATCCTTTTGATTTACTCTATAAAAGCCGTGCTTGGTAAACAATGTCGACCAGTTTACTTAATCTGTTATTGCACTATTATTATTATTTTTCTTCCACAATGACAACTGAAGCAGTCTGGGAGTGGCCTTGTCTAAGGGCCATGGGTAAGAGTTGAAGGCATGCTTGGGACTGCTTTATTGTTTTGGTCCGAGAGGTTATTTTTAATCCGGGAAAGGTATGAGCCCCGCTAGGACTGGGAGTCCTGGACGCCGCGTTAATGTCTTCCCTTGCTCTCCCTGGAGCTTTTCTCCAAGGAGCATTTCTCACTTTCCCAGGCTCCACCCTCTCAAGCCTGGGTCACAGGTTCTTCCTGCAGCATTGCAGAACACACACATACACACACACAGCAGACTGATAGACCCTGATACAAAGGGAAAAATCTATGGCTTTTACCACACCACAATGCTATACATCTCCAGAGGGCCATAAAATGTACTAAGGTGGGGAAGAGGCGGGTCCATCGAGGTGTGTGTATGTGTGTGTGTGTGTGTATCCCTTCACTCCAGGGTCTTATGTGAAAGTGTAGTCATTAGCCAAACAAGATGCAAGCCTGAGCCAAAGGAGTAGGAGCAGTGCCCACCAACCTGCAACTTCCTTTTACAACAGGTTTCAGCAACATAGAGTCATAAAGCTGAGTGATAAACCATGATGGGGGCTACACAGATAGGATATCAGTGATTAACCTTAAATCTGAAATTTATTTTAGTAGCTGCCCTGCAAGCAACGAAATCCGATCCAAAATTTTGTCTCCAGTGAACACAAATATAAACACAAAATAACTGAAATGGGACCACTTGTCAGTCAGATATCCCCCCCCCAAAAACTTGATAGAATCCCAATGAGTTAAAACGTGAGGTTGACCGCAGGTCCGAAAGTAACGTGTCTCTGTCAGGTGACATGAACGTGATGTGTAAGGGCTCTCCCTCTCCTCTGCCATTCCGCCGGACATGGCCCCCAGTCCCCCTCTCTCTGCTCCAGATGGACAATGCAAAAGAGCCCCCCAGTAAAGAGCACAAACAACCTGCAGCACATGCTAGATCCATCACCGGCCCCAAATAGGCCCCTGTGGAGCAGAGACAGGCCAAGATGTCAGCCTGTTATTACGACAGCACTCCTTGTCTGTGCGAATGGGCCGGGGCGGTCAGACAGAGGGCAACAGCGCTGGGCCTGTAAATTTCTATGTTTGTGTATAACTGTGTATTTGAAAGGGTGTGATGTGGGGGAGGGTGGGGTCTGTATCAAATATCTCCTCCCCTAGTGATGACTGACTGTCAGTGCAGACATAACTGCCATTGTGTAAGGGCCAGCCTATCCTTAGCACCTGGCATTTATAGTGAGAAGACTGCAGTTGTGGGCGGCTCCCTCTCTTGACCAGCTGATGGGCAGAGTCTTCAGCACTAAAGACAGGTGTTAAGCACCTGTGTGTGGCTGTGCCCCACACGGTAATGTTTAATATGTGCCATTGAGAGAGGTGACCGAGTCCAGTGAGAAAGGCCTACGAGATGACAGCATGATTAATGTCAGCAATCTACCAGCCAGTGACTGAAGCTGAGATTTCTGCCATATTTTTCCACTGCAAAAAACAAAGGAAATTAGCAATTGCTCAAATGTGTCCAGAAATGCCGTTACCTGGAGTGTACGGGAAGTTTGAGCTTATGAGCGATGAGAGTCCCGGGCTTTTGTAATTTATAATGTAGTTTCACTAGCACTGAAAAGAGCGAATATGAAATGCCAAAAAGAGTGGTGTTCTTTCGTATAGAGGAAACAAAGTTCAGTAATTATTTTACCACTTATATGGCATGTGGAGCTTAAAAATACTCTGTAAATTTCAAAAAGTTAAAGATAGGGCCCCTTGGGACTACTGTGGGCCAGCGCGGGCTAAAGTGATCAATTGCCAGCGATCCATGTGCCAGCACCAACTCTCACCTCTTACACCATCTCCTCTTCAGCATAATCCATCTCTCTGATGACCAATGTACATTAGCTACAGTGGAGAAATTACAAACGCGTCTTTGCCTCCCATCTCAATTACTGCTCTCAATTATCCACTTATTTGGAAAAGAGAAATAAGAGTGCCTTTGGGTGAATAGTGACCTCACAGAGCACACACTGCTGTGTGTGACTTCACAAGGACTCTGAAGTGGAGCTTGCTACAACAAACACTCCCAGCATGTGAACTAATTAATCTTCCCAATCACCAGCCCGTGGGCATTACTGAGGTTTTCTTTTGTGCAGGTTATTTAAAGAAAAACAGAGGGGAGAGGGGAAGGAAACGCCTGTCTAGACACTGGCCTAAGCGAGCTGTACATTTTCCAGGATCCCTTTTTGCCCTTTCTCAACGTGTGCTGTTTCTCTCTTTCTTTATACCTCCCCATCTACCAGGGGAGCGACAGCAGCTACAGGTTGACAGTGTAAACACACCAGGTGAGTGAGAAATGATGGCCGCCCTTTAGCGGAGCAGGTCTCCATGCCCGAGTGGTTCCCTTTCACACGCCCTGCCCTCGTCTGCTCATTCTCCACTGCGCACACACACACACGGCTAATCAATCATCCAGGCAGGTCCACACGCCTGCCTTCCAGGCAGAGCACTCTGCTTCTCAGGCACCAGCAACTTACTCTGTGATTTTAGGGTCGATGTTGCCGATCCACAGGCGATGGCCCTCCTGTGTTGAAGCGCCCGACAGGATGGAGGCATTCTCCACTGTCTCTGCAGCTGACGTCATTTAGGCCCTGAAGAAACAGGGTAAGGAGTTAAAACCTCATTGATATACGCAACTTCCAGAGACATAAGGTAGATGCAAATAAATGAATTCCATGAACTGATATGTTACGTTGATAAACACTCAATAAAAATTCATTTTCTCCACGAATTTGAGCCATTTGTTTTTCAGTACAAGTAACTGTCACACAATACATTATGTGAATCTTTGCTAAAGTAAAATCTTCTAGTAACTACGATTTGATAGTCAGTACAGCAGTAGTATATGGAGTATATAATTGCGATTTGATTCATTTAACGGTGGACAATCGAATCACATGTAAGCTACTTAACACCAACCTTGTCAGTTGGTTATCTTTACATTTGCAAAGAGTTAGACGCAAAGCCGCAGCAATCCGCAGAGTCTCACTTTAGACGAGTTTTAATACAGTTAATATTAACTGCGTGACAACTTGTGAGAAACAGGCCTAATGCACACACAACAACACAACAAGCTCAAACGGTATCACTATCCTAATTAGCTGCGGCTTACTTGATATCACCCTAGCTGCCTGGTAATGTAACACATAGTAATTCTGTAAAATATAAAATAAAGTAGTATCACAATAACACTATAAGATAAATGTAACAATATAATTCATGACGATGTTCTTATTAATTTTGCTGGTAAGTTGGGAAATTGTGTGTTGCTAACATGTTGCTCCCTAATGCTAATAGAGTCGCTTGTTTCACCATTTACTTAACACAGAATTTACTTACACCTTCGGCACAATCGTCCTTTAATTGTAAGCTGTCGTACAAAGACACAACCGGAATGAATGTAGTATTTTGTCGTAAAACACAAAATCCTTTCGTTTCTTTACGCACAAATAAGTCCAACCAAACGTTCCAACTGTCTGACTACAATGCTAACGCTGTTAGCAAGCCACAACAGAGTCGCATGCTAATGACGTTTAAAACCTACACAGCAATTTTATGATGACGTTTGCACAGTTGTGTCCTTCGACTGCTCAGTTTTAAAGCATGCTTGATAAGCTACATATTACGTGACAAGTAAGTATATAATTGGAAGCTAATGTACGTGACCCTGTGTTTAGGTAGGATAAAGCTACAACTCGAAACGGCCTTTCTGGCCATTCTTTGTCTCCGTCAGGCTGTTAACTAGCTATGTTATTTATCGACCTTCTGTAAATATCTTGAACCTGAGTGTTTTGATAGCATGTTGCTAATTCATTGCTGAACACAAACTAAGCTATCCCAAAAACAGGTTAAATATTTCGAGATTCAGGCTCCCCTAATTTACGACAGCTTGACATAACTGAATCGTACTGAAACTGCGAATTGTCCTTCGTCAGCTTCTCATTTTAAATCACACGATGAACTTAAAACATATTTTGACCAGAGCATCAGATACAGATTTTAGATTGTTACCTGCTACTTTTCTCCGTTTCGATTTGTTCTGCCTTTCGTCTTATGTTTTTGACTACATCGTCTCTTCAGCATCATTTGGTATGCATTGGACCCGTCTTTGATGCCATTAAGGGTGCATGACTGGTTAGTCTGTTAGCTGTATCCTAACACCTAACATACGATTTTGCTGATTCTATTAAAAATGTGGATATAAATGCTGAGCCAATAGTTTTGTTTGAAAGATGGCGTCACTGTGACTTTTGCTAAACATTTTGGAGGCCAGCTTCCTTAATGGTCTTGCAGTATGTTCTCCCATTATTTAGACAGAACACTATAATATACAGTATAACAGTGATTGATTTTTTGCGATGAGGACTGAAGCAGTTCAAACTGCACGCTGCTCTTTCCTGAGGTGAGCCCACACAACTCGGGCACACCAGCTGCTCCAGCTCTTTAGGTGAAAAATCAAACAGAAGGACACCGTATTGCACAGACCACCTGTGCAACAGTTTTTCTGCTCCACTTCCACTCTAAAGGCCAATCCCCCATCCTCTCCCCAGGACCAAAACCTACGTCAAATCGCTACATCTCCCTCTTCTCTCGCTGTTGACAAGAAAAGTCATTCTCCTCATTTTTGATCATCTTTTAACCACAACAGCTGTGTCTTTCAGTGATCCTTACACACACATCATCCAGGCCTGATAAAATCATAGCTCATGGCTGTTTAGGGAACAAGTTATGGTGTCTGCTTTTAGACTTGTTCTGTCAAGATACTGTTCTCACAATGGACCATTGCAACTGTAAAAACATGAGCGCTGGGCCTCCTCTGCCTGCTGTCAGTCAAAAAATACAAAGCAGGACTATATTTTGACTACAGTGATACCTCACACCATCAGATAACAAACAGGTAATGACAGAAGAGGGCACTAGAGCTGACAGAGTCTATGGAACAGTGGAACACCTCTGCTTTCACGGTTGAGAATGAGCTCAATGGAGGACAAAAAGTGATTTTGGGGCATAGAACTGTATTGCTAAGGAGGGAAAATGTACCTTTTTAAATTCTGTAAAATGCAGTCATCTCTGTAAAACACACTCCATTATGGACAGTATGGCAACTGTACACAATTGATAGATAGCTTAGTGATCCTTTATAGTGAAATTTGATTCTTCAGGAATTCATCACTTTACAATTACATCTTTTGGGGGATAGAGAAAAAACCCGAATTGTCATAACAATGTATCTTTGACGAATCCTTCCATGGTTGTTCTCATTCTTATATTATTCAAAATATATTAAATGGAGGACTCCTTCATGGTTAAGTGAGCTAGCAGTTTACTTTGACATGTAGAGTATGCAAGATTGAGGCATGACTTCTCTGTAGCAAGTAATGTAAACTTATTTGTTTGATTTGAATATCGCCCTCTGCTGGCAAGGGCATGTCACAGCCTTTTATTTGAACCTTTGTGGCCTCAAGAGGGCCAGTGCAGTCAGTGGTCTCATGTACAGAACAGATTCATACGCTGTTTTGTTTTGTCATGACTGTAGTCACCCTGTGCTGTCATATTAGGTCAAGTTTTCCTGTGTTGCCATTTCACATTTTGTGTTGAGCTTTAATCCTCTCTCTCTCTCTCTCTCTCTCTCTCTCTCTCTCTCTCTCTCTCTCTCTCATATCTGACAGAGAGATGGCATTGAATCAGCTTGGCCTTTTGCGACCCGTATTGTACCTGTCAGCAAGCCATCTCGTGAGGACCTCAGTAGGGACCAGCTCTAGAGTGTTACTTCACTTCCAAAATGCAGGCTCTCAGGGTGGAGTCCCTCCACCCTGCCTCGTTCGCTTTTATGCCACCAAGAAGAGTAAAGGTGAGCGGAGCTCCCCGGCCACTCAAGGCATCTGTGAGCCATAACACACGATCTAGAGCCCCCTCGAGGGCTAAATATAGGGGTAGGAGTGGGCATTCCATTTGTTCTCTCCAGTCACCATTGAGAGATGTTCTTTTCCTCTGTGTAGTGCTTGTTTAGGTTCACTCGAGAGCCTTTTGAGCCTGTATAAAGGGGTAGAGAAATCCTCACTTTACTATCTAGGCTTCTTGTCTTGATTTTATTTGTAATAGCTATGATCATCTACCAGCATGCTGGTCTCTCTCTTTCATCTTTCTTGCTCCTTTGAAGCCACAAATGCTGGAGGTGTTTCGTTCCCTTTTTCCTGTCCACTTCTTGTTTTTCTCTCATTTTTTTTCTGTAGCAAAAGCCAAGGGGCAGCAAGCCAAAGTGAACATCAATGCTTCGTTGGTGGAGGACATTATCAGTCTAGATGAGGTTAAGGAGGACATGGCCGCTGTCTTGACGACTCTGAAGGATGATTTCAGCCGTAACCTGAGCATCCGCACCTCCCCAGGTCAGTGTCTCTCGTCCAGAGTCAACACTGAGAACACAACACACACACACACAAATACATGTACACAAACTTTCAGGCCCATCTTCACATTTCAGGAGCATAAAAAAACAGCTTTATCTCTTACGGAGGCCAGACTCTCAGAGCGCCTGAATAGGATTCATGGAATATTGTTATGTAGGAAGTTATGTAAGAGTAGAGGAGTATTGTATTGCATTGTGCACCCTTGAGGTTTAAACACAGAGATCCATCTCTGTGTACATTCTCTCTATGACCATTGTTTCACAAGGTGAAGTTATTCACCCTGTTTGTGATCCTGTTTCCTCAAATACATGCATGTCATCACCCTTGACCCCAGGCCTGCCTAATCCCAATAGAGAGACCAGAGACAGCAGCAACAGCTCAGTGTATTCTCACATCAAAGAGAAGCTTATTCAGTCGCACCCCTTGACCTGCCTCGTTCTCCTCCACTCCCCTCCCCTCTCTCTCCTTCAGCCTATGGAGGCAGAAGGATTTGGAGCTGTCACAGACCTCAGTTACGGTGATGCAGGAATGAAATGACATCATTTTTTTAAAGAGAAGTAATCGACTCATCTGGGTCTCATTTTGTGGTGTGTTTACTGTCGAGCTGAAGTGAAGAGTCACCTTCGCTGAGACGAGGCAGCGGCACAGGATGGATTAATGTCCTGACCCGCTGTCTGGGCACACGGCAAGGGGAGATTATAGCCTGTCGTCCCGTCAGTGGGCCGGACAGACGACTCTCTCTGTTTTTTATCCTGTTCTCTATCAACACAACCTCTAACGTTTCCCCCCTGCCAGAGGCAGACAGGATATACTAACCCAGATAAATTATCCATGGGAAGATGTCTCTCTGCATATTCATTTATACTCTTTCACATCCAAACACTTCTTTTTGAGAAAGGATGAGGCTTTAACTTCAGCTCCTCTAATCCTTTTATGGGCTCCTAACTTTAAAATATCTTAAAACCAATCCAAGTGCAACACTCAGAGAAGAAACCAGGGTGTTACATGACAACAGAGACTTTGAAGAAAAAAGACAATAAGCTTCGGTTAATGCTCCTTTGATAGATATGAAGGATTGGAGCCGTGAGGTCAGGGTGTTGTGAAGGTCAGAGTGAATACTGAGTAAATTTTGGGTGTACGTGTCAGAGAGTTTAACGGGTGGTGCCCTAACTGGGAAGAACCCGTTTAGCTCATAGCTTTGCAGTTGATCGTCATCTCTCTGCTGAGGAGGAAACGACAGTGCACACCTTGAAACCGTTAGCAGATGTGAGAAACATGAAGGCCCAGGTAACACATACACACACACACACACACACACACACAAACACGCGCCCACGCACGCAGAAACGTAGGGGCACCTGGGACTTAACTTTCTAGAGTGTGTCCATTCTACTGTCCACATGGTCGTGCCAAGTATTTGCTCACTGTCGGCGCATGTAGAATTTGTGATGACATAATGGAAGATCGTTTCTTCTTTTTTATGTCTGTTTTGCTGGTTTTAATCCATTGATTGAGTTGGAAATCGGCGATTGTTTTTTTGGTGAATGCGTGCTCTCTGAAAGCTTTAGAGTTCCCCCACAACAGTGCTGTCAATAAAATGTATCAAAATCTAGATTTTTCTTTCAACCTTTCAAGTATTGGCTTTGAAAAAAGGCTTGTACGGGCTCTCTGTGTTTTGAGAAGATCAAAGTACAGTAAGAATGATGGAGGATCGTAGTATGTCGTGGCGGCGCTCTTCTCTCCCTGGGGTGAGAGAGAAAGAGAGTGAGAGAGAGAGAGTGAAGTAAGACAGCAGACAGGGGGGGGGGGTGGTGGTGGGGGGGGGGGGGGGGGGGGCAGCGGTGTGTGAAGTAAAACAGATGAGGAGAGGAGACGTGTTCATGAGGGACACTGTTTCTGTGTCTCCTCTGTGAAGAGAACAAGGAGGTGGAACACACAGTCTAGGGAAGGAGGCTCTCAGTTTTTAGAAATAAGGAAGAATAGGGGAGTTGAGTCATTTAACCAAATTTACTCAACTAAAATATCCAAATCCCTCAGATTGTCAGCATGCTTCTGGAACACTCCAGAGGAGCCTCATTCTGTAAAAAAAATCTTTCAGGGCAGATTTACTAACGTGATTTGTTAATGTGGAAGTCGTTTTCACGGTTATATTTGTTGCTGACCATGCCACTGGTTTTGGACAGGATAATTTACACACCCTTGAAGTTCAGTAAATTTCAGCCTTTGTGGCTTAAAATGGCAGCATTTCATTTTGTCATAAAATGGTACATGTGATGTATATGACTTCTCAATGACTATGTCATGCTGAGTTTGTGATAGAAGGTTTAATTAAAGGTTTATGGCATAGTTCCTGGATAATGAAATGTGTTAATGATGTTATGTGAGCTTAGATCCAGAATAATCCCTTGCTGCCTCTCCAGGTGCACTGGATCACATCACAGTCAGTACCAAGGATGGCAAGTTCCCCCTCAACCAACTGGGTCAGATCTCCATGAAGTCCCCTCAGCTCATAGTGGTCAACATGACGGGGTTCCCAGAGGTAGGACGGCCAGCACTCAGTCCAGCTCTTTCTCTGGATCACTTCAGTAAAGGGCCCTGAACCGACCACCTTTTTTTTCCACTTACCACCACTCAACCAAAGGTCCAGCACACACACACAACACACACACACACACACACACAAGCTGAAATCTGAGTCATGTGGACTTTTTCCAGGCTTGTTTCAGACAAATTGATCGATCATTGGGGGAAGCCCTTTGTTCTTGGAGAGCAATTGAAACAAAGGCCAAGAGTCTGTGGTGAGCTGTCAGGAGCAGGAAGTGACCGTGCGCTGCCCCCCTGGAGCTCAGAGCCCAGTTAATGGGTGCTGTTTTTCTCTACTCTTTCTCCGCATTTGTCTGCAGCGTTCCCCTCACTCACTTTTTCTTTGTTCCTTTTTTTGGACCTAAATGATCTCTTTCCCTCTCTCTCTTTTCCTTCCTCGCTTTCAACATCTTTTTCTGTTTTTTCCTCTCTCTGTTTTCTGTCCTCATCTTTTTACTTCTTACTTTACTTTCCCCTGTCTTTATCTGTATATCTCTCTTTTTTCATCTCTCTCCATCTCTCACTGTTATTAATGAGAGCCAGTTCTGTCCAACGCTCGGATTAGTCCAGAGAGCAGATTCATTCCTTTTCTCCGTGGTATGAGCCTGTAATACTGGAAGGTTGTATTCCAATATGAGAATCTGAACTTTTTCTCAACTCGCCAAAGCACGCATTTATGCTTTGTTCTCAGAAAGCTGTTTCAGCTGGGATACCTGTGCTTCAACATATACGCTTTTCTTCTCACAGTATGCCACTAACATTAGACAGTTTCAGTTACAGAATATTGAATATTTATTGTCGTGTAGTCAGTATTGGAAAAAAACGAAACAAAACAAAAAGTGAAGCACCTGCAGACTCTATACTTCTAATTCATGACTTTTGCTTTGTACGAATAAAAACTTTGCTAACCATTGAGGAACAAAGACAGAGTTGGCGGTGGCGTCACAGCAACCAGCCATTACCTAACAGCCCTGCAAAATCCACACCAAGGTGACTACGCTGTACCTAAAGCAAACAGACTGGTAATTATTCTAATCCATTACACACGCTCTTTTGCGGAGAGGCCATTGTTTTGCAGCCATTCATTTACGGCTCTGAGAAGGTCCAGTGCTGCTGGAAAACCCCAGTGGCTGTTGTGAGCCTCTACAGACAGTGCTCATTAAAGTAACCCAGACTTTTTTTGTGCGTGTGCTTGTGTGGTATCCGCATCATTAACAAGGTGTTTTCTTTAGCTCTTGCTCCTCTCCCCCATCTTTGAACTCGCGCTCATGTTTAATCAAAGACTGGGAGCAACTCCGCTATTTTTACCGTATTAACCAAAAACACGGCCGATGTTTACGGAACTCCTGGGACCGCGGCTGCCTTACCGTCAGGACCGGAGCGGTTTGGATATGATGATGAAAGGGAATTGTAGAGCCATCAAACGCACGCACAAGCCATATCTATCACACAGCTGGCGAGGAACTGGAGAATCTGGCCGCTCTCGCATGCAGTAAGCCGCAAGAACCCCACACCTCCTCCTCTAAATGAACACAAACAAATAAATGCCTTAGAGTTTACTGGCAGTTTACGAACATACAAGAGCCTTCAAATGTAGGTCCGCGCTCACATGGTCTGTCATGGTCTGAAAGCTTATGTCTGTTATGTAGAGCATTCCTTTGACCAGGGTTGGAGTGTAAGCAGCCTGAGATACCTCCCACCCCACCCCACCCCACCCCCGGCGCAGGTCATAAAGGGTTAGTGTCCTGCCCTGCAACCTCTCTGCTCCGTCCCAAAGGACCTCGCGCTGACAGGGCCCTGCGGCACTTCCACATTGCGCCTACTTTCCCTTACACAAACAGGTCCCCGTTCCTTTACACAGCCTCTTTCTGGAGCTCCAGTCCTGCAAGATGCTGGCCAGTTCACCCAGCTCACCCTAGATCAAAGACAAATGGACCAAACCACGCTTCCTGCTGCTCCATTGGGCTTTGAAAGGGGGGGGGGGCTGTTGTTTGGTGGATGCAGAGAGGGATGAGTGCTGGGGAGAAAGAGAGAGTGAGAGAGAGGTAGAACAGGGTTTGAGACGGATATGTGAGGGGCAGGTACAGCGTCGCAGCCCCAGCTGGCAGTCATTAGACCTAATGTCTCTGTGATGTGTCTTTAGGCCACAGCGGCTGCCGCCCGCGCCCTGCAAGAGAGCAGCATGAAACTCAACCCTGAGGTGGATGGCACCATCATCAGGGTGCCCATTCCCAAGTGAGTACCCCTGTGGCACGTTCACCTTTCTCTGTCACACTTTCCTCTCGTCTCTCGGACTCTCACCTATGCGCATTGGCGCTTTTCTTCCAGTGCCTCCTCCCGTATGTTCTTCTGTCTCTGTCTGTCTGTGTGTGTGTCTCTCTCTCTCTCTTTCTCTCTCTCTCTCTCCCCCTCTGTCCTTTTTTCTTGACTATCTTAGTGTGTTATTTCTGTTATCTTAGTTCTAAGTGTGTTATCTCTTATCTAAGTTCCTAAAATTCTCTGTGGTCACTTTATACATTTTATATCAAATAATGAGTTGTCAGACTTGTTTTGAGGTTAACAAGTAGTTCAAAAGGAATAATTAGAAGTTATTCTATATGTATTATTCTAGGCAGACTATTCTTTAAGAGCAGAGTGAAAAAAGGTCCCGCTATGGTCATTGGTTTCTGACCAACATTCTGAACTCACACGCCAAACTAGGCGTTCTGACGCATTCCCCTCATTCCGTCGACCACAAATCTGTTTGATTATGGAAACACACAGAGGCAGCAGCAGGTGCTTATCTGGCAGCAGAGGATAGGGGGCTGGACGCCTCGCCCGCAATCAGTGTAGGCTTCTAGCTACATTTGCATTTGTAAAGAGAACGACCGGCTTGATTGGCTCAGAATCAGTAATTATGCTTATTGTTTGCAGTAAACAGACTCTACTCTTGGACTGTTTGCAAATGACTCACAGCAAAATGCCAATTAAAGAGGAGGAAAAAAAAAACTTTTAAACATTTCAGAACACAAAAACGATTAGTTGACTGCTTTGTGAACTTTTTTTCAGTCTTCCTGAAATTACACTGATATTTAGGTAATGTTTTTCTTTCCTGTTGTAGCTCAAAAAAAAAAATCATTTTTATTAAAGACCTCTGAAACGTCATGAAACTCTTTTAAGAGGGGTGACTCGCTCATCATGGACATGCATGTGACTCTTAGGGTGACCCGGGAGCATAGAGAGAACTTGGCGAAACTGGCCAAGCAGTTCAGTAACAAGGCCAAGGAGTCTCTGAGGAGAGTCCGCTCCAACGCCGTCACTCAAGTGAAGAAGAGCAAGGAGGGAGTGTCCGAGGACACCATCCGCTTGGTCGAGAAGCAGGTGAGGATGTTTTAATCCGTAGAATCCGTAATAATGAGGCAGCTTGTGGTTTTATTGGGCCTAAAAGTCAGAGCCACAGAAATTCTTTGTCAATTTTTAACCCTTTTAATGGTAGAATATTTCTATATCAGCTGCTAACGCTAGAGTGCCATTACGTTTCCTGTTGGTTTATATTGATCTGTTTCTGTCCTTCTTCCGTTTGTGTCGACGACGACAGATTCAGCAAATGGCAGACAGCTATGCTTCAGACATTGATAAACAGTTGGCCAACAAAACCAAGGAGCTGCTGGGATGACATTAACAAGACCCATCAGAATTCATGACATCACACACTCGCTTTTGTTGTTCATCACGAATCGAGCCAAACGCACTTGGCGCGGCCTGAGACTGGACATGATGCAAAAGGAAAGGAACAAAAAAAAAAAAAACCTCTGTGAACTCAAACCAGAAAACAATTAATGATGGTGGTGATAGAGGAATGAGAGCCAAAGGTTGCTCTCTGCAGTGTTTGTGTATTCTTCTCATGCGTCAACAAATGTTGGTATGGCACGCCAGTGGCTGCTGGCTCCTCCATCCTCTACTCTTCAAACAAACAATGAAAGGACAAATGATGTTTTAATGTGATTTAGGGTCCTCCTACTAATCAAAGCGATGCCACAGATGCTGTGTTTATGTAAAAAGCACTACACTGAATGTAAACTCTGTGGCTTTACAGCGTGGTGAGTCTCTCAGAGGACGGGGAGGAGCGCACACAATAATGCACTGCCAACATTTGTTTCACATTCGCTGTTGCAGCCACTGGGCTCAACCTTTTTTTTTTTTCTTTCCCCCCCATCAGTTTTTAAGGATTAATAGTACAGCTACCAATGTAAACAAAATAAAACGGAAACGTTTGGATTTTGGCGGCGTTGCTGTTGTATTCATTCTTCTCTTTTTTTTTTTTTTTTTTTTAAGCGTTTTCTTCTTTTAGGTCATTTTTTCCCCTTTTGTCACATAAATTTATGTTTCTTCTCTGCGTTCTGTCGTTTAGTATTTTTGTTTCCCGATTTCGGTTCTTATTAGTCTTGAAGGTAGCACTAAATTAATATGTATAATTAGGCCATTACTGTATGCAAGTAGTCACATGACTACTCCATAAGAAAAGCATTATAATATGTTTCATAAGTACATGCCATTTCATACTGCAATTCCCAAGCTAAGCAGTGCCTCCACTGGGGCCTGCTCTGAAAAGCATTGTCTTTAATGGATAAAAACATCAGGGTCGGTGAATAAACAAGAGTTTAGAGCAGCCAGTATAGAGACTGGGGAAGTGGGCAGGTTTTCAATGGTCCTGGGTCCATATGTCAGCAATTTAGGGGCATTGTGTACCTTGGCCTGAAACAGAGGCTCATGATAGATGGTGGGGTGAAAATCTTGAGTCGCTGGCTCTGAACACAGCCCTGAAAATTGCTTTCAGCTGATAGCTTCATTTCATTTGACATTTATCAAGTGGATTACTGTGTGTCTTGCTGTTTACTACTACCATGATGGAGAGCATGAGGATGGCAGTGAGGAGACCAAATGTTTTTCCTTCTGTGTCGTTGGAAATATACAAGTGTAAATTGACTCAGTAAACTTTAGAATTTACAGTGTACTCAGCCATCCAAATCAGGAGTGGATGTTTTGTTCCAGTCAGATTCTCACCCCAGTTGATGACCTTTCTGAATTGATTAAGTATTTTGTACCTTTCTAGGGTGTCAAGTTCTTTAAGACAAATTCATTAGCTAGTGCCAGTAGTAATGTATGTAAGTACAGAGCTGTTCCTTTTCTTTGAGAAGAAGAAGTGCAGTAATATCTTGTTCTTTACTTTACCCCTCCTCCTGTGCATGGGTTTTACGTCTACTTTACATGCAGATTATTTAGGACTGAATTATTCAGGCTTCTAGTCTTGTGACAATGCAGGAACACTGATACACTGGTTGTATGAGCACTTGACAGACAACGGGGTCTCCGGCGAAGAAGCAGGTTATTATACTTCCCAGTCAGTGTGCGCTGATTACGTTCCATACACGCGCCCGACGCTCAGATAGTTACAGAGACTCGAGTGCGCGTTTAATCACTTCACTGGCACCGAATTGGCTCCCGAACGCCTATTGCGTTCTCGCCTCTGAAGTGTGCGAGCCACCCGACAGTCTCATCAAGAATCCAATCAGTTAAAGAGCGAAATGCTCTTCTCCTGAGATGAAAAGATATTTTCTGCCACTACGCCTAAGGGCACGCACACTGCATATGCAAATTGGAACAAGAATTAACGCAAATTTTGATGCTCAGATAGCGATTCTCATTTCAGAGATTGTATGAACCGCACGAGGTGGATCGTTCTGTCTTGGATACATTATTCATTTTTGATCTTAGGTCAAAACTGACCCTTCCTAACGAATTACGTGCTGTGATATATTCCCAGGTTTTAAATATAATTCAAATGCGAATGACTAATGGAAGCATGGAGGAGATGGGGATGGAATTGACGAACACTTCACATATGTAATGATCTACATATCATTTATTTAATACAATGTGAATCGGTCTGAATGCTGTACACCATAAATTACACGGCGTTTGTTTGTTTGCTTGTTTGATTTATTGATCGATGTGGAATCTTGTATGAGAATGTTTCTGAATACTATAATAAAAACGTGATTGAAGAGGAGGAGCAACTCTGTAATCAGACAGGTTATCCATGCTCCAAAAATAGTTTCCTTCCTTCATCCGGTAAGATTGACCTGACCTATGTTGTGCACAATTTCAGGCCGACGCAACGTGCTTTCATTAGGTGCGCTACCCCAGGGTGCGCGGGCTTGTTCACCGCCGGCACAGAGCAATCCCCTTGAACAGAGAGTCTTTGAGTTTCGAGTGGTTAAACTGTCATTTCAAATCGTCTGGACGTCGTGATTACCGGCACGGGAGGAATTATATATTTAGCTTTATGTCCGTTGCGATTTCCTGCCCCCGTCTCGATCCTAAGTGACTGGTGAGTTAGATATCCCCCATCTCCAAGGAGTCGCACTCTTCCCCCGGGAAGACTGTAATCAACGGCTTAGAGCACCGAGAGAGTGGAGATGAGGAACAGTCCCGGGGGTGGGGTCCGAGTAAGAGCTGACACTGGATAAGCGCACACTATTCATAAATCCTAAATGAGCACTTTGAGGGGAGGCACCTGCCACTCAGCCCAGTGACAGGCAACATCGAAGCATTCGATCAGGACCATCAATTTCCCTGCACTGTGACAGTCTTAGACAAGGAATATTGCATGGACTGGAAAGGTTGATGCTTGTGTCATGTGATACAGTAAAATCTCACAGATTTCCATCACATCTTGGTGATGCGACAATATTTTTGTGATAGGCAGATCAATAGATCAGGGTGAATTTACATATCTCTGACCACTCTCAACATCTTGATCAATACTTCCTTTCTCATAACTGTTAACCAAACAAACCACCTGCCAATCCATAAGGTATTTTATGTAATGGTAGATGAATTCCAGAAACATTTTGAGCAAAAAAAACACTGATGTTGAAGGATGTGCCAATAGAGTGACAAGAACGACAAGAACCTTTCTAAAACTTGCCCTGGGTTATATTAAATCTCCTCTGACTAATGTGAGACCTTTTCCTTATTTCCAATCCCACATCCCTGTGTCAAAATTGAAGGAGCATGGCAGCTGGCCACACTTTGTCACATGCTTCTAATCCACTGGCTGTTTAGATAGAGTCTTGCTAGCGATTATGTCACAGCGAAAGAAAAGAGACTAATACTTGTGATCTAATACATGATAACCCCTGGTTTTAAAAAAAAAAAAACCCTATCATTTGGAGAGTAAAATGCATGAACTGGACAGGAAGTCTGCTAATCTGTAACCTGATGCGGGAGGAAGGAAGGACTCAGGAACCAGCCTTCAGACCTTTCACCAATCATATTCATCACAGGCTCAGGCCCAGACTCATTAGGCCACAGCACCGCACTTAACTAAACATCTTTTCCATAAAATAAATGCTTCCAGGTTACCCTGAACCCAGGTCGTGCTCGCATCTGATCTCAATTACCTCTGCCACAGCCCAGGCTGCGATGCCGATGATACCGGACTGATCCAAACTTGTGAGTTGACAGCGCCATGGCAACAGCAGAGGCTTACTCCAGTATAGATATGCATGCTGTCCATCATGTTAAAAAATGAAAGGGGGGTGCTGGGGGAAGGAGGGAGTATTTAATAATTGGTTCCTGCTGCTTTCCTTCCCTTGGAATATTAATTGCATGATGATTAAAACCTTTCTGGGTCTTTGGATTGATATCGTAGGAGAAATTGAGGCCTAGTATACAGAGAGCGTCCTGTTTGATGGGTTTAACCATCATTTGGGAGAAGATCAGACATTTGGTATGAAGTTTAGAGTTCCAGAAAGGGCACTAGAAAGCACACTAGAGAGTCTCATGTGGATGGAGTTTTTTGGCAACGCTTCTTAGATTCTCAGAGTGTCTGCGTGTAGTTTTCTCATAGGTCATAGGCAGCAAAAAGTCAAACAGAAAGGGAGAAAAACATGCAGAGAATTTTTGAACATGTGTTTTTTGTTCATAAAGAGACCCTGAGGAAAATCTGTAGTTTCTCTTTTGGAATGAAAATGAGGATAAAGGTTAGAAATTGAAATAAAGAAAGAGAGAGAGATAGAGAATGTCTGTCTTCTTTCTGCTTACATGTTCCGATCGAATTCGTCTTTGACGCACTCACACGCAATCAGAGTCGGTCTTTCACAAGTCATTCTTTCACATCTTTTACTGTTCTCTCGTTTTGTGCTTGGTTTCTATGGTAACTGCCGCTGCCTCATCTATAAGCCCTCGGTGCCTTGTTCATAATTTTTGTTCAGTACACACACTTAATTTAGACAAGACTTCCCCGTGTGGCTGTGAATGGAACAACAGGTTGAGATCCCCTTTGTTTCGACTGACCCCTTCCCAGTGAAGCTATACGTTGCAGCCTGAAGCTATTTTCATTTCTGTTTTAAGAATGAACGGCTTTTTACAGCATGTGTGTAAGTCAGTGAATGAGCTGAACTATATTTCATCTGGATATTTCACACAAACTCATGGCCAAGACATAGAAAGTTCATTGCCCTCTCAGCTGTTTGGAAAGGCTTTGGTTTCATCATTCTTCATCAAAACCGCACCACTCTGGCAGGATTTTCACTGAAAGCCTTTATTCTCCCTGAGAACATCTCCACCTTTTACTCTCTCAAGCCACAGTTTCCACAAGAATGGTGCAACAGACAAAATAATACAGATGAATGACATTTTGCATTTTACATACACTTTACAACAAATGTATTCTTTTGGAATTGAAATATAAATATATCTGGATGATTTGGATGGAGAATATATCATAGAACATGAGCAAGCTTCAGTGTCTCTCATTTTGTTGAACTGGTCCTTTACTGTTAAATAATATCAAATATTCATCTCAGAATCAGAAACTGAATTTCAAGACGCTTCTCTTTTTAGGGAGGATATATTAAAGTATATTTTACTCTGTTCAATGATGAACTCTACAGGAAGAAAACGTCTGACATAACTGTGAATAAGAAAAATAATTGTGAAGCTTTACGTTTTTTCTATTTCAAGGGATATGTATTGTCACTGTCATGAGATTACATATATTTCTTTTTTCTCAAATTACTATATTCATATTCAAATTCAGTGAAAATACGGTGTGATTATCAGCATCTTTATTTATCCGTTTAATTATTGGCACCTTACAGAGCTGTCAGTGACAAAGTCAAAACATGCTGCAAAAACAACAGGCTGACATTATTGACACATAAATGTGATCAGATAGAGGGTTCTATCAGAGAGCACTGCAATAAATGTTTGCTCAGAGATAATAACCTTATCATCCCCTTTCCCTTCTCACTGTAGTATGCGATAGAAAGAATAGACAGCGGATAGACATCCCTCTCTCTCTCTCTCTCTCTCACTCTCTCACTCTCTCTCTCTCTTTCACTCTCTCTCCTCTCACTCTCTCTCCCACTCTCCATCTCTCTCACCCTTTCCCAAGTCTCATCAGTGAGAGGGAATGGATGGTAACCTATTGTCCTTTGTGCTGTTTGGGACTGTGGTATGGCTTGTGGTGGCTGTGTATTTGATCAGTTGTGTTTTTCTGCTCTGCACTCTGTACCGTAGGATCCACAGAAAGGAGAATGATCCAGAGGGCTGATAGGTCATGGGTACGGAGGTCACAGACATCTTGTGATTGATCATTAATTGCCCTTTCATACATGAATGTCAACTCCGGTAAGTCATTCATATCATACTGATATTCACCATATCACAGTGCAAACCTGATCACAAGTCAAAAGGTAAAGACTGGTTACCTCACACTGCAGTAGACCAGCATAAGCTTGAGTGTACCTTGGGAGGAGGCTTAAGACTATTACCATGTGGTCAATGTTGAAATTGTGATAATTTTTTATGTGCACTGGCATATAGTTAGTTATACTTGTTTAAGAGTTGCAACACATTGCCTATCAATGTGTGCAGAGAGCACATCATGAAATGTACATTGAACATTCTCACCATCTGTTTCTGTTCACATTCGTAGGACGCCTTCAGCACTAAAGCAGCTAGAAGAAAGGAACTGGACTTTAAACAGCTATGGACTGCGAGAACCGTAATGCTTTATATATGTGAATGTGATGTATGTGATACATAAACATAAATGATGCACCTATGTAGCTTACACCTGTTTTGCAGTAACCAGAAAGGTACACTATATGCAGTAAGAGGACTTTTTAGTATTGCTTTTCAAACTTCTCTGCATGAATTTGCATGTACTTCTGGACTTGTTTAAAAGCATCTTTCTCTGCCTATCACAAAAACATTTCATATATCCTCATGAAATGAAGAAGAGTATTTCTGGACTGGTTTAAAAGATCTTTCTTTTACAAAAACATTTTATATATCCTCATGAAATGAAGAAGATGTGAGGAACCATAAAGTGTGGGAATAAAACAACAGAGGGAGGGGACTGCTGTGAAATCTCTTTTGGAATATACTTTCTTGATTTATGACTTTATTGATTTGTGACCTTATGTGCTGCAGCGTGTAAATGAAGGACTTGAAATCTAACTTGCATACAAGCCATATCTATAAAGGAAATTGTGGAACCATGTTTGCTTTTTGATATAGAGGTGGAACTATAAAGCTGGCTGGCTTTCTCTCTTTTCTGTATATGTATAAACTTTAATAGTAACAAAAACACATATTAAACACATATTTGCTGATCATTACTTGTACTTTTTCCAACTAAGATAGCCTGTCTTCGCTCTGAGGGTGATCATGAGGTGTCATTTGTATGATCAATGCTGATTGAAGCACACAAACCTTTATATTGCATTTCTGCACATACAGATAAACTAGTAACACTGAAGACTTGACCCCCTTCCATTTTTGACTATTCAGCAGTGATTAGAAAAACAAAAAAACAACTTGACCTCGTATTGGACACACTGAGCACCTTATGCTACTCGTATGTAAATATGACATTGGATCCATGAGTGAGCTGGCTAGCTTTAAGTTTGGGATTTGCACAGAATGACAGTCAGTTTTCTCAGCTTTGATTCTTTTTTCAGACGTATTACTTCCAAGAACATGGCCTAATCACAGTCCTATGTGTAATTCTATGTTATTGATCAGAGTAGTTTAATAGTAATAAACAGTTATATTAAATTTCCAAAGGGTAAATATTGATCCGTATTATTCCTAAGAGCGAACAACTCTGTATGGAGGTATATTCTGTCTATTCTAGGTAGAAATATTCTGGTCATTGCAAATACTTTTCTGTGTAAAATTGGCCAAATTCCAAACCGTGACTTCATTTCCTCCATGCAGTGGGTGGGGTGTTGTTAGAGTAACTTTCAAAGGTGTGGTGTTCTGACTGAGCTTCTACTGTAAGGCTAAAGTAAGTCTTTTTGCTTTTTAAATATAGTGTTAAATGAATACTACCTAAAGCTAAAACTGTAGTCTTTCTACATCGATATCTAAAGACTCAGTATCTATCCACCTGGTTGTGTAATCGGACAAGTTTTCTCTCAGATTTCCGTGTAAAATGATTTATCAGTGGATGTTCCGCTACATTCGCTGATCGCTCGCGGATCGATAAGACTAAAGTATGTTACGCGACGCTGCACTTGAATTACCGAATTAACATCGGTCAAACGCTTTACAAAATGTGAGGAATGTGCGACGTCGCGCACTCAGCCTGAAACACTATGATATACTTTTCAGTTGTTGTAACGGTGATCTTACTCTTTATGCATCAGATCATTGAGTAAGTCGAAAGGGGAAAGGAAACAAGTGTCAAGATCTTCAGATATATTTTTTTTGATGTTATGCTTTCCATGTGTAGAGTTCCCCACGCCAAAAGAACAACGACCTCAAACACCTGGAATGGCGTCTGTATGGGTGAGTGGAATTTTTCTGAAGTTATATCGCTGCTTATCAGCCAGACTTACTTGCTCTTAATACCTGTAGAATTGAAATTAAACACTTTGAAGGTACAAACAAAATAACGTGACATTTTATATTTTAGGATGATTTGGATCTCCTTTTGGATTCACCATCCTCACTGACAACAACTGCAAGTTTTTTTTCTGTTGTTGTTGTTGTTTGTTGCAAAACATCTGCATAACCTTTACATTAGTTTCTCAATCTCAACTAGTCATTATTAAGATTAGTGTATTTCATCTTCATGTTTTGTGTCTGTCAGTCAACAGCCAGAGGTACTATCAAAGACAAGGCAGGTTTTAATGCCAGTGAGGATGCTGCGGCTCTGAGGAAAGCTATTGAAGGCATTGGTAAGATTGATTGACTCAGAAACCCCCTTTTCCTTCAGCTGGCTAAAAGTCGTGCAACTTATTTCTTGTGTGAATGGTTTCTTCAGCAAAAATGAGCCTAGACTTGCAATAAGTTGCATTGTGATCATAGATTCTCCACTTATTATGTAATTCAGTCCAGGGTCAGCTTTAATCCTTGTTCAGGAGTGTGCTTTAGTGTAGAGGGGGCTATGGCGCATGAAGCATTATTTCAGACGCAACTTTTCAATGCAGTTAACAAATGATTATTTTTGTTATCTTAACCTGCCTATGTTCACTGCAAACAGTCTTTCTTTTATCTGTGGAAACAGTGGCATTATTTGAAAAATATATTGACTTCTGTTATATTCGTGAAGTATATTGCATAATTCTTGTTTTTTGTTCTTTTTTGTTGGGTTTTGTTTGTTGTGTGTGTGTGTGTGTGTGTGTGTGTGTGTGTGTGTGTGTGTGTGTGTGTGTGCTCGTGCGTACACTGTTCCACAGGCACCACAGAGAAGACCCTGATTGATATTCTCACCCAGAGAAGCAATGCCCAGCGTCAGTTGATATGTAAAGCCTACCAGGAAGCAACTGGAAGGGTAAAAAACAAATAAACAAACAAAAAAACACAAATCACTGTTTGCTTGACAGCATTTTGATGACCCCATTGAATCAAACAACTAAAGAATTCACTACTGATATCAGTTTCCCCCTCTGGGAAGTCCTGTTTGACAGGCTCTTGGTGTGAATTTGCAGACTCTCGCTGATGACCTGGAGGGTGACACTCATGGGGATTTCGAGGATGTGCTGGTGGCTCTTATCACTCCGCCTGCTCTGTTTGACTGCAGAGAATTTGAACGTGCCATAAAAGTACAGCTTCACTCCCTCTACTGTAGATAGTCTTTACAGTTTAAAGCAGCAGTCTCTCTAACTTATGGAGCTTTTCTATATTCACAGGGCGCAGGGACTTCAGAGAGTGTCTTGATTGAAATATTTGCATCTCGGTCCAACAAACAAATCAAGGCATTGTCAGATACCTATTTGGCAGGTATGTACTTGAACTTTAAAGACAATTCGTAAGTCATTTTAAGTCATTGTCAGGTATCATTTTAATGCATGTGACCATTTTCTTACAGATACCGGGAGATCACTACTTCATGACCTGAAATCTGAAGTTTCGGGTGACTTTGCTAAAACTTTATTGACATTAGCTGAGGTTGGTCACCTGCACATCTCCTTTCTTTTGCATTTGGTTTGAATAAATGAAAATGAGTCGTGCTTGTTCCTTACTCTGTTTTTTTCTTCCCATCAAAAGGGAAAGAGAGATGAGAGTACGCAAGTAGACATGGCAAAAGCTAAAGAGGATGCAAAGGTAAAGTTAATGACATCCTCTCTGAATTTCATCTATGTTTAACGTCTCATGAAGTTTTGCAAGACATTTCCTCTTTACTCTTCCTGATGCAATGACTCTAACTGTCTTCTTTGGATCCCCTCTGTCACCACATTCACAAAATCAGTTTTCTATGTAGATAAATGAACTAATTTAGCCTTTATTGAGTTATCACACATTATCTACTGGCTGCACTCTTTACAGTCATGACAACTCAACTTTATAATTTGGAATGGAAAGACCTACAATTTTAATCCCTTTGGTTTTGTCTGTTAGCAGTGCTCAAAGCGTGCTGGTCCTCACCGGGACGCAGTACCGGCACTTCTCACAAGTTGCCGGTGCTCTTTCCTGCCCTCTCCATATCAGGTCATGGGGCAATTCATAATGACCCTATGTAAACTGCATTACCCAGGGGGCACAATGTAACGCTCACCTGTTCCCATTCTCTCAATAAGTCTATGTAACGTTAATGCCAGTGTAAGTAACTTCACATTAATGCTGAGTAACATTCATGCCAGTAATGTTGGCCTGGCTCCAAAAGGGCACAAAGAGAAAGCGTGAGTCAGACAAAGATGGTGAACATCAGCGATATCTCCTAGTGTCTTTTATTACCAGTAGAAATTCAGAATGTGATAGTTAATGATTTGCTGATACCGGCCGATACACATGCCAACACATGAATAAGGGGAGTGCTGGCACTTTTTTCTACTTCAAGCACTGTCTGTTAGAGTATGTATTCCTGTCCTCTAAGGAGACAGTCTCTTTGAGTCAAAACCTTTCTCTCTTGTTGTCTTTGCCTAGACCCTGTATGAGGCTGGAGAGAAGAAGTGGGGGACAGATGAGAGCAAGTTCATCGACATATTATGCCACAGGAGTGTTCCTCAGCTCAGGCAGAGTAAGACACATTGGATTAAGTAACAAGGGAGTCTGTCATGACTCATATCCTGTACAGCTTACACAGGGTGTTACTATATGGAACGAAAACTGGTAATAAATCATGTTAGGGAGTTCTTCAAATATTTTATTTTTTTCACAACACTGAAGTTTCAAAACAGTCTGTTTCAAAACTGAACATAATGTTTCAATAGAAGTGTGGTAGCTGTGGTGTACTGGATTACATTTGGGACTTGGTGTTAGTCTTTTCTTGAACACATTGCATGTCACGTGAATTTGAGCTCCCTCATATGTGTGCCCTGTCTTTATTCTGAATCTGATGAGAGCTGTGGCCACGCTGCTGCTTTGGCTGACTTTGTTTCTCTGGTATGTTTAGCTTTGGTGGAGTATAAGAATCTGAGTGGGAAAACCCTGCAGGAGAGCATTGAGAGCGAGATGTCAGGGAATCTAGAAAAGGTCCTTGTGGCTATAGGTATGATGTTTTGAACTAAACAAGGACGACATACTAAAAAAATAATAATAAAAAGTAAATTCATAACATTGTCGATCGCTCATTTCATTTACATTTCTGTGAAAACTGATATCTAACCCTAAGTTAAACAGTATGAAAAACATTTCTCCTTTCAGTGAAATGTGTCAAGAACGTCCCTGCCTTTTTTGCTGAGCGTCTCTTTAAGAGCATGAAGGTAAGAAAACAGAGAGTTGTTTTCACACACACACACACAAACACAAACAGTCTGTTTCTGAAGGGGCTGAAACATTTCACCACTTGATCAGGAATTCATTACTGACAGATAGATCCTTTCATGTCTAGTGCTGAGGAACATGATGACTGTTCTAAACATGCCAAACATCTCAGTCAGTATTCTACACTACAGTATAAGGTTGGTGTTTCAGGGGATGGTTTATCATGTAGCACTTACTATGGATTGGCTGTAGGTATGCATTGACCATCATGCAGCTGGATAATTGTGTGTCTTCATAGTGCCACATTGCTGTTGAACTGAATATAGAACAGGAGCCTGCAGAATGATCCTCACACACACGAACCAAATGTGCACTCCTCCTATTAGTGTTTATGTGAAATACCCTGCTGTTTTACAGTGTATTATTTTGTGTTGTTTGTTTGTTTGTTTGTTTTTTACAGGGTGCAGGGACTACTGAGTCCACCCTTACGAGAATCATGGTCAGTCGCTCAGAGATTGATTTGCTGGACATCAGAGCAGAGTACAAAAAACTGTTTGGCTGCTCTTTATACTCTGCCATTCAGGTAAGTGAGGTTTTAGTTCAAGAAAAAAATCTTAAAATAAAGATCAATTATGTATTTGTTACCTTCGGTAGTATTCCAGATTCTGGCTACAGTGGCCCGTGCATGGACTTTAAAAAACCCTTCCCACAGTTAAGGATGAAATTTCACTAGCTACTTTTCATATTGATTGTTTGTTTGCTGCTTTGCAAGCCCATCGGAAAAGCTGAAAGAAAATAATTTATTGCTCTTGTTTTAATGAGTATCTGTCAAAATGACTTTGGCACTGGTCTATGTCTCAGAATTAACGTGAATGATTCATTTTTGGCCTGATTTCAGTCAGAGGTAGCAGGTCACTTTGGCCAGTGTCTGAAGAACCTTTGTGGAGGGGATGACTAACCCTGCTTTCACTGGGAGGAGTGGATGATTAACTCCATCCCAAAAGGAGGAGCTGTGTGCAGCCTGCTTTTCACTAAGCATTTCCCCACCTGTGTGTCTCTCAAACCAGCTCTCACGTGTCAATGCCGGTGATTCAAACAGTCTCTGCAGCCAATCCATATACCAGCACACTGATTTACATTAATATATACCAGCACACAGTTTTGTCCTAATGCAATTCCTGTATGTGATGTTTATCTTTAACCTCTCACACAAATAACACACTTGGAAGCATCACTAGACTCATGCAGCAGAGCGTCCTTGTGTCCCCTTCAGCTCATCTGATACAGTCCTTTTCTTTATTTTGCATACGGTTCATTCCATCTCAAATCACTCACCAGGAAGTGATTTTTAACAATACAAAATAATACAATACAAAATGTGATTTCAGATGAAATGACCCGTGAGGAAATATTTCTTTTCGTTTTAAATTCAAATCACTGCCTCTCTTGTGCTTCATGCTTTAGGCTTTCCTGGTCTATACTTCTCTGCTTTTTCTAGGGCTTATTTTACAGAGCTCTCAATATTGACAGACCTCATAGATTTCTCTAATGTAGATCTTCTTACTCGTGCACTAAACTGAGGGTTGGGGAAATGAGTCCTCATGAGACTTGAGTTCATTCAATCATAACTGGATGTCAGTAAGGATCTGCAAAGTAGTCTTTCTCATTATAGAGAAGAGAGGAAAATGCATTACCTCCGGAATGTCTGTAGATTGGTTTGTTATAAACATAGTGGAGTCCAATGTACCGCTGAACCAGCATCGTCACACAAATATAAATTATCCAAAGGGTAGTTTATGTAAAAAAATTGTCCACAAGGATATTTATTTGCTCCTTTTAAACTAATAATTTCTGCTTTAGTCTGAGACATCCGGGGACTACAAGAAAACCCTACTGAGCATCTGTGCAGAAGATGAAACAGCCTGAGCCCAGGCAGTGATGTGCATATGGCTTCAGCATACTGCTTACAGTAATGTGTTATCATGTGAATGCTACTGAGCCCGTTGACTATCCCTTCAAATGGTGTACACTGAAAGAAAAACTGAAAGAGATCCATGCAGCCTGAACCTAGTACTGTATAACATGACCTATGTCAGTGGACATTTGACATTGTACAGAATGTTACCATTGAACCAACCTGACACTGGATGTTACAAAACAGCACTGCCCAAAGGTACTGTCTTTTTTGGTGACCGGAAAGCTTCTGCTCCAATTTTGCAAAATAAAACATTTAAAATGCAATTTGTTAAGCTTCACCGTTTTGACTCTATTTCAGATTCAAATGTGATTCACTAATGCCCTCAGTCCAGCAGGGGGCAGCGAAGTGTCTCAGACAGGATGAGGGACGGAAGCAGTGCTAGCTGAGAATACTTGGATTTGGCCAAGTGTTTGTATTGTCTTTAAATTCAAAACAGATCTTTACATTTGTGTTGGGAAATGGATAATAGTGACAGATGAATGAACTGTAGGAGAATATGTCAAGTGAAAAGCTTTTATTCCTGTTTCCTTATGAAGCTTGTCTGAGACATGTTATGCCTGAAGTCAAGCATATACTGCAAAATCCACACATATATCCTGATATGATCCGATACAGGGGATGACAGAGTGACTGTCATGAAGTCTGTTTTTTAATGTGGGATTTTAAAGAGTCCACTCACAGCCTAATGTCAAAGACAATGCAGACTGACATGATGTTGGGAAATCCCATAAAGGCTCTTGTGCCAGCTGTACAATAGGATATCTGTTTGGTCTTTAACTATGAAACAATGCAGCAATGTTGTCTTTAGAGCTCTGGGGGTGTTTGAAAACAGCTGTCAGTTTCAGCAGATTACAGAGGTTACAAATCAACTGAGTACTATACTTTACATGGGTGAAACATAATCTTGCCCACAAGACAGTGTTTGAATGGACAAGGCACATCGTTAATGGATTCTGTGAAGAAAGGGACAAAGATGCATTAAGACTGATATACACGGTAATTCATTGCACCATTGTGTATCAACAAGGTATTGTCCAAACTGGCTGTTCTCCATATAAACTGAGCTATGTAAAGCTCCATCTGTCCTAATGTGTTGACCAACAGCGTTCTAAAGAGCCTTGATTACGTGTACTGCAGTGAGGGTGAGTCAATATAATCCAGTGCCCTGATAAATTCTGAAAAGCAAAGGCTCCCCCATTAACCCCATTTTTCTCTCTGATTAGTTTTTTCAAAGGCAAAAGAACAAGGAAGCCTAATCCTTCATCAACCACGGCCAACGTCACATTTCAACAGCTCTCAGGATGAGATTAGAAACATCTTTGTAAGGCAAAACTACATTGTATAAGTCACTGGATGTTTTCTCATCTCATCAGGGGCACTGGAAGATTTCAGGGTGGATTTTCCACCTGTACACATAGCCTAGTATGTTTTGTTTAAGAAGGTTTTGTAACCGCTCTCTAAAGTGCAGTATAACTGCCTTAGACATGCTTGATTTTGGTCAAAATTGCCAGTTTCTTAGAAACAATGCCCATACTTTATTGTCAGCATTCAGATATATAAGGAAATCCATTGTTCCAAGACAGTAAAAACACACACAAAAAAAAACACAGGAAGTCAAATAGGACATTGTCAAACAGAAAAACCTTGGAAAATGAAAAGGCACCTCCAAAAAAGGAAAAAAAAAAACAGGATCATTTCACATACATATAATGCAATGACTGGCAGAGTAATTTGTTCACTATAGACTCAGTGCAAGGACAGTGGTTTTGACCCTTATCCCTCATACCACCTTTAATACCAACAGCAATACCCCCATTTTCATGCTTCACAGGTGAATCCTACATCAAATCCCCCAGTATGGTTAAATTACAGTTGTACACTCCAGCAAGGATTAAGTATCATAATCCCAATTTGTCCAGTATTTTAGTTTCAAACCTCTACTGCCAAACTAAGCCAACCCCATCACCCATTATGATATGTAGAGGTGATCATCGATAATTGTCAATAATTGTTCACAGGGCATAACAAAGACAAAAGTGAGAGAAGAACAGCTGTTATACAGGATCTTAGTCCCATTAATACCTCATGTCAAAGGCTCAGAGAAAAGTCCAACACACATACACATCCATGAACACTGCATGAATGGTGTGGCAGGATAAAAGTGGATATGACTAGAACATTTCTTCAGGTATTATAATCAAACAGTATATTTATGACATTCATTGCACATAACCCTGGAAGGTATGCAGTTCAAAGGCGTATCATAGGCATTTTACACTCACTAATCCTCAGAAAGTACATGTACAATAAAGGAAAGAAACGTGCCATACAAAATATGCATTCATTCATTTGTGTACTGACAAGTAAAAGTCACTGTAGTGTCTGTGACCATAGTTTTGTTCATTTTTCTAGTGCAGACGGCAACTTGTGCTGACTGACAGCAGCATTCATTTAAACTTGTTTTTTTTTTTTGTTCTGTTTTGATTGTTTTAAATCCTCATGTGACTGTACTTATGTCATAATAGCCTCTGTACTTAGTCAAGTACCTTTAGACTGTGTTGTAGAGCTGTCATGCTGGAGTTTGGTGGTAGTACTGCTTTGCTCCAGTAGACGGCTCTAGGCGCTGCTGCTGTACTGTGGGCATGGCTGGCTGTGTCTGTAGTGCATTATGTACACAGCTGTCTGATGCCACCAGTAGAACATGAGTACCACCAGCACATGCCAGACCTGGTGACTGGCACCCAAGTAGTTAACCTGCCCTGTGAAAGTTCAACACCAACACAAATTTAGCTTTATCTGTAGTATTACCCTGCCTTAAGAAACAGATTAAAGAGATTACCTGAATTCACATATAGAAAGAACTCAAAATCCTTTCCTTCAGCCTTACCCTAATCTTAAATAATTTAGATCAACACTGGTACATTATATTCCATTTAATCTGTTAAACATGAATCCTGTTGTTAACAGAATGATGTGTCCCAGAACAAAAATAAAAACCTTCAATACAGAGAACTAAGAGAAACTGATTACAAACACTACTTAACAGCATCAGTTAAAGGGAATAAATCTGAAATTCATGAAAGAATCAGAATGACAGAATGAAAACACACTGTCTAAAGAGGTTGAGACCTAGTAAATAAGGATGAATGACCTAAACAGGGGGCTCACCTGGGAAGTAGCGCTCTGGGATTTTGCTGATGTAAAAAATGAACGCTGAGGCAGCGATAAAATACATGACCAGGACCCGGGGAAAGAACACCTAAAAACGTAAAACACATTGTGTGTGCGAGTGAGTGTGCGAACGTGAGGAAGGTATAAAAACAAATTCTGGCGCTTAGTTTTTGCATATGTTTCTTGATTAAAATATATATTATCAAAAGGACATAAAACACGACGTTTATACGCATCAGCAGGCCCAACTGTGACAGCCGAGTTCTGATTTCACCTGAACAATCTCTGTGTCGAAGCCTCCATTGAGCCAAACCCAGTGGCAAGCAGGAACAATGCCGTAGCCCGCCACCGAGCAGAAGATGGCCGATCGGATCCATTTCCACTCCTGTGTGAGGTACAGTGGATGAATCTGCACAGTGAACACTGCTAGAATCAGAGCCAGTACTGTCAGCAAGTACACCTGCCTCCAAAACTAGAAGAAAAACAGAGAGCACATTAAGTTTACACAACAAAATAATATTAAAAGTTAGAGTAGTATCAGCAACAGCACTACCTCTAAACAGTGTATATGTTTCTAGAGGGAGGAAGGGGAGCATACACTGTTGCAGTAGAAGGCATAGAAAACCCCAGGAACGTAACAGCCCAGAATGCCGATGGATATTCCAGCGTAGTCCAGCGCCAGCCAGCGACGGCAGGTCTTCTCTGATCGATGACAGCAAAACAGGTGATAGCCAACAGAGCAGAGCATACAAACCTGGACACAGCACAGCAAGGTCAGACACCAAACATGCTCAGATCATCAGGCCATTTGCACAGCCATGAAGCACTCAGACTACATTTGAAAGCACTGATTGTTACTGGTATGCATGCATTTAAAAACTTCACAGAAGTATAGAGGACACACCTGGAAACAGAACAGTCCTATGGAGTAGATGACGTAGTCCTCTCTTGAGGCGCCAGCAGCAGGCAGCACTGCTGCCATGTCATTCACTCCCAAAAGGAAGAAGAGCAGGAAGCCCAGCAAATGACTCCAAATGTTCACAGTCTCATTAGACAGTATAAATATGCTGGAAGACCAAGATTTACATCAAAAGATCAGTGAAAACATTATATGCAAATACGGCAATGACATAATAAAGAGAAAGCAAAAGATACCTTTTTAAACATAGTTTAGATGGCAAATGCGCCCTATATCCGTCCGTGATGTACGGGTTCTCTTTCAAGAACACTGGAATTTGTTCGTATGTGTAGAGACGGATTCCTCTCGGCACGAGGACTGGCCAATATTGATAGCTTCCTAACTCAATGTAATGTGCACTCTTCAGAAGCTTTTGAGGCATCTTGGCTCATCTGGCTGGAATTGACACGCGAAAAAAAATTAAGCTCAATACAAACATCATACATAAACATGAGTCCATGTTATCTTTACAACGAAAATCTTACCTGTTAACGACTCGTGAGCATAGCTAATGATGCTTGCTTTTGATAAAAATTGCTCTTATCAGTTCCTAACGCAAATAAACGAGATTTCGATAACATCTCAAAATCTAAGCAGAGATTTTGCTTAAACATAAACAAGTACTCAACATTTAGTTTAATAGCACTGTTAACACAAAGTTGGAAAACTAGCTTTTCAACGTATGGTGCTAGATTGGCCTTAAGGTACAAAGAGAGCAAGCAAGCAGTCAACAACATCTGTATTGCTAGCATCCTGGCTACCGGGCTAGCCAAATTTTTAAAATGTAATCACATTATATTCTCACGGAAAAGTGCAAACCACTTACCTGGATGGGTTAATCCAACATTTAATTCATGCGTTCAAACTGCCGTCAGTGGTAACACTGTAATTAGGGTTAAACGAATTATTTGCCGCATGATGTCGGCAACTGGCAGCTAGCTACCGAGCCGGTAAAAAAAACGGCTGACTTGACATGTATGACACAAACGCCCTGCGACAAATTGTTTATAAGCGACAAAAAGACGCGTCTGAAATGACAGAAATGACCAAAAGAAATGGGAATGCATTAGCATTCCCTAAAATCACAGGAATATTATGTATTACTTATCTATTATGCTGATCTTTGAAGCGAACCAGGGTATTGTCTTAGCACAAAAGAAATAGTGAAGGATTACAGTCTTAAAACAATGGGCAAAATAAAATTCCAGTGGATATGCATTTTTACAGTAACCTATATATTATATTATATTATATTATATTATATTATATTATATTGTTGTGATAATGCAACAGCATTTTGTCTAAATCCCCGTTCATTCTGACAATATATAATTATTGTTCTAACTACATCAGTCGTAAATCTAAAAAAAAATAAAATCTTCAGTCTTAAACAGTTGCTCTTGGGCAGTGCTCTTCATGTCAGTCCTAATTTTGCTTTTCTTTTGTTTTTGCTTTTTTCATGAAATAATGATTAAATGATTAAAAACATGAAGAATCTCTCTGTCCACACGTTCCCCTGAGATAGAAAACAGAAAGTTGACTATCAAATTTTATTTAAGAGTCAAGTCCACACAAGAGATTATACTATCAGTGCAATTGTGCTGCTCATCAGATTTAAGAACATATCGTGGTTGTATTGTAACACAGTGTCTGTTAAAACAAATAATTTCATGTTCTTGAGCCTTACTGGCGTTGCAAATCCCAGACAAAGTATTTTCAGTCTTTTATAATAGGCAAACAGAGGCTTATAAGCAACATGGCTGCCTTGGTCTACACTTTTAATCAAAACGATAAAAAAAAAAAAAAATTGTAACAATAATAATAATTAAGAACATAATCAGAACCTTGTTCACACTGTTCATTTGTTTATTATCCAATAAAAAGTGATAACATTCTGTGAGATTCTGTGCACCATCACTATTCCATTCATGCATAGGATTACATGGACAGACAGCGAGCTTGGAATTAAGCCTTAGATTGCTAGTCTTAATGCAAAAGCCAGACTCCAATATTATTTTACCCTCCCATCCCTTTAAATATTCAGACATATTCTCATAACTGTAACAAACATAAAACTGAAGGACAGATATGTTCCAGACTGATATATAATCATTTAATATCAAAGAGCTCCTAATAATGACAAAAAATTAAAGGTTCGTTAACATAATTTATAAGAAAATTACAACTTGTTAGTCTCTTTTCCGTCAAATTATGTAAAATCCTATCTAGCTCATGTTCAAGAGATTTCTATCCATTGAGCCATGGTAAACCTGTTACCATAAATAACAACTGTATGCACCAACAACATTTGTTATTAATGAGTAAATTATTAGACCAAATGTTAAATGATACAGTTTATGTCATATATCACACTAGCTGCCTGTCTCCCTTTAACAAAACATGTAGTCCCAACCTTATTAGTCCTTGATATCTTTGTAATAATTCATTATTACCTTCATAGATGTAATGTTTAGATGTTTCTGTTAAGAAGGCACAGTTATGTTGACAAAACATAATATTATAACCACATACAGAAAAGACCATAAATGGTGTATGAAGGCACATGTATCCAATTAAAAATAGTTGACAATCTGACTGCCATGATAGTCTAACAATCAAGTGTCATTCATAATTTAAGGTTACAAAGCACCCATTCAAAGCCCTGACCAAGAAAGGCATCACACAGTATGGGAACCATCACAGCAGTGTCAAAAGTAAAAATTTAGAAAGATAAAAAGCAAAGTGCAACAACACACACTCCTTTTCAGCTCTCCGGGTCATTGTACATGCAACAGCACGCAGAGTGCAACAGCAGACACTTCAGACATTTCAGAGGGACACGTTTGACCTAATGCTGCTGAATCCGAGTAAATTTGATACACCGGCCCTGCAACACACACGAAACAAAAGTGTGATGTTAAGCAAAATTACAGATTTAAGACTAAAGAGTGCCAGCATTCCTTCAGGCAATAACTTGCCCTCGCTAACTACTATTTACCTCATTAAAACACATAAATGTGAAATGTGACAATGGCAATTGCTCTCTATTAATTCTTGTCTGTCTCAGTGACCTGCTGTCCACTGCTTTACGCCATCCTGACTACAGCTGTCAAACCTGCGTGTCCTCATTTTTATGCTGGTACTCCCATATTACTGCAATTCACATGAACTACAAACCAGATCAGTGGAACTGGATCTAAAAATCATCCTGATAATATTAAGCCACATTGACATTTATAATTTATGATAACTGAACTCAGTAAAGAAGACTTTGACTTTAATAGGTGACATGGAATTAATCAAGCTGGTCGTATGCAAGAATAAGCAGCGAGTCTGAAATACAGTCACCTCTGTGTCACAGAGAGTCACAAAGAGCACCATGGGAATAGTCTGGTTAGAGAGCAAGTACCAGCACACAGCTTGACATTAAAAAAAACCCAGAGGAACCCAAAGCTCTGAGAAAGTAACAATAAAAAAAAAGAGGAGTGTTTTGTGTATAAAATTTGACTTCGTAATATTTAAACAGTTATATTTTACATTTAAGCTGAGGAAAATATAACCTTTTTCAAATGCATATGGAAATGGCGATGAACCTTATCCCATCTTTATCGCTCAGCATACACATCGCATATCATTGCTCTACTGCTGATTTACATCATATTTAAAAGAAAATGGAAACTGAATAAACGTGAAATGTGGGTCTTACAGTGAACCCTAATTAAAAAATGATGTAACATCTGGGGTAGTGCGGGTTCATGGTAAAGGTCATTCACTAATGTGGGGTACTGGGGCACGAGCCCAACTCTGCCTGTCTCTGGTCCGTTAATGATGGCTTGAGCCCCGACAGTCCTGCCCTAGACCTCAGCCTAATGACACTTAGGCTGGAGAAAAAGTGATGGGTTAGCCTCAGATGACCAGCCACACCATCAAATCCAGCCTTACTGACAAACAAAGGGACAGACAGTGGCTATGTATGTGCATGTGGGTTGTGTCCTGTCAACTCCACTGGTAATGACAGGGCTGTCAGCCTCCCTTTTCCTGCTCGTTAGCACTGACGAGTCTGTCCTAAGCATGCAGCGCTAATGAGATGCTGTACCAAACCATCATATAAACAACTGAGCACCGACTCATTATCACAATGACTGGTCTGCAGTTAAATCATTATCTTCTTAATTGTTCAATCTATGGAAACACAAGCACAATTACAAATCAAGCCCTACAGCCATACTGATGCTCAGAAAGACCTATATACATTTTCTTTTTTTTTTTCAGAGCGCTAATGTGCATTACAACCTCATTTTAGGAATATGATTCTTTCATTTTCAGTCTCTTATGAGCAAACAATAATGAGATGAATGTATCAAGTTTTCATTTCACCACAGTTACAATTAATTGATTTTAGCATTGCAGATGAAAACACTTACGCTGTCCTCTGCTGTGGGTCTCATCACAGCAACTCGATCATACTGTCGCCTCAGCAATGCCAACAGAGCATCAAAACGGCCCTGAAAACACACCACATCAACGCACACCACATGTCTAAAATGGGCCACCAGCATTACGTGTTTGTACTAATCCTGCTTTTGAGTAACTTATGGTCAATAACATTTGTCCTTCTCTACTCACATTTTTGCCCAAAACTGACTCTGTTCAATTTCCCACACCATCTGGACTCACCTTAATGGGTGTATACCATTTGGGTTGGGGTTGAGGTTGATAAACAGGGGGTGGTCTGGGAGGTGGTTTTCTTATAATAGGTTCTTCTACCTCCTCTGGCATTGTGACCACTGCATTCTTGGCTTTCTCTAGCCGTGCCCCTTCTTCTGTGGAACCTTTCTCTCCCCAGCGAACCTGGGAGCAATCAGAGAGAGCTAAATGGTGCAACGAGAACAACACAAAAAATCTGTGCGAAATAGTGCTTTGCAGCATGTAGCATTCTTGAATTTAAAATCTACCATTTTACTGACAGCATGTAGAATGAAAGCATGCATTTCTAAAGACACTTCATTAGGTCACCTCCATGCGTTTGATTCCTCCTGCTCCTCTTCCTCCATAGTAAGATGCATCTACTGTAGGCCACTTTTTCTTGGGCAATGGGTCTTCCTCTGGCTCCTGGTAATTAGTCATTGGGAACTAAGACCAGCTGCTACAAACCATCAACAAAGCTACATTTTGTCTGTATTTCGTGATTCATTAAACCAAGCTCCAATCTACTCACAGGCACTGGGGGCGGAGGGGGAGGCCGAGAGGGAGGGGGATCTCTGATCACCTGAAGTAAAAGGGAATGAACAGTGCACAATCATAAATGAAGATGTCTTAGGAAATGTTCGGTCAGTATTTGAATGTGTGTGGCTTTTTACTATGTCATTTAAGTGTTTTGAGGGAAGCGTACTTACAACGGTGCAGCACAATGGCCAGAACCACCACAATACACCCAGGCCCACCAGTATCAGCAACACCAAGATCACCACAGCTACCACTGTCCCATGAGACTACCACAAGAATCACAGACAGACAGGAATACATTGCAAATAGCATATTTGCTGAAGAAACAGAGAAATACATACATGGTTCCGATTCAAAGGAATCAATCCTGTATGTATCAACAGTATTACGTTTGACAAACTGTGTGTGAACTGTTGACATTTCACACACATCAAATATTGTAATATCAGGCACATACATTCAAAGCAGAGTGATTTTGTGTGGTAATGCAATGTGGTGGGAATGGAATTGGTCTTGACATACTTACACATGTAGTGGCATAGATAGTGATTGGACTTGAAATGAAGGACTGGCCATTGTTCAAGCTGATCATCACATCAATTGATCTATTGAAAGGGGTAATGAGCCAAACCAGTCAAATTATGACCCATCCAGGTAGATGGCATCTGCTCAAAGCTACTCCTCTAAATTTATGTCTGTTCTTATAAGGCCCAGTATTCAGTGGTACATTTTAATGCAGCTGGTTGCTTGTAAGAAGAGGTCATAGAAGACAAGACTGGAACTCCTAGCACCTAATCATAAACACTTTTTTAACCAGCTATTCAGTGCAAGACCAGAGAAGGACTGGTCGCAAGACCAGAGAAGGACTGGTCTCTCTGGACAGTGTTATTTTAGTCTCAGGCGAGTGTTTACACTGCTACAGTCTCCACTGATTTGGTGTTGTGTCACATGGATAACTGCCATGAATTCATACCAATATCAGATGAATGATGTTAGGTAGAGAGATGAAGGAAACAAAGATTTGTGATTATTTGGAAAGATCACACATTTTTAAAATTTTTCAGATTTTGATGAAGAAAACAATAACTAAAACGAAGTCTAATGAAAACATGTTTGTGTGAGAATGACAGGGAGAGACAATCTGAAATGAATCAGGTTCTGTGGTGCTACACTTTTGACACAGCTCTTAAATGCCAGGCATGGTGCCATAGTAAACAAAGGAGCAGCAACAAGCTAAATACACACACACGCACGCATGCACGCATGCACGCACGCACGCATGCACGCATGCACGCACACACATACGGCCACATAGAGATTTCTTTGTTAATGACTCCTTTTGATAATTTGCTGCTCATGTGGACTGACCTTTCCCTATCAGTGCCCTATCTCGCCTAAGGATAGAAAACAGAAACCTAGATACCAGAGCAGTTTCAGCAGGGGCAAAAAGGTAAATATACACAAGAAGAGAATGATACTCACTGTCCAACCTCGTGCAACAGCGGCGCTGGACACAGGACATAACTATTCTGAACAACACTTGGCTTCACATCTAGGCAAAAAGAGAGTTCATTGCCTCGTGGAAAATACTCAGACAGTATTGCTACATAAAATAATGGGCCCACAGAGTACCATGTGCTCTCTTAAATAGAGGGACTCTGTTCTTCCACAACTTCCTCAGATGACAAAAATGACTGGAGCTACTTGAGGACCACATCTGCGATATTCTGAGATCTTGTTTGGTGTGGTGTAATAACAGCACTGCAGCGGGCCAAGGCGCCTCCTCCCTTCGCCACATGGTGAACTGGATTATAGGTTCTGTCATCATACGACCAACCCTACTTCCTACCAGCTTTGCATGACTGGGCTTGTCATAAACCCAGTAGCTACAAGTACACAAAAGAATGTGGTTTGCGCTTACTATAAGGCTCCTGGTGATTGACAGACAGAGTGCAGACCACTCCCTCTGAAGTCCTCCCCTGGGTGAAACCCTGGCCTCTCAGGACAATGTTGAAAGAATCTAAAACAGAGTTACAGTTCAAACAGAGTTTGTTATTCATTTCCTCAGTTAACTAATAGGAAGTAAATATTAAATTCTGAGAATTAAATGTTAAATGTTGAATAAGAAAGTATAGTATTTGTGACATACCATTTACACAAATGCTGGAAGGTTCTACTTTAAAAATCTCAATACAGGATTTCTTTAAAATCTGTGAGAATTACAAGACAATAGTTGTAATACAAAAAAAACACTTCAAAAAGACGGTAACAAGTATTTAACTTATTTTTTCAAGTTATCTAGCCAAAAAGAAGAGTTCAGATAAGCTAATATATTACACACCATTCATGCAAGTGATAAAAACACAGTTTCACATTACAGTGGACACATTAGATACCACTAATTCAATGGGATCACATGAACTATGTCCTTGCTCTTGCCTCACCGAGTTCACTATAGTTTTGAGTGCTTGGAAACCTGCCAGCACTGGGAATACTTGATCTTTACTGTCAGCAATGCCTGTGAGCTGTGGATAAAATAATATGGAAAAAATTGTTACAAGCAATAAATGACACAAGATATAGACGTTGCATACTGTCATAGACACATCCATGTACATAATACATAACTTGTATAACGCATACAGACACTATTCAGGCACTCACATGCACACACACAAACACAAAAACACACACACACACACACACACACACACACACATACACAACACACACTACTTTGCAAATGCTCAGTCTTTCTGTAGTCTTCCTAACTCTTTCCTGTTTGGAAGCCCCAGCTTTGATGTCATGTTAACGCCAAATGAACAGGATGTGGGCTTGGTAAAATCCAATTAGGAGCCTCCATCAAGCTTCCTTTCCAAGCAAATAGCAACCTTCATGTATTTCACCCCTAACATTTTCATATAGTAATCGGAGCAAATGATGTTTGAGTTGTCATCACTACAGTAGATCCATGTGACCTGTAATCATTTCAACCACTGTGAATGAATCAATATCTTCTCTGGTGCATACATTTATTCCACATAATCAAATGCAACAGAACTATCTCTGCTGTTTTACGGCTAGTAGTTGTAGTACATAGGCAAGAAAAAAAGCTTTCATATATGTTTGTCTGAAGCCCTTGGATATCTTTGTTTGGTGGAAAAAATCACTTAAGAACCTAACTTACTTGCTCTCCATCAAAGTCCTTGACGCCAACACAGTAAATCCGTGCACCATACATTCTGGCAGCATCAGCCTGTGTTCAGATAAAGAAGGGACTTATGTTCAAGAGGGCACTCTCTGTGAATATGACAATATTACAATGACATGACATTGTCCTTCACAGACTAAACCCTGTCATGAGAGCCATCTTACCTCCTTCACTGTCAGTTCGTGCGGGTAGGCCTCCAACTTCCCATCAGTCAAGGCAATAATAATACTTGATGCCTTAGTGTTTTGAGCTTTCATTTGTTCTATAGCCTAAACAGGTAAACACACACATGACAAACAGCTCCTATAAATCTTCTGTCTTCGTATAGATTACATTGTTTATTTCTTGCAAATATTTACCGTATATTAAATGCTTCCGTAAATACAATACTTCTTACCTTTGCCATACCTGCATGCATGTATGTTTCACCAGCTGGCCTTATTTTACTCAGCTCCTCCAAGCCATTGTTTATTTCATCTCTACAAACAAAGTTGAAGAGTGTAGTGACTACCAATGTGCTATCACTGTACCCTTATTGATGCTATAAGAGAGCTGAGAATAAATATGAACTGCACTAAGTGAGAGGTGTTGTTAGGGACTGACCTCAGTGACTGGACAGACAGAAACTTTTACAGATAAAATATAAAAGATTATGAGGTGAAAACATTACATCTGAAAATATACCTGTTTCCTGTAAGGGGCAGAATGATTTCTGCCCTGGAGGAGAAAACTATGAAAGACACCCTCATTTTGGGACTACAACAAAGAAAAGACAGACAACTGACAGTAAGAAGCTGAGCTCTTAACATGACTTATGTGTGAATGGGAAGTGTCCCACTGTTTGGTGGTAATCAACTTTCTCAAGAATTGAAGTCTAATGTGATTCTCTAACACTACACTTATTCTAACTGGGTCAAATCACCACAGCCTGGTATGAACACACACCATACAATGTCTGAGGTTAAACATAGAGGTCCACAATTAAGTTTATATTTAGTTCCACACATGTTCATCTCAGCTAGCCTATGTTGTGATTTAGTGCTGAAACTGCAGTTTGTCTTGCCTACTCCCGTATGTAAAACCTACAGCATATTCAAGAATTTTAATTTCACAGCTACACAGAATAAAGCAGTGTTGGTGGGCTGTCCCTTCTTGTCTATTTCCACGTGTGTAAACATTAAAACACACAGTTTGCTTACCTCACAAAACGACTAGTGAGCTGCTCCACAAATCCATAAATTTCAGACCAGTTGTTAGACACACTCCCAGACCTACGATAAAGAACATTAGCCCTTTGACAGACCGCATAGTACCTTATAAGGGTTCGATGGAACTATGTTAAGGTCTTTGATATTGGCGTGTAGAAACTGAGCCTAAAAATATCTCCTCTACGCAGCGTAGGTCGTCCATTATTGGGCAAACATTCAATGTTGCTCTGGTATTGGGAGAGTTTAGACTATGAGGATGAAACATGAGCACATATTGTAAAGTAAGAGAAGTGCAAAAAATCAAACTGTTTTGCTTATTGCAGCATGTTACATATTTAAGAAAATGTGAATCAAATGACAAAGAGAGAGAGAGAGAGTGCGAGAGAGAGAGAGCGCATGCACTTGTTTTTAAGATGAAGTAGGCTACCCCAACTCATAATCAAGTCTAATCGAGCAAAGAAACATGAAGCTGACCCCAAGTGAATTAGCTTTGATAATACTTACCTATCCAGTACAAAGTATAAATCAAAGGCTCCATGACATGATGCCTCCTCGGCTTTATAAAATGGAATGGACAACATGAAAAACAGAAGCTTAAGGAGCGTGACCGCTGTCGTGAATTTCCCGTTCACCGCCTTTTTATCCTTCATAATTGTCACTTCAAATGATAATTGTTAGTTTTGTCACACATTCCGAATGCGACTAATACTTCAGCCCTGTTGCGATGATACGCCCCTTCAACAGGACATAATGGCATGCGGTCTCCACCGAATGAAAGCCCTTAAAGGAATTGGCAAAAATACGCCTTCTGTATCCGATATTCCGCCTTCTTTCACATTTAAATTTAATACAACAACATTTTAGTTGTCGATGAATTGTAAATTGGGAGTACAAACGTCTGCAAAGCAATCCAAGACCAGTGCCCCACAATACTGTTCTGTGAGCATGCGCCAGCACAAGTGACATTTGTGGATGCTGTGCAGACGTTCGCTGTGAGAGAGAGCGCTTTACAACAGCAACTGAAGGCGTGCAAAAACTTGACTCAAACAATTTAATAATTGTATTATTCACGTTGTCAACATCCTTTCTTGATTTAAGATGTTTTCAAATATTTCTGGAACATCGGCCGTTTTTCCCAGTGTCTAATTTAACATTCTTCTTTTTAAATCAGGCCACATTATAATCATGCTGTAGACTCAAATCTCACATATAGTAAAGCACAGAACGACAACGATCCGTTTTCATTACCCAACTCTGAATGTTTCATATCTTCTAAACAGGGCTGGTGAATTGAGGGTGTGGCACTTGCTGAAGCCCTGGGGCCTTTGGGGTGGTCTGTGTTGGTGGTGGGTCGATGAAGAGTGAAACTACTCAGGAATCATACATACCCTCCAGCCATGACACTGTCTACGGATAATTAACGCACCACCGCACGGCTGTTAGCACAGTAATGAGAAGAACGGACAACACAATAATCGAGCCAATCTTTGCGATGTTATATCGGACGTTTGAGCAAGAGATGTGTGGTTATCAGTAGGAAAGTGAGCGCTGCGCAGTGACCCAGAAGATATTTAAGCATCTTTCAACCCGTTGTGCGGGCACTGTACTGTGCTTTGAGTCCACATACTATTATGAAGGAAATAAAATCAGAAGACAAATCAAGCCTTTACGGAGGCAAACTGAGAATTATTACATTATACCAAACTATATGTGCAAAGTGATTTATGATTACACAGGCACTGTCATATGAAGTGCATTGTGAAAATAATTCATTTCTGCGTAGTGCCAGAAACGTGTTGTAAAGCTCTAGAATACATGACTCACTCATGAGGAAACTTATTTCCTCTGAGTGGAAGAATATCCTTAAGTGAGGACACCTCAGAGGAGGAGTCTTGTCATTTTATCATTTGTCAGATGAGACGGTCGTGTTTAAAACCTGTCTCCTTGAGTGGTGTGGGCAATGTAACCACTGGACTTCGTGATCACAGCATCTCCACATCGAACAGGGTTGTGTCCAGTTAACCTAGAGTCAGCTAGTTTGGTACCGCATCTGATAGCTTCACTGTCCAAGGACCCTGAAGAAAATATTTCCGTAGCAGTGGTTTTTAATGCATTTTTGATGCAGCATACGGGAATGATGATTCTTTGACCATTTTAAATCAGTTCCTAGAGTGGATAACTGAAAGCTGGTGGACCATTTTCTTAATTGCTTAATTTGGTTGGAGTAGAAATAAAGAGTTACTTTTAAGTGATCAGGAGCGCAACCGCCGTGACTGTTCAGCAACGGATTACTGATGATGAGCGTGTATACATCCTGTGACATTCTGGGGCGCGCAGTCTTTGGACCATACGACTTAAAACACACCTCGCTCGTTGACATTATTGTGCTTATTGCCATGAAGAGCACGGATCGACGGACAGCACCTTACATGCTCCGGGTAATTTTCACAGTTGTAGCCATATCTATAACTTCTTGTCAAACTGTTGGGTACCACAAAAGACGAACTGTCTTGTCTATTCGTGGTAGACACGAGATGATGCTCTGTGTCTAATAAACGTTCTTATTCTGGGCAGGTGGACACCTCACTGGCCAGCACCTCCAAAGAATCTCCAAGGTGGCTGCCGCTGGTTCAGACAGCTAGGAACGCAAAAGAGCAAAACTTGGAGGCGTTTGTGGAGGACGGACAGCTGTTTTTCAGAACCCTGAGAAACATTCGAAAAGATGCGGAGCTTTTGGTGTGGTACGGGAAAGAGTTGGCTGAGCTCCTCAGCATCAGTTCCGCATCGCGGAGATCAGGTAGACTACAACGTTTTTCCTCTTCTTCTTCCTTTTCTTCTTCTTCTTAAGAGTAATAATATCGTGTAATTATAACACATCATTACTCGCGAACTGTGCGATTCTGAGAAAGAATATGTTGATCCAGACACGACCGACAATATAACAATTTTACGCGATAATGCAAAAAAAGTGTGAACTTCCATATTAACTGTAGCCTATGTTTTATGCCCCACCATGTGTACTTAGCATAGACATTTTAAACTAATAGAGAAAAAGCATCTGTTAAGAAAAAATATATTATTTGTGATTTATTCTCCATTTTTGGCTGCTTTAAACTATGTACTTTAAAATGTTCATTTCTATTCTAGTTGGCCTTCCTTTTGTGTGCTCAGCCTGCAGCCAGTGTTTTCTCTTTGAATATCCATTTCTGGTACACCAAAGATTTCTCTGCGCAGAGGCATATTCAGGCTTCAACTACAGAAAAGCTGACATATCAAACCATCTAAACACAGATTTACTGCTGTGCTCCAAACACACCAAATCAAAGAGTCTACTGCCATGGAACAAACCTACAGCTGACTTCCACAATTTGGCCAGGGACCTGGAGAACAATAGGGGTACCCCTCCACAAGAAATTTTAGATATGAGCATTACTAAAAGGGGACACATTCTAGAGTCTGAGGTATATGAAAGTGATGGGGAAAATCCAGATTTAAAGCTTAGTGACAATGGAAAAGTAAAGAAATTTTATGCTCGCAACACGACTGGACAACTCTCCGGTGCCTTCAGCTGCCAGTCTTTAGAGAGCAGCACCAGTGCCTCCTGCGCTGTCCAAAAATCTCAGCAGAGCCCAGGATACAGTCCTGAAACCCACAGAGGAGACTCACGCAACCAGGATTGCAAGTCTTGTGGAGAAATGGTGAAACTTACAGACTTGCGGGGCATCTCCAGATCGGACGAGGGTAGAAAGAGTGCTTTCATCCAGCCACCACGGTCCATACCCCAGATCTCCCAGCTGATGATGTCAGCCGGGATTGGTGTCAGGCACGCTGTCTTCCCCAGCTTTCTCACTCAGACCAATATCCAGACATCTAAGCTTCAGAACTCAGTAATGCTGCATGGGAGTGTTCTCAAGCACGGTGATCTTCTCTGTAACAGACAGCGTTCACCCAAAACCTCAAGAGTTCACCAGTCTTGGGTCTCCTCGGTGAGATCTCTTCCACCCCCTTCCCTCTCTCGTCTCTGTCTCCCAGGACAGAACTGGTGCGCCAAATGCAACATCATTTTCCATACGACCTCAGGGCTGGTGCGTCACATGAGGTCACACCACAAGAGGGCGCTGTCAGGTGAGCGGAGTATGGAGCAGAGCAGGAAAGAGCAGCTCAGATGCCCTGTCTGCAAAGATCCTTTTAAAGAACACCATCACTTGTCACGCCACATGACCTCTCATGTGTGACCTAACATTTGAAGGACGTTACTCCCCCAACCAATGACCCTCTGGGTAACAGCAAGCAGTGACCATCACAGACAACAATGTTTGTTCTCCTTGGACTAAAATACGTTATTAAATATCGCCCTTTTCTTGTCATATATATGTCTCTTCTTATAAGATAAATACCTTTAGTCCTTTGGTGTTTGTATATCTTTCACTTCCTTTTGGGAGCTCTGAAAGATGAGCAGTTGTCTAATATAGATATCATATTCTTGAATACAAAAAAGTGTTAACGCATGCGCAAACTCAGTAAATCTGAAATTTTCCTAAATTCATGAGCATTTAATCTAATAACTGCTACATGTTCTTTTATGTGCCCTCAAACATCTGAAATTGGACTTCCTTGAATCCACAGTTGTAATCTTTATGAATTTCTCTTTTTTTTTTTTTTAACACAAACTCATTAAACTACAGCTGTAAAATGGAGTCTGAAATATAGTAGTGCAGTGTCACTGCATAGCAGTGTTTAGAGCAGGTGTCTTCAACCTGTTGGGCATGCCGGGCGGGGGGAGGGGCGTGCTGCCTGTCAAGGGGGGGTGCAGGATTAGGAGATTTTTAGGCACAAGCCAGCAAGTACAATGAAAAAGGAGGGGGAGGGGGGTGCGCAAGTTCAAATTTTGACAAAGGAGGGGGGGGGGGGGGCGCATGTCAAAAAACATTGAAAACCCCTGGTTTAGAATATAATCCATCAACTACTGACTCAACTCTAGATGGAGCTAGAGCACTGTGTGTTTGGACTGATTCATTCTGTGCCACTGAGTAGTCACACAGCTTTTGTTTCGCAGAGACAGCACTGACTTCACACAGAATTTATAAAGTATATTCCATGTTGTACAGAATGGAAAAAGCTTTTCTTCAACTAGGTAAGAACTCTTGGCCACTATCTAATTTTAAAAGGTTCTTGAGTACAACAAAAGGCAACACAAAGGTAACCTGACTTCAGTGTTTTATTTTATGTAAGGCAATGATTAACCTATAAAGTAACATAAAACAACAAACAAAAAGCATTTAATACTGTAACAGATGTCTCATACATCTAAACTAGAGTACATGTTTGCCAATACAAATATACATACATACAACACAAACAAATAAAGCATATTTTGGTCAACTAATACAGAACAAGTCAGCCAGCGACATGCTCATTAGTCTTCAAGGAGATGATCAAATATGTTCACAAAAGTGGAATAAGCTTATTAAAACCATTCATTCTACACTGAGTTTAGCCCTGAACAGATTCCAGTCTCACTGAGAGAAACAAAAATAAAATAAAATGAAATGTTTTCACTTGTACACTTCCTTCATTAGGTTAAGATGAACGGTCCTTCTTGTCAACAAGTCTTGGGTCCACAGTCGTCACCAATTTTTTTGTGGTCATTATTCACATTCTACTAAGAGATGATCTGTTGGACAAAAGTGTAGAGAAAAAAAGTTGGATTGAGGTTGTGTGAATCTGATGGAATAGTGTATTGACTGAAGTAGTGTAAATATGATGGAGAGATGAGAAATGAGGGAGTGTTTGGGTATGTACCTTAGGGACCGGCGCGTATCCCTCTCAATGTTGTTCTCTGGGCCCTCGCTCTCGTATGAGGCCAGTTGCAGCTCTGGAATAGGGAGGGACAATGAGTTATGAAGACTCTTAATGAAGTATCTCACTGTTTTACTACAATACACACAGCTAACACGTTCTCATTCTTACACTTTTTTGGGAAAGAGGAAACAATGTTTCTCCTTTGTGTGGTCGGCGATATAACAATGATGGACGCATTATGATAGGACTTAATTATGTCACAATGAGTTTATTTATTTTACTTATTTATTACATTTGTAAGGGACCACGTACAAAATTAAACATAAATGTTACCAGAGCTAAGCTAAGGTAAATTTTCATCTGCAAAAAGTTTAGTTTAGCTGATCAGTATAGGACATGCTGTGATCTGCAGCGTGCATCAGTCCATAAGTTTGTTTTTCGTTGTTAGATTCTCTGCCTTTGTGGTATGACACTTACAGCCATGTGACGGCACTTACAACTGTAACACTCGAGTTGTCGGCTGTGTAATGTCAGCTTAGCTTTGCATGTGTTGTATATATTTATTATGCAAGTCGCTTTGGGGAAAAGCATCTGCCAAACATTAACGTTAATGTAAATGATTAAGTGTGATATTGGTAATGTGCAGCCACTTAAAGACATGATAAAACAGATAAAGAGCACTCACCATCCTCTGAGAAGATGGGTGCACTGATAAGATACTGCAGGGTTTTCCGGTCTCTCTCAAAGGGGCACACCACCTGTCTCCATGAGAGAAACTCGCTCACTTGCTTGGCCAGCTCCCAAAACTTCTGTAATCAAAATTCATTTAGAAAAAGAAACTCAATCAACAATTAAAATGTGTCATGTACAGTTCAACACATTAGATTCAGCATATAATTAAAGCTTTATCAGTTGGAAATTACTCTTAATTCTTGAACATTGTGGTACATAAACTACACCTACTTCAAAGTTGATGTGACCATTGGGCAGCCTGCTCACACATCCTTCATTAAGGAAATAGATATCCTTGATGAACAAGCTGAAGAATGGAATGACAATCTGAAGAGAGAAAATGACAAATCATTTAGCACAAAAGTAATCTCTAAAAAAAAAAAATCTACTCTTTTAGTATTTTCTTATACTCCCGACACATAATTCATAGAAATGTTAGGTCTGTTGATCTCTAAGAGTGTGTGTGACATACAGGCTCACCTTTTCTCTACTGCTGTGTGCTGTCAAAGCCCTCTGTGTGGCACCACGCAATGCGGTACGATAGTTATAGAAGTTACCAGAAGGGTCCATCTGATGCTACAGTAACACCAAAGAGAATACCGTTTTAATAGGCACACAACTGCAAAACAACACACACACACACACACTCAAGAGTTCTCTCGGGTTCTTACCTCCAAGATGTCAAATTTGTCTGTGTTGACCTTGCCCCATGTCTTCTTCAGTCTGGACACAGGACCCATATTCATCCCCGCTGATGGGCAGAAAAGGTTTAAATCCATAAAGAATGAAATTCACAATCACTACATCAGATACTGTAATACAATATAATACAATATAGGCCACCATGACACATACATAGAATTTCAATTCTGTAGCACGGAAGTCTCTTGCTTCTTTATTCTATTATTTCTTAACGTTACTTTCACTCTTTAAGGGAGGGATTATACTATTCTTTTTGCTGTGTTAAAGATTGTAATAATGGTTTAGAAACAGAAGCACAGAATAAACTAAGCTGAACGAGATGTTTAATCCATTTAAAATGAACCATGTAATTACCATGTAGTAATGCATACACTTACTGATAATGGCCATGAGGGAGTTGAAGTTGCCAATGTTGAAGCATTCTCTTGCAACGTCTATGAAGAACTCTAAGACTCGAGCTCTGTGCTTCTTCTTCACAGGCTGCAAGAGAGTCAGCAGTGAGAGTGACCGTTGTGGTTTGTTGAACTTACACAACAAATCTGCTAAAGTCAATTAACTCTGAGTGTTCCAGTCAACTCCGTGCCTAATTAAATATATTGTCCAGCGCTCGCTAGCGCATGACAAGATAAACAAATTCAGGAGTTACTTTACCACTGGCAAATTTACTGTGCATAGAAAATGAGCAAGAGGTTACAGCAATTATTGTTGACTTAGTAAAAAAAATCAGTGTGAGATGATTTTCCTTATAAGCATCTATGTACAAGTGTACAGTTAGAAACACTGAACTTATTTCTCATTAAATCCCAGCCATACTATGTTGTGTCATAATGTAATGATTACATGAAGTCAGATTACAATTTAGGCTGAAACACAGACAGTTCTAAAAATAGTATCTTGTTATAAATTATTGTGTCTAAATCTTGAATCACAATTATGTTGGAGCAACGTAAAAACAATGAGACAAATAGTTTCAAATGAACATTAAACATGTGATAGTAATAAGGTACTCACTAGGCAAATTTCTGTTGCCACAAGGTAACTCAGTCTGTTGAACCACTCAACATAGGCTTCCAGATTATTTGCCCTCCGCTTGCTGAAGAAACCCTGTACAAACAATATTTCATTGTGAATTCTTGCACCCTTTGTGTATCTTTCTGTATGTTAAAACACCTCTTACTGACACTCATTACTGATTCATTTACCATTAAGAAACTTAAAGACAGTAGGTGTTTTGTCTCCAACTATGGGACATTCAATATGATGTAATTGTTACATAATTTTCAAATCAAGGTTAGAAAATCAAGTCATTCACAACTCATTTAGTGGCTTCTTACATAACCTCCAAACGGAGATATTGCGTAAGGCTTACTTTATGGTTCTCCATAGGTCTCTTCTGAGCAAAAGCTTGGACAAACTCCTCAGGGCCGATGTAGCTTAGTTTCTCCTACATGAAGATCAACATGGGGAAAAAAAACTGATGTTAAATTTGTGATGAAAATATCCTTTATGACACATTGTAGTACATTACGTCAAACAGGCACAAGGCAGCTTGTACTTTCAAATCCACAGCTTCATCCAAAGAAACGACCGTTTAGGCCTGGGGGTACGTGAGAGTATGAGTTAACTCACCATCTCAATGTGTGTAAGTTGCTGGGCAAGGACAAAGGGGTCATCACACACACTCAGAACGTCATCCTTTCGCACTGACTGCTGCTTTGCTTTCAGGGCTGCCGGTTTCTCGGAGGCAGCAGCGTTGGTCGTAACCAGTGACTCTTCATACTGGCCGAGCGTGGTCAGCTTGCGTAGTAGACGCTGAATCAGTTTCTGCATGGCCCTCCGTGAGAGCTGCCACCATCACAACAAAGAAACATCACTATGATGGGATGACATCACCAGCTCAAAACATTATCTGAGTGCTTGTAAAAGATGACATCACCGCTACTGGTCAATCCCTGATAAAAATATAACGCTGACCTCATCTCCAAAGGCCAAGCGATGGGTCATCTCCTTTAGGCAACGCATCATACGCTCATCTCTGAAGTCATATGGAAACGTCTCGGTCCATTCAGTCAGCAGTTGTACTATTTTCGGTGCTACTTCCCGAATTCTTTTCTGTTATTAGCAAAAGAAAAAAAAACAAAACAATGAAATGAGGTGCAAATTACGTCTCAAGCCAAATTCTCTGGGCTAACAAACACCAACTGTATTGTTTTATTCCTCTCTTGTGTGTCTGCTGTTAGGGATAGGTATATAGGTACCTTATCTGTTTGAGGGTCACCCACTCTCTGATGCTCCACACACAAGTAGCACACTCTGGACATGAGTTCAACGGGATGCAGGAAAAGGCGGGAGCTTAGCAGGAAGGTGAAGATATATGACCTCTAAGATTGTTAAAAAAATGGCAAAGAAGTGTCAGCATTTCCTTACTCACACTCCAAAGACAAGCAAAGAATCCCCACCTCTCACAAAACTTGAAAGCATAAAAAAAACCAAAAAAAACAAACAAACACCACAAACTCACATCTGGGAAATAGTCCACTGTTGGGACAAGATGCTGTATAAGAGCCTCCAGTGACCCTGACACAAGGTTGTTGTCATGGTAATGCAAACCCCCATAGCTCTCCTCCAGAGGCTGGTAGTGTGTGTGACTGCTGCTGTATGGATTGGGGCTGTACTTGCCGACAAATGGTGTCGTTTGTGGCATTTTTGGCCTGTTGAAATCAACAGAAATCATCAGTTCAGTCAATGGACATAGGAAAGCTGCCTGTAGCCTAAGCCTTGCTCTAGTGTTGCCTTCCAGCCCTTAAACATACTATTGGCTCTCTTAAAGCTGTTATGGGATTAAGATAGCCTTCTCTACAACTGCAGATTTACTGATGAATTAATCTACTCAGCACAGACACTGTGCACAGTACTGTTATCTGCACGGTATATTCACCTTAATGGGCACATTAGATAGAGGAAGAATAAGGGGAAGACCTGCCCAGAAAAAGTGACTCAAAATGACCCTGAATACAGAAAAAATGTGTGCGCTGTGCCCCTCTGCAGTCATCACTGACAAGAACTAAAATTGATCTTAATTACATTCTTTTAATCAGGCACTCATGAAGTTAAAGAAAATGTGAATTACAGATACCAGGGAGGTGAATCACAACTGTGCAAAACTAATCAGTACGTGGATTTATCACAAGTTTTCCAGTAGTTTATTTGTTATACGAACTTCTTACGTTAGACTCTGGATAACGTAGCTAATAGACTATTAAAAAGAGAACGTCTCCAGTCAGTGAGGTCATGTGCTTTAATCTTCTTGGTCTGGTGGAGCTGAACAAGTCAAACAACGTTCAGGAAACACAAAGTAAAACAGTGCCCCCTTCTTTTTCTCAACCGTTGTGCTGACAACGGTAGAAGGACAAATATACAAGGATCTTGTAAAATAGGTCGGACAGCGGGACAGGAAAGCACACCGAAAAACACAGGCAAGGAAGACAGCCTAAATACACCAGCCTTTCCCCATTACGACTTCTGACTCATCCGCTTTACTTAGGAGCCAAGCCACCGCTTTTGTGGAATCTCAGATTCCACTCTACAGCATGAGTAAGTCAGTGGTAAACATATACACTGCAGAACCAAAACAACTTAACTAGGCGCAAATTAAAACAACATGGCTGAAACCTTATCAAAACAATAAAGGCTGAATACTGGTCATATCTGCGTATCAACTTCTCATCAGAAGTTAAAAGAAAAAGGCAAAGTCTTTAAAAAGACTTAGACTATTCCTTGATTTAAACGTACCCATCTAAAACTGATCCACTATTTCACTATTAAGATTTTTAACTAGACTATTTTTAGAGCAGCCTACAGCTGACTTAGAACACATTTAAGGGTAAAATTGCTAAACGTTGATAACATCTTTTCCAACTTACCACGGATTTTAGGATGGCGTTGGGTTAAAGCAGAAAGTGAAAGGCAAAAAAAGAATATCCACCTTAAGTTCTCCAAACGGTTATTTAAAACAAAAATTTCAAATAAGAAATCCACCTCTCCCGTTGGCTTGATCCTTTCTTTCGTATCACCTTATTATACAAAAGCTTACAGCTGATAGATGTGAGCTATACAAGCACAGAAAGAAAAGAGTGAATTGTTATATCCACAGTGTTTATCACCCTCGTAGCTTTGCAACTCTTCCTAACCACGTCGCATTCAAAAGCATTTAGTGTAAAGCCGGGAAAGGCGGATTCGCCCACAATAGCGTGTAGACCAATCAAAAGACAGAACGCAGAAATTGAAATATCCAAGTGATCCGAATGGTTGACTCGACATCCATCAAGCCCTTTTGCGCTACACAGTAAAGTGATACTTTTGAAATGTGAATGACAATTACACAAGCATTCTGTTCAGACTTTGTTTTGTTTATCTTCTCGTTGTCACAGACTTTTTAATATCTTGTAAATAATCATGTTTGTTAAGTAAAAAGTAAATAAATAAATAAATATAGCCTGAAGTCACAGACACAATTCAGCTAAACCTCTGTACTGGTAACGGTATTGAATCACCCATACGAGGCTGAGCACGCTCTACTTTCCTGCAAACTCAACTTAATGCGTAGATAATAAATTGAGTTTTTTCATTTTGCCTTTTTATTCTTCTGTTCATTTTATTCCAGTGATTGGCATGTATTTATCTGCTCTGTGTTTTACAGTCCAGATATTATGTGTAGTATTCCATAATAGTGTCAGTTTATTACCGTCATGTCGATTACTATATTGTTGTTGTTGTTGTTGCGTATGGGTACATGGTGGTGCCATGACATTATTAAGATAAATAAAAACACACCCATATCGCATGATGAAAGCCATGTCATTTACAGAGCTGTCAGTCAAACGCACCCTGCCTCAGGGAACAATGTCATGTAAACAGGACACTAAACTGCCAGCCTCACAAAAAAGTGTCCAAATGATTCCTGTGGCGTGGTCGCTAAAGCCGTCCTCACTACAGTGGGAGTTTTGTTACATAAACACTGGATTGCATCAACACAGCAGTTTGGCAGAGGGAGGCCAACATTAAAATGTGGGTGGATTTCATTTTGAGCTGGGCCCTCTTCAGCTCCTCGCTCAGATGCTCCTATAAGAATAATTCACCTCTGTGAGCCTACTGTTGAATGATGCAGTCGCCCACGCCAGCATCAGACACCTGAAAGCTTTGTTCATTGCTGAGGGCTTCCGCTTCTCCTTCAGCTGAGCGATAGTCCTCATGCATGATCTCCAGTTTGGATCCCACCCACAGCACTGAAGCCCTTTCCTCTCTGGACAGACACAGTAATAAGACTATTGGCCTTTCTCAGGCTGTAAACACATAGTACAAGCAAACTCCCCCACACTCTTGGTCACTCAAGCGGAGCCCCCAGGGGAGATTCTAATCACTGAGATCTTCAAACCAGTTTGCTCTGATACACAGTTTTATAGTTGCATAACTCAATCCAACTCAGTACAAGCAGGGGGGAATGCTTCTTCTGTTATTTTAGGTGCAAATGAAATGCAGTGATACTGCTGTTAGCTTGTCAAACAGCTTGTTAAGCTCTAACTTTGCTGCAAAAATTAACACATTCTTGATGTAAATTTTAAACTTCCCTTGTGACTTTCGTATCACAAGGAAGCGAACTGACCCAAACCTCAGCTTTCCTAAAATTAGCTATGTACAACACACCTCAGTTATGGGGTAAACATTTGAAAAATTCACAAAAAGGAAATTCCATCAGAGAATGCAAACAGGTCTGTAAGCCATTTAAGGCCGAGTGCTATACCATCTGTGAATCTGACAATGGATAACTTGGGGAGGGGGGAGTGACTCATTGCTTTCCAGTAAGAATGTGAGTCATCCTTTGACCTTCAGACATGGAGCCCACTGTGTGGGATTAAAAGGGGGGCACTCTCTCTCCTAAATAGTCAGTCTACAAAAGGGGGAGTGGGTGAAGAGAATGCGTTTTGTGTGTCGGGACTATTAGTTAAAAGCCTCTTTCGCATGTTTAATTGAGAACACTTCCCTTTTGTAAAGTTTCAAAAAATGTTAATTTGAAAAAGTTCCACTTTGGATCATTACACATGACAACGCATCTTTTCGATGTTCAGATCAGTAAAAGACGCCATTTCAAAGTAGGTCTGATTACCCAGACTGATGACAAATTTCCAAGTCATTTCACTGGTGATGTTACTGTAAATCGTGCATATATAAAATTACTGTATTAAATTAAATTGATGGATTGAAACCATGACCGTTTCCCAAAAACCTGGAATAAGTCATCATCATACTTTCTTGAGTGTGAATGTTTAAAGTATTCTGTACTGTGATGTATTTTTAGAGTAACATATGTCTTCCTACTGTTATAGTGATTAAGGATGTGAAGTGTTTTTTCTGAAGACATCGACAGAGTGAATTTGATTACACAGACTGTTTTTCAATTGTCTTTTTGCAGGTGTTTGAAGAAGATGGAGTTCAGGGGAAGCTGTATTTGATGCAGAGAGGTTGGTCTGGACTGTTTTTTCCTGGTGTATATACAAAATACCCTTTGCCAAGCCTATTTTCATGGCCCTCTCAATATTCCTCTTCATTGTCTTACTGATGAAATACAGGCATGTTTACAGAAGAGAACACCATTAACAGAATTTTACAGTGCTTCAGACAGACAGATCTGTTTATTATGAGTGCGTGTATTTCACAGAGAGGGAGTGGACGGCAGAGCAAGGCCTCTCTCTCTCTCTCTCTCTCTCACTCTCACACACACACACACACAAACACACACACACGAACACACACCCTGAGAACAGTACGTCCAGCTGGCCGGGAAAAACAACAGGGGAGGAGGGGACTTTCAGGAAGAGGGAAACTGCTAGAGAACACCCTTATCCAGATGCAAGCTTTCATTCCCACAGCTCCCTGCCCTCTCTCTCTCTCTCTCCCCTCTCTCTGACTCTCTCTCTCTCTGTCTCTCTCTGACTCTCTCATTTGCTCTCTCTCTCTCCTCTCATGCAGTCGGAAAAAGGGGAGAAAATTAGTCTGGCACACCAAAATCAGTACACAGCATGTCATCACAACACAAAGTACGTCACACCATGTCAGAGTAAACAGGCTACCAGACCACTGCCTATTGCCTGTGTGACAAGATTACCCCTGAGACTGCCTGTTTGGAAAGAGAGTGTTTAGAATGTTGGGAAGTAGTTGTATAGGGTTAACACGGTTCCATGATTCTCCCTCAAGAGCTGTGTATCTAAGTCGTGAGAAGTATCTTTGCCAAATGAGACACTGCTTGTTTTTTGTATTCATGTAAAACCAATCTTGTTTCCAAAAGACAGATTCAGCATTTCAGCATTTTCTGTGTCATTCTCTCACAAGGACAATGATGCTTTATTTGCATAGCGTTATGTAAACCAACCTACATCTGTCCAAGGGGAGTTTTCAGTCATAGTTTCTTTGACACATTTTACTCTCAAGACACAACAGTCTGGTTCAGCCACCCTGTTTGGGCCTCTGTGGCTCAGAAACCCAGGGAAAGCCAACCACAGAAGGGTAATGCTAGCCAACGTTAAAGACAAATAAACACACTCTAGGGACGGGCTGGTAAAAACTGCAAATCTTGACTATGAGTTGATCTTAAATTGCGTTGGATGAACATATTTGTCAAATAAGCCTTAGCGCCCCAGCTATGGTTGGTGAATGACTTTAATGTAACATTTAATGGCTTTGTCATGGCGGTACAGCACTTCATTACACATTGACACAAATCTACTCTGCATTACAGGGGAAGCGTCTATGTAGGGGTGCTATATGTTTTTCAACAGTCTTTTCAAATCAAAGAGCAGCTTAGCTAAAGAGGTGGAAATGGGATAAAAGTCGTAAACACAGCTGTGGCATTGTCTCAGGCTCTTGGATGGATCAGAGGGAGATGTTGGGAGAGGGGTGGAAGTACGTGGGCATGGAACGCTCTAGTGTTTTTTCTCCCTCAAGTAAATCTATTTATGTTCAAATCTTGTTTGTGAAACAATGTTTTTATAGACAGAATCTGGTCTCAGAACACAGACTTAAGGAACTGTAAGTGAGCAACAAACACCTGACGTATATTTTCACCATTGTTTAATGTTTAAAAAGAATGATAAATTATGTACAGGTAGGAAAGCTTTTCCATTTGAAATGTTCTCACTCTCAGACATTTTGGGAGTCAAAGTGAAAATGTATATCCTACATTTGGCCAGGTGTGGCTTATCATGGGCTCGCACTCGCTCACTCCTGATCTTCAAACACTCCCTTCCCCTCTTTCCTTCCTGCTCTGCTGCCCTCACCACATGTCTGTGTTGAGCCTGGGCACTGATCTTAGGAAAACCTCACACATCAATCAGAGTGCAGCCAGATTTGTGTTGATGAGAGCCACTCTGCAAGGGTCATTGCCTGTTGTCTGAGAGTAACACATGCACGCAAGCACACGCACACACACACACGCGTGCGCACACACACACACACACACACACACACACACACACATTAAGGGAGATAAAGGTTGAGGATCACCTCCTGTACAGTCTTTAAGGCCAGCTGCTCCATTGTGTGTCCAGATTCAAAAACAGCATACGGGGATTACTGACACTTTGACTAATACAGCCCACATCATAACATATCTTTTCTATCTGGTAAAACAATATGAAAAATAAATTACAATAATTAACATAGCTTTTAGCAGGATGTGAAAATATATCCCAATTTTTTTTTCACTTTAAGATGTACTAGAAGACAGCAGAATCTTTCCAGCTGAGGGGCAAATGTAAAACTGCTGTTTTCGAGTATACCCACAAAGGTTACAGCCCCTATCTGTCTCAACTGTCTCAGTGTAAACACTTAGACAATGAGCACCACTGGGATTACAGGTTCTAATCTGCCGCCAGCTTCTGTCTGGACAGAGGCATTTTGTGGACATGCATAGAAACAGACAGAATGGGGCCTTGGGGGGCTTTGATTAATCCTTTCTGATCTAGATCCCCTTACAGCTGGTCAGGGATCAGCTTTCCCCTCCCAAATCACATTTACACAGCCATTTTACCAAAATAAGCAAAGCAAGATGTCACCAGCCAGCTCTTAGGAGTCCTTTCTCACAGAATAAATGACAAATATACTTATCAGTCAATATACAATATCAGTCAAGCTACTTTCAAAATGTACATAGAAAGTAATGCACCAAACACAATACATTGTTAATTTAAAACAATAGCAACACACAATAAACACAATAGCAATAACACCATAGCAAAGGTCTGTTTATCTATTTATAATCACAGTACACAACAAGATGAAACCGCTGATGTATACACTGAGTGTAAAATCCTAGTGGTGGTAAATGGTTTTGTTCTGTGCCTTTTTTTTTCTTCGGACAGATATATCTAAATCAAGGAGCACCTCCTGTCTCTCATTTCAGTTGTGTTTTTGTGTGGTTCAGATTCAAAACACTGCCACTTGAAAATGCACAGTGCTGAATTTAATAAACTGTACATTTAGGAGGTCCTCAAGTTGCTCCAGCTGGTTGAATCGCCACCAGGCATGATGGGTGGGACTAGGAGACAGATCAAATGTCAAAGGAATTCCTTCAATGAGGCCTCTGAGTGAGAGCTTAATGTTTATGCCATTCTTTTGCCAAGGGTATGGGCAATATCTCAGAGGGTCCAAAACACTGCATGGGTTTCTCTGTTAAAGGTGAATACCATTGCATACATGTCTTGCTAAAATTTACAAATTCATTCATTAACATTCATTTACAAAAAGGTCTTTGGTCTTGGGACTAATAATATTTTGTCGATTTATATCTTTATGCACAAATGTTTTAGAGGTCTGCCACAAAATCCATATCAAACTGTGTGCAGAAGGTGGTGGAAGAGCCTTCTGTCTGTCTTCAATTATATTCTTTGCTTCTCCTCTTGCATAACCACTGATTGATTCCAGAGACCTCACAACCCACAAACATTCCTTGCGGCATCTCTGGATGTATATGGAAAAACTGTGGATGCTCCAGATGCAACTTGAGCTCTACACTCAGAAGAACACTGCCTTATGCAATGCATCGTCAGCCTACACTATAATCCACAAATAAAGTGTGTGCTCATGTAACCTAGTTTCACTGCCCAGCACAGCATATTTCCACTTGTTACACATTGGGACAATTAGGAGCGGTGGAGGACAACACTGATTCATCGGGTCTGACACTGCAGCTTTTGTAACAGCTTTAAAAAAAAAAAAAAAAAAAAAAAATCTCAGGAAATAACAGCATTTCCCTGAAAAACAACATTATGCCATAGAAAAAGTGCAGCGTCATTTTTATTTTTGACAAAATGATCTTGTAAATGATCAAAAAGATGTGGATTTATGATCTTGAAATGAACTGCAGTGTTGTAGAGGTCATAACAGTTGGAATGTTAAGTATGGATCAATGTGTAGATTTTTAAAACTCAAGGTTTTGTCTGGTTTTGAAATAAAACCAAAAAAGTTTCATTATACGACAGTTTTACATTTCTGAAGTTCTCTGCTCCATATGTGACTGAAGCTAAATGACTAACGTCATTGCTGAACTCATGGCCAAGAGCAGAGTGACCTACATCACAGGACACAGACTAGGTTTGTTATCGTTTTGAACAATCACAGAGATTCAGATTTAAGTGAATCAGTCAACGGTTCCTCCAAACATTCAAACATTGCAGAGCAGACCTATCTGTGCTCTCTTTCTCTCATTTTATAAGTCTCTTCGTTCACTGGCAAACAGAAAAGGAACAGGTTTATCTGTCACACAAATGCAATAACCTCTCAACAGTTTAAATCGCTGGAACCTTACAGGATTTTTTTGTTGTTTAAAGACAGTTTTTGTAGGTTACATATAATACAACAGCGAATATAGATTTATTTTGTACCTGCCGAATACAACTCTGAGGAAATTGTTATCATAAAAATAACAACAAAACAACAAAAACATCCTGTAGCGATAATGCTCTTAATCAATAGCAAAGAGGCTCAACCCATTAACCTCCTTCACAAAAATGTAAACTGTGTGTATATCCCGCCAAATGTAGGGGATTATCAGTTATTTCTCGTGGATTACAAAAGTATTTGCGTATGGTATAGGCAGAATGTATTTGTTTTATCGTGGATTGGTATTCTGGGAAACAACTGTGTAACTCTAGTGTCTTCAGTCTCGGTCGCACACAAACGCTAAGGTGTTTCAAGTTTTGTTGAACCGTTAGGACAAATTAGGGAGTGTTTAAAATTGACAGTTGACTCAGGAGCCCCCCAATGGTCGTCTTTGCCACCGCAGCGTGTAATGCCAAGAAGTGTGAGAGCTCCCTCCTGTGGTCTTCAAGAGAACTACAGAAGTCGTGAAGTGGCGTCTGAACAGAAAATCTTTGCATGTTTTTGATATTTTTCAAATGCATATTCGACACATTTACTGTAATTGTTTTGTTTGATACAGACTACAACCAGGGCAGAGAGAGTTCCTGTTAAATAATAGCTAATATAAACATTTCACGATGGCCAAGAGAATTTAAAAGTTACAAACTGCTGGTATTTTAAAAGGATTCATTATGAAAAGTACTGCAGCCAACAGGGCTTTTGAATCTTCTTTTTTTATCCACGGCCTTTATATTAAATTGGCAAATACGATTAAATTACGTATGGATAAGTACTTTGACTCACTCGAAAATATTACAAGTAGAGACAAAAAATGTTAACATTATAGATACAAAGTTCAAAGGAAGATTAACATCAAACCGACTTTTTAAGACCGCAGCGAAAATGCCGGGGCGGGACAAAGTCTCTGACGTTTCAGCTCAACGCAACATCAGACGTGCAGGTACACTCATTATGTAGCCTATGTGATTATAGAAGTTTGAGTTGCAGCTTTGATGGCTGAATCGCTGTGGAATATATGATGATAATTATTTTCTTCTCAGTTTAAAATACTTTGAAAGATGTGGAATTGCATCACGTTTCTTGCAGCGTTTTTGTGGTGCGTACTTTTCCTGTTCTCTGTGACAGACACACACGTAAAAGGAGGTAAGTATACGCAGGTCTCCATCGAATTCCTTGTGTTGGTTTTAACTCATCTGTTTATTTTGTTGGTATTCCCATCAAACATCACTTATTACATTTTTATGTATTTGTAATTACACAGACCATTTAGTAAACGTCTGCACGTCAGCACTGTGAAATAATGAAGTGTTGTTTCTTCTGTATGTAATCCTCAAGTGGAGGTGGCACATCGTTCTGATTCAGTTTGTAAGTGTATTTGGTGGTTTTGCAGTGATGGCATTGAATCTCATCGAACAGTATAAGGTTGCAATGTGAAACAATGTTTTGAAATAAGTTTGCCGGAGCATCTTTTTTCGCACGTTTGGTCCATGTAACAAGTGCTTATTTTTTAATGAGTGATTTTAAGATTTAAACCCGTCAGTTGTTAAGGAACCTTTCTTGTCCTATAAAAATGCTCAAATATCTTAAATGGAGGCTGACCAGTTGCACCATTTTTGCCTTTTGCCATATTTTTCCTGAAATGCATATCGCAATTGTATATTGATGCCCAGTGTGGACAGTGAACAAGAACGCCGTGTGTGCAAAGTCACTTTCATTCAGGTCTCCTGTCAGATTAGTTATAATCCAGCCTCTCTAAATTCGTATCAGACTATGATTCATTTGGCTGCCACCTTGTCGGGGATGAAGGGTCACACGTGCACAAGGATGTAGGTATGTGGTCAGCTGAATCTCGAGTGATACATTATTTCTCCAGAAGAGTTTTTGCTAAGCTTAAAAAATTCATGAGTTTCATGTCAGAAGAATTTCAGTCATAAGCATATGCCCTGGCTAATCTTGTATGTCTTATCCTATGTCTTATAAGATTCACCTCGTAGTAAAAAGGTGAGTTGGTGTTTGTGCAGTTAGGTGTGTTTATTTTGGCGGTGGTGCATGCATCATTTGTACTTTATATCCTAAGAACCTTTGATAAATATATAAGTATATGTGTGAGATCTTTCTGCATTTACCAAATTAAACATTTTTTGGAATCCTGGGCTGTCTCTTTGAGCTCTTTTTGTTTTCTAACCGATGGGACAGGCTGAAAGGCCCAGTGGGTTGTAAGAGAGAGTGGCAGAGATCCATAAAACTGTAACCATCAGTGGGATGTTGTTGTGTATTCCCAGTGCTGAGGTTGTTGTTGTTTTATTGGTCAGGTCGAGTATAGTCAATTAATGGGCATATTAATGTGGGGATTAGAGGTATTTAAAGCCAGGATAACACACTCTGAAACACAGATTAGTGGTGTGAGAGTCAGTCTGCCACAGCATCTGTTGTGTGTAGGTCCTGCATATTATTGTATATCATAATGGTATGAATCACAAAGCCTGCATAGATCTTATCTCAAATTTATCTCCTTCAGTGGCACAAACGTAAATCACAATTGGCACCATTTTCACACTGACCTAGAATTGAAACACGTCTGTTGTGCTTTTAAAAAGCACTCAGTGCATTAGCATACATTTATTGAATTCAGATAAAGCATTAAGTGCAACAGAACACTGTGACACTTACTCCATGCAAAATGCTTAAGGCTATCGGTGCAGTTTTACATGAGCAGATACCAAAGAGTTGATTAGGTTAGCCTGTCTATATACTCGTCGGAGTGAAAAAAAAGTGCATTCCAAAATTGGTATGTTGAACTACTTTGCAGCATTTAAGTACTGAAGAGACAAATTAATAAGAACATTTGACAATGAATTGTATTGTAAGTTTCCTAAAGGAATCTTTTTGAGTTCATGTGCTCTTGGGACAGTGATGGCTTATTGACTGACCAGTATGAAAAATGTTAGTGACATATTTAGTGATCATTTTTTCTTAAATAGTCCCTTTCAAAGACCATTTTGAAATCTGTAAAATGACAGTTAATACAGTGAATGTTTTACAGAGTTATGGGATATTTGGGATGTAACCAAAGCAATAACCATTGACAAATCTGTGAATAGAATGACCTGCAGCTAAAACAGAAAAACACATATCAGTAGATCTCTTTGATCTTTATGCTGTTGTTGTCAAACTATTTTATCAACTTCAGTGTCAGTAAATTGACTGATTGCTCCACTGTCTGCTGTGCAGCCTCGTTCTACGGAGATGGCTTTGTGCACTTGAAAACAGAGGAGTCATCCAGCCGAACTTCTCTTCATGTGCGCTTTCGGACCAACAGGCCCACTGGGCTGCTTTTCTTGGCTGCTGGGGAGACAGACTTCCTCTGGGTGGAGTTGCACTCTGGACTCATTCAGGTACATGAACAGTCTCTTAAAAAAGTGTTTCTTCAGAAACTCCAGAGCGCTTTGTTGCAACATTACAAGATCTACCTATCAAGGGAACAAATAATGAAATTATATTTGTTCATTTTTGGAGTCTAATAAATATCAGATCTGTTAAGTCTGTTGTGCCAAGATTATCTCATTTTTTAATGGAATGAATAATCACTTAGCTCCAGTGCTGACTTGTGAATCATGAAAATCAGCAAGATTAAGCTGTAGATTCCTGTTTGCCACCAGTTTCACAAATCATATGTTCACTGAACAGAAATGGAATTTTATAGAACTAATTTAAGTAGGAGATGTACTTAATGTGGTTGTTAGTGTAACAGTGCGATCAGAAATAATTGAATGACATCATCAGCAACTGATTTGGTCTGATGACATGGATGTGGAATAATTACAGCAAAAATTTTAGAGGGTTTGTCACAATGATTTCATTTTGATCATTATCAGAGAACACTTAGCAGAAGTATACTTGGGTACATCTACCTTGTGGTATGTTATGAGTAATAGAATTACACACAATATAATGTTAGAGTAAGTGCTTTCAGAACATCCAGTTATGTGATTTTATGTTGCTTATGCATTGAAATGTAGTTCTGTCTCACTTAAACAACAATTTTGTTGTACCACAACATATTTAAATTTTATTGAAGCATGAGGATGATCTCACAGACATACCGGCAATTCTTCTTCCTCAGGGAAAAAAAAAAAGCAGATATTTTCCTGTTGCCTCCAGACAAGAAAAGGCAGCTGTAGACTAAACCTCCACTGACAAAAAAAACAGGTCCATTCATGTTTAGGTTATGACAAGATCACTGTCAGTGTAAAGTTCATTTGTTGTTGCCACCTTTTATGGAATTCCTTTAATTTAAGCAGAGTTAAGGCATCCACAAGTGTTACATGGGGGGAGTTTTAGACTTTTTTCATGAACTCTTCACATAGTCTGAGACAGATAACTTCTAACAGGTGTGATTTGTCTACCCATGAAGCAAAAGGTAATTGCTGCAATTACCTTATCTATCGAAATGTCATTCCCTGACAAATCTTTGAACTTTTACCAGGTGCGGATGGACTTGGGATCTGGGGAGGGCATACTTCAATCTGAGATAGGAATTCAGTTGAATGACCTGGCGTGGCACTCCATTGAACTTCAGCACGAGAGGCATAATGTCACTCTAACCGTGGACAAATATTCCTATACCAGTCTTACAATGCCAGGATCTGATGTAGAACTCAGTGTTCAAGAAGGGCTTTTTGTTGGTGGGATTTGGGGTCTAGACAAACCCTACATCTCCAGGGAGCAGATTAACTTTGGCTTCCGTGGCTGCCTGGATGAAGTGCTCTTCAATCAACACAATCTCCTCTCTTCCCTCAGACCCTACTCTGGTTACAAAAGTGTCAATGAGGTTTCATTGGGCTGCAGCCCTCAGTTCTCTGCAACTGTGGAAGATCCCATTAGCTTCTTCAGTTCCAAGGCTTATATGTCCCTGCCTCTGTGGGAATCCTCTCAGGATGGCATGTTTGAGTTTAAAATGCACACATTAACTGAAGAGGGGATCCTCCTATACAGCTCTGCAGGCCAAGGGGACTATGTTGCCATGGAGCTACGGGAAGGTCGTCTGGTGGCTGTGGTTGGAAAAGATGGGACCAAAACTACGTTACACTCCCTAGTGACAGTTAATGATGGTAGATGGCACTCTGTAAAGCTCCATTTGTTCCCAAGAAGCCTTCTGTTAACTGTAGGCCAGGAGATCCTCAATTCAAGCTTTGGGACCCGATCTAGGGCCCTCAAGCTCAATGGGCCTCTCTTTCTGGGTGGTGTTGATGTCATCACACGCACAGAAGCCCAGAAGAATGGGCTACTCTCTGCAGTCGGAAAACGCATTGGTGGTGGATCCTTCAAAGGCTGTTTGAGGAATATCAGACTCAATGATCAAAGGAAAGGTTTGCCTAATGCCTTGGTCACAAAAGATATATCAGTGGGTTGTGAGCCAGAGAGAGACTCTGAACCCACCACCATAATGACTCCAACAGCTCCTCCCTCATATACCCCAGATTCGGATGATCAGCTGTCTGGACAGGACAGGAAGAGGTTCCAGAACTTCTTACTGCTCAGAGATTTAGTTGTCCCTGAAGGAGGAAGGGCACCCCTGGGGTCCACACACATTACGTTGAACCTGGATTTCCGGAAACTCGGGATTCGTCAGTCTCAGATCATGTTTCGCATTGAGGAACAGCCAGTCCATGGACAGCTTAGGTTGGATGTTGATGCAGACCAGGAGAACACTTTCGGTGTGCTGGACCTTTGGCATGGCAGGGTCATGTATGTTCATGGAGGATCAGAGGACCCTCTTGATTTCTTCATGTTCTCCATCTTCACCAGTAGCAAGAAGGAAGTACCTGCCTACCTGAAGGGGAATCGGCTACACAGGTTCAATATTAGCATCACACCCATCAATGATGCTCCGGAGATCAGTCTCCCAGAGGGTAGTCTCTTTGTTGTGCCAGAGAATTCCAAGCGGCGCCTCAACACAGACATGTTGAGGGTCACTGACCCTGACAGTAATTCCTCAGACCTAGTGTTTTCTGTGTTGGCCAACCTGAATGCTGACTCAGGGTTTCTGGAAACTGAAGACCGCCCTGGTCAGCCTGTGATATCATTCTCCTACCATGACCTTGAACAGGGGAAAGTAAGCTATGTTCACACGGGAATCAGGAACTCCAGGATGGCTATTAGGGTGAGTGATGGGGACAAGGTGAGCAACACAGTGGTATTTAGGATAATGGCTGTTCCATTGGATTACAATGTTGTTAACAATACTGGTGTGGATGTAATTCAAGGTGGAGCTGCAGTCATTGGAAACAAGCATCTGGCTGTTCAGGTGAATGTTGTTAAACAAGCAGTGGACATTCGCTATGATGTCACACATCCGCCTACATATGGTGAGCTACAACGGCTGCATTCCAGTGGAGAATGGAAGCAAACCAGCACATTTACACAGAAGCTTCTGGAAAAGGAGCGTCTCAGATACCTTAGCACATACCAGGGAACAGATTTAAGCAATGTTACAGACAGTTTTAAATGCCGGATCACCATCGGCTCAGTTGCAACCGATGAGCTTCTTTTTCCAGTCAGAGTGCGGTGGATTCTCTACAAAGTCACTAGAAATAAAATGGAAGTCTTTGGAGACCACAAAGTTACATTAACTCCCCAGGAATTGCGTGTTGTCATGAAGGGTGTGAGACTCTCCGAGAGTGACGTATACTTCCGTATACTGAAATTGCCTAAGAAAGGAAACTTGTTGCTCAACAATAAGATCCTAAAGGAAAATTCTACATTCAGCCAAAAGAATGTCACAGATCTCAAAGTCCAATATGAGCTTGTAAATACTCCACAAGACAGCACAAGAGACACATTTAGTTTCCAGGTGTTCTCTAAATATGCCTGTTCAGGGAGCCATGATTTCAGAATCAGCATCAAAACAGATCTACATAATATAATCTTAACAAGTCATGGACTATCTCTGATGGAGGGGGAGAGCAAGGTCATCACAAAAGCCATGCTATTTGCAGAGACACAGAGTTCCACAGCAGCACTCTACACAATTATTAGCAGTCCCAAACATGGAAAGATCATGAGGATAAACTTATCCAATTCAACTACCAACAATGACAACATAATGACATTCACTAATCAGGACATTACAGAGGAGCGCATCTTGTATGTCCATGATGACAGTGAAACTACACAGGATTCATTCAGATTCCTTGCATCTGTCTCATCAGTGAAAGATAAGATGTTATCCTTAGAAGGAAGCTTCAACATCTCCATACAGTTAGTAAATGATGAGAAACCTGTTCGTGTTGTTGACAAAGTTTTCCATGTAGTTCGTAATGGGCAGAGACTGTTAACACTTGAAGACCTGTGTTACCATGATGCTGACTCAGACTTTGATGATGCTCAGCTGCTTTATACTCGGCGCGGAATTCCCATGGGTGAACTAGTACTGGTCAATGACACCTCTCAGAAGCTCTATCAGTTTCGTCAAAGGGACATGGCGGAGAAGAGGGTGCTCTTCACCCACAAAGGGGTCAGCTTTGGTCGTTTTGTCCTGTTTGTATCAGATGGGAAACATTACACATCCACTCTCTTGGAGGTCAGTGCTCAGGACCCTTATATCAGGGTGGACAACAACACTGGACTGCATGTTCAGAAAGGCTTTGAAGCTGTGATAGCATCAACCAATTTAAGCGTCATCACCAACATGGATGTCCGAAATGATGAGGAGGTGGTCTTTGAGCTCTTCATCAGCCCTATGTATGGGGGTCTTTATCACAAAGGAGTGATGATTGATTCTTTTACACAGCATGACCTGAAGACTGGGCAAGTGGTGTACCGTCATGATGACAGCAAGAATCTGGCAGATTCCTTTAACTTAACTGTGAAAGTTAAGGAGGTGCATCTAGACATAAGTGTAGCTGTGAGCGTTTATCTGGAAGACCACCAGCGTCCTCCCAGAATTATTCGCAACAACCTAATCCTGGTTGAAGAGGGCAAACCTGTTAAGATCCATAAAAAAGACCTCAAGGTTAGTTTATCAAATTAGGATATTGCAATGAATTAATAACACTTTTTTATTTATTGTAATCAGAGCTGTTGTAATTGACATGGTTAATTGATTAATGTTATTGCTTTTTGCTGCTTGTAATAACATACATGTGAAAAAGAACTTGAATATCTGAACAGATTGCCTTGTTTTAGGTTATGCATCAGAATAACACACCCTCTGAGATTGTATATTCGGTGAAGGTGGGCCCCACTCATGGTTACCTGCGGCATTCTATGGACGAGGAGGAGCACTACCAGGGCACTCCTGAGAAACCTGTCCAGAGCTTTTCACAGGCAGAGATCAATGCTGGACACATCCAGTATGTGCAAGTGGCTCCTGGATGTACCAATGACTCTTTCATAGTGGACATCACGAACAGGATAACAGAGATCAAGGATGTCATGGTTGCTGTGGATATTATTCCTCTACGTATTCCAATAGAGGTTTCCAACCTGACTTTGAAGGAGGGATCCTCTATGGCTTTAAACAAGGACATCATCAAGGTCACTAGCCATCACTTTTCAGGATTTGACTTCTTATACCACTTAACAGAAGCACCACTTCATGGCCACATTGAGCACTCCCGAATCCCTGGTGTTCCAATTCCATCTTTCACTAGGATGCAGGTCAGGATTGCCTTTGTAATCCTCACAGTTTTTACCAGTGAATATTGTTTAAGAAGGGGACTGTCAAAATTTTGCTCTGGCTCTTGTAGAACAAATGCTTTAATCAGTTACTAATTATATGTTTGATTCACGTTTTTGCACAAACTTAAATGCTAAATACCTTTGGCCTGTTATCGTGACTGATCTTTTGACATTGTGCTAAGCAATTTTCAGCCTGTGGGTTTAACTTGAACTGCCTGCATCTGGTCATGCTATTTGTTTTTCTGCAGGCTGAGCAAGACTTTATATACTATGTCCATGATGGCAGCGAAACCACAGCTGATAACTTCACCCTGATTGCCAATGACACAGATCTGGGGAAACACAGTTTGCCCTATGTGTTGTTTATCAACATAACACCTGTTAACGATGAGGCCCCAGTCATCACCGTTAATAGGATCCTCAGGGTGAGTTTATAAAATATGTTAATATATTATCATTCCCTAAATGTGATCACCTTAACTGTGTGTAGCCTGTTATTAACTGAAAAATCAAGATCAAGAGGGTTTTGGCTTGTTTCTGTGAGATAAGTTTCATTTAGTGCATTTAGATTTAGTATAGAGAGTTCCTACAGAACCTTTTGAAAATAGCTCAGCTTTTATATGAATGGTGATCCATGCATCAAACCAGGTGGGCATGCATGGGATCAGTGGCAGTTAATGAAAGGGAGTCAGATCTTTTCTTGTAAACTAGCATCATATCCTCACGTTTGCATGCCTGTGGCATGAGGAGTGCTTTCTGCATGTTCAAACAGGGATGTTCTGGAATTAAATCCATAGGGCAAGCCTATGTGTAACATTATTTGAGTGAGTGCATTATGTGTAATAATCATAGTCTTGTAGGTTGAGCAGTCTTACATGTCCACAGTTCTATGGTGTTTCTTGATCTTTGTCCAATGACATTATCTCCCCTCTTCTGCTCCCTTGAGACAGAAATGCCTTGCCTGAGGACAGTTAGGTTTATAAATGTATATGTAAGCATACTTTTCAGTAGCTAAAACCTTCTGAGTTTATCCCTTTGAAGACTTGGTATTCAGGCAGTAATGGCTTGAGCTATTTGACCTCCTCCTCTCCCAGTCTTTCCCCCAGTACACACACACACACACACACACATACACTTTTTGGTTTGTTATTTAACTGATATGTTATCAGTCTCTCACCATTTTAGGCTATTTATTATTCCCACAGCAGGACTGTTAAAGGGGAAGTCAGATTTTAGTGAGGAGTCTTAGGTATGTTGTCTTAGTTTACAGCAGAGGTAACTAATTTGTCCACTAGGAGGCTCACAGTATTTAAAATGTGTGAATTCATTCTCATTGCAGAATTGTGTTTTTGCAAAGAGAAAATGTATACACAGAAATGTGTTGAAGAAAGTTAAGCTTGAACTGCTGCACAATAAGTATAATTTCATATTTATCTACAACTGGCTACTTTATAGGCTGCACTGGCTTTTGTATCCTTTCCACTAGCTATTGTGATTTACTGTGTCTGTTTTGTGATATAGGTATGGGTTGGTTCCGTCACAGAAATCACCACAGAGGAGCTTAATGCTGAGGATCCAGACACCCTGCCAGAAAGCATAGAGTTCATTGTCACTCCACCCAGCAATGGTCACTTGGCTCTGAAAAGTGCTCCCTCCAGACCTGTCCTGAATTTTACTCAAGCACACATCCTACAGGGCCAACTGGTATTTGTGCATACTGGTGAGAAGAGTGTTCTAGTTTGCATAAAAATACAGTCTCAATCACAGGTGGTAAGGAGATTAAAGTTCACTCCTATGAAAAAGGTGGCATATCCAGGGAGAATTAAAATAACTTACGACTTATAGATTCTTCTTACATTAAAATAACCGTTGCAACTCATAATGCAAACTGCTATCAGGCAAAAATGACATTCTGTACCTGATCCTGAAAGTTGCTTCTTTTCCTGCAGGTGCCATGTCAGGTGGATTTCACTTCCAGGTCAATGATGGTGTAAACTTTGCTGCAAGGCAAACCTTTAGCATCATAGCCCAAGCTCTGGTGCTCAGTCTGGAGAAGAACCGTGAGCTGAGGGTGTACCCAGGTAAACAAGTGTATAGCAGAATGAATGTTGTTTTTTAGTCCTGTATGGTTTACATTTCAATTTAGTAACCGTACAGATGCTTTTGTCCAAAGCAACTTACAAAAGAGCATAACAAATAGGCTTAAATATCATGTTTTGGCATGCAAAGGCTAGTGTCATGAACCACTCACAGAATTAGGTATGGTTTTAGTGCGTTATAAAGTACATTATTTTTAACACTGCTTGCGTTTAAAATACAGACAAGCAAAGTGAAGTTAGTGGTTTAAAGATTAGGAAGATTTAAAAGACTTTTGAGTCTTGAGTCCAGTGTGTCTGGATATGTGATAAAGCGAGCGGTGAAGAGATTCAAGATTAAGACCTTAACCGATCACCTAGTTGGTACTGCTAGACATCTTACTATAGCAGACCCAAGCAAGCATGTGGTTTGATTGCAGAATTGATATGGAGAGGTGTAGTTCTATTTGTTGCTTTGAAGATGGGTGTCGGGATCTTGAATACGACGTGGGTGACAACAGGCAGCCAGAGAGGTGAACATTTTTGCAGGTTAAAACCTAAGGGAGCTGCTTTATCATAAATCTTCTGGAGTGGCTGGATTGAGCATGCAGGGAGACCGGCCAGGAAAGCACTTCTGTTGTCCAGATAAGAAGTGACCAATGCCTGGACTAGAAGCTGCACTGTGTTTATAACTGCTTAAACATAAAGCAACAGGCTTGACAGTTTTGTCTCTGTATCCCTCATTCACTACCCAAAGCTGGGTACATTCATACTATTCACACTTACAGAAGTGTGTGTGCTTCTGCTTCCCTGTTTGGACAAAACAAAGAAATGCGTTTTCATCCACTGTAACTGTTGTTCCTCTGTCTTGAATTCATGCCATTTTTAGATCATTTATTATTAAATTGCAGTTACAGTAAGTTCCTGAGAGTTTATTGTCAAGGTTACATAATAAAACAGCTATATCATTACACAGCTATACTTAAAGGAAATAATAAAGTGAAATTCCTCCAGCTTCTGTATAAAGTAATAAACGCAGGGATAGACTCTAGAGGGTTGTGAGTACACAGGGAAAGGGGCAATTTACATTGATCTTTGAGCTGCGTTATGAAACCTGGTCTCAGCTGCTATGAAATGAGCTAACATAACAATTTGTAAATGTTCTTTAAATCTAAAGGACTGTTAGGATGTCTTGAAAAACCATTTGTTTCACAGCAGTCTCTCACCTTATGCAGAGTAGCTTTCTCTACCACCTGTATATTAAAAATGAAAGATGGTTTCCATGAAATTTAACAGAATATTCATAGAGACAAAATGTCTGTTCATGATTTTACTGTGATGTGCTGTAGAAGCTCAGATTTGTTGTCATGGTAATACTCTTTTCTGAATCACAGGTTCTTCACAGGTTCTCTCTGATGAGGAGCTGCTTGTGGTCAGCAATGATTATAATGACATCACAGGGAACCGCACAATCATCTACACCATCACATCTCCACCAAAGTTGGGCAGATTGGTTTGGAGAAAAGATGACAACTCTTCAGAGGAGATATTCACCTTCACTCAAAACATGGTGTGTTTGGGAGAGGGATGCATTTGAGGGATTAATTTAATTATCATTCATTTTGCTGTTTCTTTTTGCTGTTACTTTTGGCACTGAGTGGAGCAGACTCATTTTTCAAGATGTTAGGTGATAAATGAGCCAATGGCATTGGCAAAGAATCATTCGCAGTCAGTTTCGTGCTCCTACCCAGTGGAGTTACAGGACAGACATGTCAAGAATAATGCCTTGATTGACTGTGCTGTGTTTGTATGCCTGTTCCAGGTGGATGAAGGTGTGGTCATATACGAACAAAGCCATACAGACTCCATTGGATGGACAGCAATTGACTCCTTTACCTTCACTGTCTCATCTCCACCTACCTCCCTCCCAGCTCATACATTTAATATCCACATCTCCTATGAGAACACTGGCCCAGAGCACAGAACTGCCCTTCTCTTAAACACCGGTGAGATTTTCTCTTTTTTGTCCATCATAGAGGTTAACAACAATACAACACCCAACCATATAATAAACATGTATGAAAATCTCCTAAAAATAATATGAAATAGAGAAAAGTATTTGTTCTGCTTTAAGATTGAACATTTCAGTACAGAAGTTTGTATGTTCTTCTATTTATTTCAGTATACTGATATCATATACAAATGACTTTAAACATTTCCCAGGTGCTGTTGTGACTGAAGGTGGCAGAGTAAAAATTGGCAAGTCACACCTGGATGCCACTAACTTGTTAAGAAAGGTGGCTGACTCGCAGAAAAACTCTTATGAGATCTGGTATGGAGTCACTTCCCTTCCCCACCATGGTATCATTCTTGTGGGTGAGCAAAACTTGACTCAGGAGAAACCCAACTTTTCCCAGTCCTTTCTGGACAAGTATGGGATCACATATGTGCATGATGACTCTGAGACCAAGTCTGATCATTTCACCATTGATGTTTGGTTGAACCCCAGAGGCAAGCCAGCTCAGTGGCCTATGGACTCAAGTGAAGTGGTAACCGAGTCTTTTAGCATTACGGTCACACCAGTGAATGATCAACCTCCTAAGCTCAAGACCAGAACACCAAGTCTAAGGGTAGTCCAAGGAGACATCGTCACTCTGAGCCCTAAGAACCTTCATGTAGAAGACCAGGACACCCCACCGGAGGAGATACTCTACACTGTGATCAGTAAACCAAACAATGGTTTCTTGGCCCTGGAGGGCCGGCTTAATGAGTCTACTCAGAACTTCACCCAGGCTGATGTTGACAATGGGAAGTTGTACTTTGTCCAGGAAGGGCAAGTCTCTACAGGAGTGTTCTATTTAAGTGTGACAGATGGAGCCCATCGTCCTCTCTATAAGCTCCTCAACGTGGAGGTAATGGAACCCACCATTACTATCGCCAATAACACTGGCCTTACTCTTCTGCAAGGTCAGACTACAACAACTCTGATACTGGAGCACTTGGCAGCAGTCACCAACGAGAGAAATACCACCATCAGGTATCAAGTAACAGTGCCACCAAGTCATGGCATGTTGATGATTGAAGGTCAGCAGGTTACACAGTTTGACCAGGAAGACCTTAGGTTAGGTAAAGTGTCCTATCATATGACTGAACTCACCTCCCCTAATGATAGCTTTAAGTTTACTGCGTTTACCTCTAAGAGCAACCTTACTACTCAGGTTGTCAACATTACAGTCAGGCCACTGATCCACCTGAGGAGGTATGTCAGAATCCCAGAAGGAATAGCTGTGAAACTGAGAAAGGATGTTCTCAATGCAACAAAGCTGGCTTCTGTAACTGAAAGTGACCCCATCTTTGAGATCATTGTTCCTCCAAAACATGGCAGATTAGTTAATGTCACATTTGGCCTTCGTGGGACATCACAGTCTGTGAAGACCTTCTCCTTCCGTGACATAGAGGAGGGTAGAGTAGCTATTGTAGAGAATATAAATGTGACAGCCATACATGGCAACACAATCACAACAAGACAAAACATAACTGTACCCCACGTGCTTAACGATTCCTTTGTCTTCCTCTTGAAAGCAGAAAATGTTCAACCTGCCATAGGTGAGTTTGTGTTCATAGTTATGCCATATGACCCTGTGACAGGGAAGCACATCATTATCGAGGGCCCAATGCAAACAACCAGGTCACCAGCATTCAACAGAACTACTAATGCTATCTCGCCATTACATACTCAGTCACACACAAATACCATGAAGCCACCAAAGACCCATACAAAATTCAGAACCAGGAACCGCTGGGGGAATCACACGCGGGGTAGATCTATGATCCCAACTGTGCCTCGGACGACCTCAACAGGCAAAGAGGATATGCACCCTGGTAAAAACACTCCTGTTAGGATGGAGTCTCTCCCAAGGCCCGCATCTGACCCATTATTAATAATTCTGCCACTCCTTGCCTGCCTAGCACTTATTATCATTTTGGTGGTTTTGATCCTGGTCTTTAGGCACCGCAGGGAGAAGAGGGCCCAACCTACTATGATCCACAATCTGTCTGAAAGCCATGGGGAAGACTTGGTGTCTAGGGGTGCCTACCTAGGTCAGCCTGAGAGAAGCCTCACTGTTCCGTCTGTTATTGTAACCCCTTTAACCCCCAGTTGCCCTGGTAGCCCTGTTTTAGAGGTGGCACATGGTCCAACCCTGATGCGAGCTATCACACCTCCTGACTCTCCACTGCTCCTCTGCCCCTGGAAACCTGTTGACCCAGAAACAGTTCGACAATGCCAGTCAGCTACCCCACCTCTCAGACAAAATCAATACTGGGTTTAACCTAATGCCTCAAGCCACAGACACCTCGAGTGCTTGGCCCATCTGAATGGTAAAACCATAAAACAGAGCCAGGTTGAATATTTAAGAGGCATTAAGGGTGACAGACTAACCTTTGTTTTAACCTCACAACATCCTATCATGCCTCAGAAACTGAACATCTGTTTCCAAAACATTTATTGCCAAACTGCTGTAACTGGATATTATCTGCCTTGTGAGCTCCATTTTTGCTGCCGAATGAAATCCACCATTTAACCTTAGTTTAAAACATGACTGCTGAGTGTTAGCTCAGAATTTTGTTATTACCCATTTTTTTTTATTTACCTATGTTTCTGTATTATGGAACAACTGTGAAACTCATACTAATAGTACAGCCTCAGACTGTCTGAATGACTGGGTGATCATCTTTGAATGTAGCATAAATCCACCACATAATTTTACTTTTTCTTGTTTTACAAAACTGTAATTTATTGGATTATGTTCCCTCCAGTTCTAAAGCTTTCCACTTGTTACAACTCTAGTGGTATAATAACCATCATAGTAATAAAACGGTACCCCTTTGATAAAATGGCATTCAACTTTTTGCAGTTCACTGGCATCATATTTCAAAAACAGGCACATGTCAGTTATCTTGATTGAAAAGTATTGCTTTATCAAGCATTTTGTTGCATTTATGAGTACTCTGTTTCTCTCCCTTGTTGAGAATTGTAATAAGCAAGAAAACAAGATCTTATTGTATGGGTTGATACATTGGATTTTTCTGACAATTTCCACAGCTATCTTCTTGTTTTCATGTACTGTATAAAATATCTTATCATAGTTTTTTCAAGATTACACGCTGCAGCACTACAGATGTATGGTTATCTAGTCTATTTGTGGCTCTTCTTATTCTAAGCTACTGCAGGTGCTGCACAGAGAAAGGAATTGAAACCTCCAATGGTGCTGTTTCATATTTAAGTGTCAAAATAGGTTTTTTTAGCAGACCGTTTTGAGCCAGAAGCATAACTTGGCCTCCTCACTGCTGGTTCAAGCATTACTCACACATTTATAATAGTTATCCTTCCATTGCCCTCCACTCAACAAAAGTCAAGGAGCTCAAATAAAATAGCTCTTTGTTTTGGGCCTAAGATAAGGAGAACAACCTCAGGAACAGCATGTTATTATTCTGAAAGACCTTGTTTGGTCCTAACTGTGTAATCCTATTCTTATATCTTCAAAATTAATGTTGTACCATTCAAACCAAATTTGTGATATACTGTTTAGATCAACAACTTTCAGTTCAATATGTGTCTGTCCCCTGTGTTGTCCCATTTATATTAGTCCAAATGGCAATGCTGTTTGATGTTGCTATAACTGCATTAAACATAACATGAAGTTTACAGTGATACAGTACATACACACTGTCATACTTTCTTATGTTCTCAGCTACCAATTTGCTGTATTTAAATGTTTACAGTGTGGCACCATAGTAAAAGTGTTGTGGGAGTCCAGTGTAATACAGTGACATTTCCCGTTCTTTTTAATTATGGTATTATATTTTCATACAAAGAAATGTGATGCAAAGAGCACTAGCCACAGTAAATGTGCTTATTGCAGAATACTGGTAGTTTTGAACCATGACATGTTAAATTGAAATCTTCATCTTAAGATCGTAATGCTCTGCATGGTCTGGGTTCAGTGCCCAACACCCACCCCACCCAAATCTATGTCTATTCATCTATGCTAAGTTTCCTGAATTGTATCTGTGTTTACTGATAACCCTCATCACTGGATTGTTCGAGCAGTAGTTCCAATTACTGTGTGAACGTTTTATGTACGATCATCATTGGCACAGAGGATGTAACTGGTATGACTGTGTGTGTGTGTGTGTGTGTGTGTGTGTCTGAGTGAGTGAGTGAACTAATAAATATTCTAGCCCTCTAGATCTGTGTAATCCTATTTTTATATATTTAAAGTCAACAGTATTGCATTTAGTTTCTTCATTCAGTCTTGCACATCAGTTTGTTTTTGTGGTCTTGTGATGATTAACACTGTTCTCATCTACAGATCTCAAACTGCAGACACCAACCAATCTAAAACACAGTAACTAGCATGTTAGTGACACTGTATTGTCTTTTCATAAGTAATATGATCCAGTAAGGCATTTTGTCAATGGTTTCAGATCATTGTGGGCCCTTAAGCACATCTCTTGCCTGCCAAGGTGTTAAAGGATTCCCCAGAATTTGTTTCAAAAGAAGAAAAATGTTGCACTTCCCACTTTAGCAGTTGATGTCACATCTATCAGTCTGTGGAAAGTAAGGCTAGCTTTTTCCTATAAATAATTCAGCAACTGTGAGGAACAGGTCTCTGAATGCACTAAGAAAAGCAGTGTTGTTTTCCCTTCAGGGAGCATGGAAACACATAATGGCTCACTCTCCTGTCTGTCTGATCATAGTCCAGGCCAGAAACTCAGTTGGGAATGAGAATGCTAATCTCACCAATATGCATTTGCTTCTCTGACTGATTATAACCCTCTTATTTTAAGATTGTTTGAATTTCCAAAGGACGGCATTTAAAACTGAGCCAAAACAACATTTACTAAGCAACTGCTTGAAATTGTTATCTCAGATTTATACCACAGTGTGTATGCAATAATGAAGTTATTCTTGTAAGAGCAGATAATGTATTCAACAGTGTCAAGTAGGGATTCTGTGCTATCTCAGGTCAGAGTCTCATCTGAATAATGAAAGCAGAGGTAAAATGACCTATGTGCTGGTGGATGATCTCTAGCCTATCTGGAATGTCTTCTAGATAAGTAGGATATTTTCTAGGTCAGGGGTTTCCTACTTCAGTTCTTTCCAAAGAGTTTTTTTCCTTTATTAGCTCTTGATTTAAAACAGACATGCCTCTCTTTTTCAGAGCAGGCTAAGCAAAGATAAGGGTGTTCAGAAATGATGAAATGTGAGATCTGTAGTCACTAAAAACTATACAAATGAATATAAGCCAGGGGCTGGTTGAGTACATGAATGTGTATATTCTTGTAAAAACACACACTAATCATTTATAAATATAGATCTGTATTAAAAATGCTCAAGGAATCAGATGAGTCAATGGGAAACCATGAACAACTTATCTGAAACTTTGTCTGAGGGCACTTCTCACAAAAGTTTAAAGATTAAGAGCATTATCAGAAAGCAAGTCAAGCAATAAAAGCATTTGTCTATCAGAACAATACATTTTACTTCACAGTCATAACTCTAACTCTGAACTACAAAGCAGGTAAAAATGTAAATGCACTTAGGCTTGAGGTTTTTGAAGTTTGAATGTCACGGAAACCAGTAATGACCATTATACAAATGGCATATAGACCATTTAACTCTCTGTATAGGAAGATAATTTATCCTACTCATCTAAGATTCCTACTGTCTTTCGGCATGCAAATACTCATTTTGTGCCCTTATTTAATAACTGAAATCCATCCCACACCACAGCAGGTGGAATTTCTAATCTAATCTGAGCAGCGGCTGACCTTACAAAGAAAAACTCTGAATCTATGGAGCTATCCTTGTTCAAAACCATGTATATTAAGTTGCTGCATGCTTTTCAAACCAATTTTCTTTCTGTTCTGAGAACGTAAGAGAGTACCATTTCAGACCAGGTCAACGTTACTGGGCTTCTAGGCCTGGTCATACATGTGTAAGGCTTCTTCCAGTTTGCCTGTAATCTTCTGGAAGAATGCAATCTGCTGCTGGAGGTACTGTTGCATCTGAGCCTTGAAGTCACGCACACGGGTACGATGGAAGTGCTGGATCTCTGCAAGGGTGGCACAGGAGATGATGTTGCAGCGTTGGCTGATGCCAGCATCTACAGAGCTCTGGCAGTCCTTCACCTTGGTCAGGGCTCCTATGGGGATTGTGAGAAAAAGATGAATGGATTAGACTCAGGAACCCCTCACCATCTACACTGTTCCCTTTCATCGTTCTTTCTCCCTTTCCCTCCCTCTCTCACAGTCACTTGCTCACAGCGGATTGGGAGGCCCAGCTCCATAGATCCATTTAAAATCCTTGTGAGTGCAGTGTTTTACGCCTCTGATTTACAGCTTACACCTCCAGTAGGTATTCAGGCTGAGGCATGCTAGTCGAAAGGCTAAATCTGAAGTAACAAATGTGGGAAACTATGTGGTACTGTGTCCTCTGTTAAACTATCACGGGTATGAATGATAAGAAGTAGTTATTCATAAAAAGTGAACACGAGGACATGGAAATTTACAGGTGACCAAACATCATTCACTGAATATATAAGCTTCGAAATAACCTAAGAAAGTCCTTCGACTGGAACAATAGGCAACATTATTTCACTAGACTAAATCTGGAATTATTTCACAAAAGGAAATCTGGTATAAATTCTACTCCTTGTGTTTGCAACTCCCAAACAACCTTCAGAGAAGTGGGAATTAATACAAGCTTAGCCTCAATGCCATTTTACGTACCAAACATCTCCCTGGAAACACAAGACAAGTAGGCCTTTTTGCTTCTCCTTCGAATAAGATTGGAGGAAAGTGTAGTCGCCTATCTGTAGCTTTGTAATTTGTGCATTTGTGCGTGTACGAGTCTCAGATATGGCCAACACTGTAATTTATCAGCTGAACAGTTTAGTCTCGAACAGTTCCATTTTAGAAGCTCGCATAAAATTGGCAAAATAAACATTTTCTGCTTAAGCATAAAGGGCTGTACATCGCGGTATCTAAATACAGGCAATTTCGATATTTTCGGCTTAAGACAACAAGTCCAAAACACAGAACTTCTATAATGAATGAGTAATACACGCTACCTTTCTGGACATGGATGATGTCTGGAAAATTTGAAAGATGTCCTTGGTAAATGACGAACAGATCGGACAGTGGGCCTAGGTCCTGATGGGGCTGTTCCGCAAAATAGTCTCCTATTGATTCATAAACGTCTCCAGTATACGCAAGCGCGTGATTCAACCTTACAGAATATGTCTGCTGGTCAAGTTCAAAGGCTTGACTAAGAAGTCGAAAAGACTGTCCTACTCTCTGGTATTCCTTCTTAAAGCCAGTGATCTGTTTCCTGGCAAATTCATTAATTGTTACATTGACCTGCACAAGGTTTTCATCCATCTTTTTAGTGAATGTTTTGAACACATCAATCTTGTTTTCCACTTCTTGAAAGTCCAGCGGAACAGCCGGTGGACTTACAGTGAGAAAGAAATTGGCACCAACCAGTTCATCCTTTTCCGCCCTTCTTTTCCCCTGTTTCCATGATTTTTCGTCAGTGCAAGTGAGAAAGTGTTGAAAAACATCGCACCTAGATAAGACTGGGTGGCTTGTCATGTGATTCATCCACCATATTAGTCCCTTTCTCCGCTTGGAGATGAAATCTTCTTCAAATCGCCCGGTAGCTTGCTTCTCAGGGAGGTGAGGTACTGAGATAACGGGGAACTTTTCTACCAACCGAGCGTAAAGCCAGTCAAAGTGTTTATACCTTCGATTGACCTGATTCTGTGTATGACTTGGAGTTAGCTTGTAAGACATGTAACTTTTCATGCCTTTAAACTTCGTCTGTTTGGTGGGGTCATCAATGCTGCACGTGAAAGGATACGGATTCTCTTGCCACTCTGGACCAAATTGACCCATAATGACACAAAGCTTGTCCCCATCCTTAACAAACCCCGAAGCTTCGCCTAAAAGAAATGCCTCCCCTCCCGATTTGACGAAGGTTGAAAATCTATTAAGATTTTTACCAACAGACACTGAACCCTTGGACTGCTGTGCACTACCACGTCGAGCTGTGGTTGATGATGCCACTGAATATGCTGAGTGTATATCCTCATCCCTTGCAGGCATAATCCCTGGTTCTTGCACGGCACTCGGATTGTCATCCCAGTCATCGTCCCAGTCATCATCACTGCCTTGACTGGTCTGATAAATTTGCCGCTGTTGAACTTGGCCTGAATATGCTGAGGAATGAGTGGGGGTCGATTCGTTTGATGTATCCTCATATAGATTGTCTGTTTGTTGGCAATACTCGGTGCCAGTTGTATAAACCGCCGAATAGTATCCATCTCCAGATGTGCCGCTGTAGTTCACAGAAGAGTCTGAGCTATTCCGGAGAATTTCCACGTAGGATGCTGGGAAGAGACCCGTTTCACCCCTACTATTAGTCCCTTCCAACCATCCCTCTACAACATCTTCGCTAAATAAAGTTACAAGTTCATTTATTGTCAAAGAGATCTCACCGGGATTTTCGGAGACGAAGTCATACAACGCTCTCGCCCTAAGCGCCATAGCTATTTGGAAAAGAAGGAGGTCAAGTTTTGAAACACTGAAGAAACAGTTCGTTTTCTACACAGTAGCTATGAGCTTCTTAAAATGTCTATTCCTCTCAATTTACTATGTTTCGCCAGCGTTGTAAGAACAAATACTGCAGCATGCAAGTAGCTTATGAGATTCCATCTAAAAAGCAAATGAAAAGGAAAATGAATTTCAGACTTTCACCTCTCTTTTTCCGAACTCGCAGTAAACTGCTCGGTCTAAGGTCGGAGTTTGCCTGAGTAATTCGAGGGTGGAGCCAATAAGAGCAATCAGCCAGGCAATATGAATCAACCCAAGTCTTCTGTTCAAAATGTCATCCTTTCGGAACTATTCATCCCAGATTTATTCAGGTGACCCAATGCCCCGAAATAAAAATATGTTCCCACGATAACTAGTCAAGGTTTTTGCAGCTTTGAATTAACAACAAGACAAGTGGTTTGCACTTCATTCTCCAGCCTATATTGTTCAACGCAGGTTCAATATCTGATTCAAACATACCTGTATATTCGTATAACAGCCTACAAACAGTTTTCCGTCTGCCTAGAGGGATTTTGAATTATTCATGCACGTACTGATCCATAGTCACTCCTCAAAGACTGCAGGCAACCTACAGCATAGAGGAATATCTGGATTCTGATAGGGATGGACAGGTTACAGAGGTGTACAACCTTACCTTAATTCATCATGTGTGATCAGAGTGCTAACTTCTGGACTCAGAATAACTAAAAAGTAGCGCATTTTGTTTTTTTACCCTAAATTCTTACAATTTTGTATTGTATTTAGAAATTATGACAAACTTTGCGACCTAGCGCCCAGTGCAAGTTACTAGAGTAGAGGAAATGTAGAAGTACTTGTTGAATTATCTTTGCAAAAATTCATTGTTTACGGTCACACCCACTTTCTTTTAAACTTCATAAAGTGCAAATTTAAATTGACTCTATTTGCCTACAAAATCTAGAGAGAACAGTTGGGCAATCATTCCATCTTTCCTGGTTTATTTGATATCTGATATCTTTCTTAAATTAATACTCGTTCGAAAACTAAGATCTCGAACTACATTTCGTTATAACGTGAAATTATGCTGTTTTCGAGGAAGAACATAATAGTGAGCTTTAACATTGGTGTACTGCACTAGAAGACCTATAGAGGTCAGTGTTACACTTTGATAATATCAAAGATGACGGTGCTGCTGGTCGCTAGACGTTTTCGACCATGGGGCTTGTTCTGGATTACATTATTAAATACTGAAATATTTCATTTATTGCTTGAACCAACCAAAAGTATTTTTCAGTGTGACTGAAAACCTATCTTGAGGAATATGCCGTTTCTCTTAGTTCAAGATTTAAAACAAAATTACAAAATCTTGAACACGCCTCTGAGCAATCACACAGTTTACGATAAGATCACATGGCAACGCAAAGAGTGTTGTGAGAGAAGAATATGCACTTTGTCGTCCGAAGACGTAGGTTGCGTTATTTTATTTTAGTTGATAATGGGCTAAATAATCCCGGATTATGTATAGTGTAGAATACTATCTACATAATGAACCTTCTTAATTATCATATGCATGTTTTCACAGAGAAAACTGAATTTTGTGCGTAGCAGTTCTCGTTACTTTTAAGACGTCACATCGTCGTGTCTAACTGCTACATGATCTTTGTTTGCGCTACGCAAAGCAAGGACGGCGTTGCCGTGTTCCTGCAACATTGTATCTTGTAGCCACGAGCTAATTCGGGTGTTCAGAGAGCGAAATAAATAAGACTCTAAACCTGGGAAAAGAGTCAGGCGAAAGAATTTACAATAGGATTAGGTCTGGACACGAGCAAAGACAAAGAGTGAACATTTTCACGAGCGCCGGACATATCACAATCAGAGGAAGGAATTCATATAGCAAGCTTTTGTATTGACATTATTTTTCCATTAGAGAGGCGGGGAATACAAAGCGACAAGCTATCAATTGAGACTTTTGAATGCATTCAATTTGCAGCAGCTTCTTCTTGGATAGTCGTTTATACAGTGGACATCACCATTTTGAAGACAACGACAAGTTATTAAGGCATTACATGGATTATCTGGTACAGAGTTTTCATTTTCTTCTTGCATGCTCAAGCAGTTAGCGTAACGCCCAGCTTGTATACACTATACACTACACGCCACTGACCAGATGATAATATCCAGCTAACAGCGAATGATACTGTCAGCTAAACTAGCCTTGTACCATTAAAGAATTGCAAGCTAGCCTGTATAGCTCATAAGAAACACTGAATACTTAGAGTAATCTGACAAGTAATTTTTCAAAATCTTGGAGCAAGGTAATAACTGCCTAAGCCATTCTGTAGGGAATAAACAATACGTGGACAGGCAGATTATGTCACTGTATAGACTGTATAGATTTAGGATTGTTAGATAATTGAACATTTGTCAGTAATAGTCATGCCGCGACCGCGTTACGGAACTGTCCCACTAATTTCTGTGCAGTGGAGTAAATGAAACATGTTGTGGCCTTTCGTTTTCACTTGAACTTAAGTGTTATAACACATATATATCCAACCAGCTCTGTAACAATGAGAACTAAACTGAATGTTTTATGCCGAGCATTGAACATTTTCTTTCTCAAAAACTAATGGTAATTTTTGCAAAGCAGCCACAGCAACGTTATTTCAGCTCTTCGACGTTAGTCTCTTTGAATTATTGTTTAATCGCGCCAAACGGTTCCTGTAACTCTTCACAAGTTCCTATGAGCACATAACGCAAGAGCTTTAACGAAATTCTCTCATCATAGGGGTTTCTCTACTTCTGTATGATCGTGGATCATTTATGTATTACTCAACAGGCTTTGAGACAGTCATGCCCTGCCTTTTCTCAATAACAATTGCATAGTAGTGGAAAAAGTTTGTCCAGCGAAACTCTCCTTTTATGCCCTATACTTAACTTGAGTGTGTGCTATTAGGTCACCTGAGGGTTTCCTTTGGGATGTTGTTCAGTATTCTCAGAATAGTATCACTTCCTTAAGAAACAGGAAAGAAGTCTTTGAATGTTGGCCTTCGACTACATAGAGTGGAGTGTTCAGAACATGCTTGATTATGTGAATATCCATGACTCCACAAATCCCACGGCTGACAATGGGTCAGCGAGGACAGTTTGTTGTCAGGGACCCGGCTCCCCTTGCATTAGAGTTTCCCTTTACCTCACATGCTTTCTTTGTTCTACCTGTGTGGAAGTCTGCTGTTTAAACATTCTTGTTTGCAATTTTCTCATTGTTGCCTTCAGCTTTAAAAATATTCACGAATCAAAAAGCAGCCATTTTACTATAAAAGACTTTGAACAAAAGTTTTGGATTCTTTCACAATCATGGGAAACTCTGTATGTCTTATACCTGTTGACATGTTTTGTTTGTTTGTTTTTCTTTTTTTTTTTTGTCATGAGCTTTTGAAAGGAAGTGTTATTGACTCTCACATATAGATGAATATAAGAGTGCATTGTACTTTGGAAGTGAATAGAAAAAAAAAAAAACATATCCATGCTGTCGAGAATCTTTGCACTTAATGACGTTTCCTCAGTTGACCTTTCGTGTTAGCCCTCGAGAAATTTGGACTGTTAGGGTTTATTTGTTAAAAAGAGTTGATAGTTGTGAAGAGAGAGAGAGGCAGTGGTACTTGGATTTTTTTTTCAAGTCATAGCAGGAACAAAATATGTTTTTGGAGCAGCGTTTAGTCCATTTTACAGAAAATAGCAACAGTTGTTTACCCAGATGACAAGGGAAAGGGCAAGCCCTTCCTCCAGTTTCTGAACATGAAAGTAATGTGCAAACAGTACAAACAGATTCCAGTGCTTTCTGTGTATAGTACTGTACAGTAAACTACTGAAATAAGGACTTAGCCACTGTTTGAATATGACTTACCACTCTTTTATCTGTCCTACAGTAGGCTAGGAGCTTAAGAGAGGTTTCATAGTGGTAACAGTACACAATATTCTTGGAGGCCTGAAGTATGTGTCCTGGATTTATGGAAAAAGAAAGCTTGCAGTGTGTGTTAAAGACTTAGTACACACTTGTTTTCTGTTCAGATGTGCAGAACTAGTGCATATGTGTGACTTGCTTTTTTCCCCTTTGCAGTGTTATGTGTATCCTCACTTTAGCAATATGGCCTTTTATTTTTAAGGGACACATAATTCGGTACAGAAAGCCTGGCCTCATTTAAGACAAGTTATATCTGTGTAAAATGTAATGTCTCAGAGATGAACTCAATGTCTATATCAGATATAGATGTATGAATCATGAGGAGCTGAACATTCACAACACCTGTCCAGGTCAAGACCTTTACTTCTGACCAAGAGATGACTTAAAAAAACAACAACAATAAACTTTTTTTGGAAGTCAGTGTCATATTTAGCCTACAGGATTGAAAGTTTTGAATGTTAGGACATAGTCTGAATATCTACTGTAACTAACTTTTTAAAACTGTTTTTAACCTATTAATCACTGCATCACACTGGAGCTAATGTGTACTAACCCATAATTGGTGCTTTAGTTAGGTTTAAGTGTCTTCAGTATTTCAAAACCACTTTGTCTTAGTAGTGTCTGCAACCTCTTCTTTTTGCGCTTTAATCAAAACACACTGTGCTTTTCTTTCTTTCTTTCTTTCTTTCTTTCTTTCTTTCTTTCTTTCTTTCTTTCTTTCTTTCTTAACCTGCAGACAAGAATAGGTAACATGAGGAAGAGAAACTATAACTTGTTGGAATGCTGTAGTCTCCTGGGATAGTTACTGTTTAATCTATTTTTATTTTACTTATTTTTGGGCTTGCTCTTTTACAATGTTTATTTAATGAAAGCACTTAGCCTCTCGTATAGCAAAAATGAAATAGAACCTACTTTAGATTTTCTCATGTGTTAAATTTAATTTGAGAGCAAGTATTCTTTGGTTTTGACAACTTGGGTTTAAATTGTTTAAACATTACCAGTGACAAAATTGAATCAACACGCCTTCTGGAATTGCGTTTAACAGTTGACCAGCCAAAGAGTCCATTTTCATGCTGAGTATATGAGAATATGCAAGCAAAGGAGTGAGGTAAACAAAGTGTGATTTGATCTGATCCAAGTATCATTTCATGGCTTTAGGTTTTGTGTGGTTGTTCTTTTGATGTTACGGTGATCATGATAGTACTGACAGCTTTACAGTAGTAAGATACAGATGAATTTTAGTTGTAAAATCGTTCAGTTTCTCCCTCTGTGTGAAATGTCTGTCTAGAATGTTCTAAAGATGACTCTCTCCTTGTCTGTTCAAAGTCTAGACGCTTAAAAATTGATTTGTGAATTTGACAGCCTCTGGTCTTAATCATTGCACAGATTTCTTATGTCTTTCTTTTTCTTTATAGTCTCTACCTACCAGTTGAGGCCCTGCTGTGTACCTTGGATTGATCTGGATTACAAAATTTCTAGGGAATTACCTTTTCTGTGGTTCACTGAAAGACTCATATAAAGATGTCTGGTTGCATGTATGTGACTGTATTCGTTTGCAGAATTAGTGCTTATACGGTAAGACGGAAACTTTGTTTCATACTAACATTGTCCAAAAATTGATGTTTAAATTCCTCCTCATGTCCTCCATGCATTTTTTATTGGTTAACCAGCAACTTTTTATTTCCTGCAAAAAGGGCAGCTGTGATTAGTTCATGTAACTTATTAATCACTGCAACCGATTGATCAATACAGATAGATTAATCAAGTCACATTTTCTTACTTACCGACTGATTTTTCTGTGTGTGTGTGTGTGTGTGTGAGTGTGTGTAAGAGAGTAGGAATTTCACTATTTTTGACTCTCTGTTGAGCATTTTGTGTTGACATTTGTATCCATGTGGACGTGATGAAATTCCTCCATAGCATCGCTGAGGTCCAAGAGGTCTAGCACAAACCTCATTTTTGGGTTCGTCTTTGAGTTGGGCTATTGATGCTAAGTAGTGAAGGATAGAAGCCCTTAATATTTTTTTGATTTTCTGTTTGGTGTTTTTGCACTTTGATTTATATATTGTTTATGTTTTTGCCTTGTTACCAGGAGGCTGCTATTGTCTGTGTCCTATTTCCCGGATCCCTCTAGTAGATTTATGTTCTCATGGGAGAAAGTAAAATAAAACTGAAACTTTAATATGTCGAGTTGCGTTATTTGGATGTAATTAATCATTTAGAGTAATCTATTAGTCAATAAAAAAATCAACGTATTAACTGCTTACAAAATAATCGTTAGTAGCAGCCCGGTAGCTGCACAACAGGTCTCCGCTTTCACCGCTGGATTTGAACACTGAAGTCACAGAAAGGTTTGACATGAAAGTTTGGTGAATATGACGTTGTGCTCCGTTGTTAAAGTGGTTATCCAATCATGTCCTCAGACGGCTCAGTTTCAGTAGGTGTTTGGGGTGGGGGTGGAGGGGGGGGGGGCATGAGAGACAGCGGAGTAGTCAGCAAGTCACCTCTGCTCCAGGCCTCTCAATCGGGCTGTCTGGATTCCAGAACTGGGCAAGCTCGTCTAGGCATGTTCTCTCAGATTACACCAGTGCCGAGAGTTTCTGATTGGGCACGGCAAGCAGTAGAAGGAAGTGCCTATTCCAGCAAGACATTCTGTAGCAGATAGAGAAAGAGAAAGACCCATCTCCTTTTTTTTTGCTATGGGTATGAAATATTTGTTCTTCGCAGATACTGTTGTTCTGAGTCACTTGTTTACCTTTTTGCTGGGAAAGATAGCAGCCTGGAGGAAGCGCCTGTGTGTTGCGTTATAGCTGGTTTTGAATTGTGTTTGACGCGATGTCCATCCCTTGTGTTTTGTCAGGAGGTGACCTGAAGATAGCTGACCTCATATCTCCTACCGAGAGAGTCAACACCGCCAAACATGTGTCTTCTAGAACACTCAGTGCCTGCCCTACTGTCCTCCTCTCTCAGTTCTACTGAGTAAAAACTGAGATTTATACAGATCGTGGCGGTCAGAGGTCACGGTTTGTGTGGTTGTGGCAATGGCGTGTGGTTGGTCAGGGCTCTTGGCTTTGCTTAATGCGTGTCATTAGGACCCTCAGAGCTCTGGGTTCAGTGGTAATGGTGTGTAAAATGGCTCTTTTATCAGTCTGATCTCCTAATGGATACTCTTAGGTCACTGTTCCTTAGCATGTCAGGTCACTGTTCTCATCTTTATTAAGCAGGTTTTAACTTAGTTGAGCCCTGAAATGGGGGGGCGGGGTAGAGGGGGCTAGTTGTTTTTCAAAGCTGGTGCCGATGTAATTTCTTGGAAAGTAAATGCATTGGCCACACCCATTCTCAAAAATACTCCTCCAAGATCTGTGAATCTTCCCCTTGTGTGTGTCACAGTAATATGCTTTCCTTATCTAGGTCTGCATAGTTATAACATGGAAGTGGCTCAGAGATGTAACTGTCACCAGCATTACAGTACAATGAGAGCGCTCCTGAATTTCTGCCCTCAGGCTAGAGTTGCCCGTGTAACCGTTTGGACAAAGATATTTGTTTAGACAGTAAACCAGCATGGAGGGATTTTGAATGTCAGTTCTGCCTCCAATTTAAGTCCTGTCTTAGAAGTCGGTTTTAGTCCGAGTTCAAACAAAACTCAAATGGTAAAATGTTACATAGCAAAACAAGCTTAAGTTAGCATACCTCACTAAACCAAGCAGTCCTTTTCAGGCTTACGCAGCATCATGAAAGAGGTTAACCACAAGGCAGGTCATCTCAGGCTTTGGCTAGGTATGTGTTAAGTCAAAAAGGATCAAGTATATAAAATACCAATATGGAAAAAATAGAGCAATCTAATTCTGCTACAGAATCAGTTAATTATTATCCAGGGTTCTGAGGAATTCAAAGGTGTTTCAAATGCTATATATAGTACAGCTAGTGTTACATGGTGATATGTGGGAGTTTAAGGAACGTCCATAAAACATGTTCCTAGGAGTCTATATCTTTACAGTGTACATAGAGAAAACATTGGTGGCAGTTAGACTGAAGGGCATAGGTGACTAATGCAACCATTTAAGTGGTCAAACACATAAGCGGATAGAGGCTGTCTGCGTTTTTTTATTTTTTATATTTTTATTGGAGTCTTTAAAATGCGTCATATGGACTATGCCGTCATACTGTAAATGTAAGCCACTGAGCTGGTTTGATGGAGTAATGTGTATTGCTTTAGCCTGGTCATAGCCCTAAAGTAGTCCACCATAAGACCTGGTCTGAGATCTGCCTGCAGGGATGTTTACACGGCACCTGTATGATTGTTGATCTTCTGACCTGTGTTCCTAGGGCCAAACCTATGCCTCTCTTAACCATGCTCTGGCATTTCTTCTTCCATCGGTATGGATTTGATTGGGCCATATGTGTTCCCGTCGCAGCGTGTTAAGGTTCTCCCATGGTGAGACGCATGGCAGAGGAGACGGAGGTTAGTTTGAATGGAGCCTCTGAGCATGTGGCCTGTTCTCTGTGTGCTTCACTTCCGTGCTTTGATAAGGCAGGAAGTCGTAGTCAGGTCACAGAGCTGCGCTCCAGTGGGGGAATATCCTATGCCGTGGGCTTTGCCATGAAACCCAGTCAGCCACCCCAGAGCCTGCTGAGAAACAGGAGTTCCACAAGCCCAAACAGGATGCCATTCAAAAACAGGCTGTGTAAGGTGGGAACTGGGTGGGAATAGGCACAGATTGGGAAAACAAAGAGAGACTTCCTCTATGAGCTCCCAGAAAACTGGGGTCTTTAGGCTGTGGAGCCACGCAGGAGACCAAGGCCATAAGTCAGACTGTTCATTCATTTGTTTTACGGAACTCAATGGGTAGTCACTTGTTCCTGGATGAAAGAAAGAAAAAAAGAAAGAAAGAAAAAAAAGCTTCCCATAACAGTTTTAAACAGAGCTGGCATGTCTGTGATACCGTTCAGTGGTCAGTAAGGGTGGAAAGTTGTCTCGCTGTTATCAGGGGCATTTTGTTAAGGCTGTGGAGATTAGAGGCTTTTAGTCAGTCCTTTAGTCCATGCAGAGGCAGAGGGGTGAGAGAGAGAGGCAGAAATTTCCAGGCCTGCACCATTTGTGTCTCAGCAGCAGGACACCTCCACGGCTTAACAGGGCTTTACAGTGCTCTACACTCTTATCCTGCTCAAATTTTAATACCATCCAAATCCCCAGGTTCTCCAGTGGACTAACACACAACCAAAGAGCAAAAAATTCAAAGGACTGAACTCACTTGTCTTTTCTTTCACTTCTAGTTTACCATGTAGAAAATTAACTGAGAGAGAGAGAGAGACTTTTACTCTCCTTTTTTATCACTGAGGCGAATCTCTGGCCCCATCATTCACTGATACTGTACAGTCCAGGTGAAACGTCCACAGCTCAGAGATGCATTGTTTTACCATGTAACAGCAGCACCTCTGTTACAGGAAACATCTACAACATTGAACCTGTGAACAGCTCGTCTGGTTTATGTCACAGCTCTTTGAAATGTCGCTGTTCTGGAGTTGCTGATCTGTTAGTTTGATCTGTGTGTTGTGTTTCGGTTATGTGTGTGTGTGTGTGTGTGTGTGTGTGTTGGCATATCCAACTCTGTGAACGATATACATGTAGTTTATGGGTTTGCTACACTTACTGTCCTGTTTGCATGCGTATGTGAGAAGCTGTCCACTGTTGACTTGTATTCGTCTATTTATTTATTTACTTTGGGATGGGACTCACCCCTTCCTCCCAAAGCGCTTGGCTCGGAGCCTCTCTGTGCCATCGATCACAGGTCGTACGCTTCCTTTTTCCTGTTGTTGGCCCCCGTACAGCTGGAGACTGGGTCGCTCGGCCTTCACCTGACATTGCCATGGCAACAGGACTGGGTGGTGGGAGGGGGCCGGTCGCAATGGTGGGCATTTCCCCTTAAATGACCGAGGATGTGCGTTCTCTGCCTGCTTGTGTAACAGGGCCCAGGCCGTCGTGCCCATGCTGGGAGCCACGCTCAGTCTGGCAGCAGGATTTAACTTGTTTGCTCTTTGAACTGTGTGGAGCCTCTGGCTCTGATTTGCCCTAGCTGTATCTGCTCAGCCATCTGCAGTACCTGTGTAAAGATTAGGCCTGCTTGTTGCGTAACACCCACTTCGAAACACTTCCACTTTTGTGTGGGAGTGGGAGTGTGTCTGGAACACCTGTCGCTGAGGAAAATGAAGCTTTTGCTTTGTTTTTTTTTATACCCAAATGTCAGTATTGAACAGTGAATGAAGAAAAGTAGCCTGTTTGGCATTTGTAATGTATTCTGAAGAATACTGAGCTCAAGTACAAAAGGATTGGTGAAGGAAAGTAAAGGGCCATTTTGAACAATGCTTGAAACCAGTTGGTTTTGGAACTGTCCTCTTTAGTCTGCATTTCATATATATGTGATGAATAGAATATTTTCATCTAACATGAATCTTGACTTGTGATCCTTTATTCATCAAATCCTCTGACTTAGTGTATTTATACATTTGTGATAGCAGATCATTTGGTGATCAGGTCATTTGGTGATCGGATCATTTAGTTAAAATGATTGGTTCATGACTCAGTCTTTTCTTTTCTATCAGCATTGGGATCAACTGTTTCCTGTATAAAGGTGTAGTTTCCCATATTGCGACATGGAAGCAACCTGACAAACATGGATTTCCTTCTCTTTTCAGGAGAGGATATTTACAGAGTAGGCCATTCCGCTCTTTCTCTCTCCCTCTATAGATAGGACTACCTCTTTCCTGCTCTCTCTCTCTCTCTCTCTCTCTCTCTCTCTCTCTCTTTCTCTCTCTCTGCCCTACCATTTCTCCTATCCCTATATAGAATAACTGCGTTTGTGACTGAGAATGTGCATTTGTTTCTCAGCAGTGTGTGTGTGTGTGTGCTAATATGAGATGTAGTCCATCTTGATGTTTGATGATGGCCTCAGGCTATTGTGAACCTCAGAGAACAACCTCATCAATACTGGTTTCACAGGTCCAACCTGTTGGTTCACTTATTAAGAATTGATCTCTCTTATCCCCCCCCCCCCCCCCTCCATTTTTATTCAGCACACTTATTTATTTGATCTCTTTCTTTCGTTCCGTGACCTATACTGAATGTGTGTCTCATCTTAATGTCTACAGTACGCCCACAGACCACCACAGAAAGCCAATAAAGCCAATCAAAAAAAAAAAAGCTTTTCTGCTGCCATCTAGTGCTGATTCGACAACTTGTGATTGTTTCGAGGGTCAGCGTAACACACTGGAGACAGAGCTGACCAGTGCAGATATGTAACAGCTCAGATATTGGCAGCTGAGCGAAAGGAGACCGCAACAGCAAGAAGTCCCCAAGCTCTCATAACATCTTTCCTGTTCATATCTTCTTTTCTTACCACTCTGAAATTTTATTTATATGTTTACATCTTCAAATGAAGAATCAATTCAAGTGTTTAGAAAATATCACACTCGACACAACTCTAATCTGTCTCTGAATTTAATGCTTAAGTGAGAAATAAATCTAAATGATGTGGTGTGCTTTGGCGAGGACGTACAGTATAAATGTTTATTAAGTTTGATTATGACATTATAACACAGTTATGACAATGACAGTGGGGTTATGCCTTTTATGTGTTTTGCTTCATTGAATGTAACCATTCATTTCAGGTGCAGGAAGGGTGGGGGTTTTTTTTCAACAGGTATAACAAAAATCTTTTAAAGAAACGTCTTTTGATTCTATGACACGTGTAGCATCTCAATATTTGTCACATTGGCAGACAGCAAATATGCAAACAGAAATAAATCCCGTAAACACCAGAGGTGTAAAGAAAACTTACAAAAATGATTGTATTATTACTAAAATTATCAAGTTGCTGATGTTAAATATGTATCAGACAGTGTGATCTAAAATAACCTCATTTCCACCAATGTTCTTCAGTACTCCACGGGTTTGTGGTGCTATAGTTTCAATGTATCAGTATTTCCACTAGGGGGCAGCCTTTCCCAATTTATGTCCTCCTCCATCTCTTTGCGTGCTTAATCTGGTATTTAACACCACTTTAGAGTTCATCTTTAACTCTATGGTGACAGTCCCCTCATACAGTTATGCCTGTAATGTTAGAGCAGAGCAAATCAGACTGGGTTTGTCACAGCTCTGCCTCTGTTGTCCAGAGTATGTGTTAGAGACGCTGTCCCTTCTTCACAGGCATGACCGTCACATGAGGGGCCATGCGTGGAGCACCGATACTCAGGCTGGCAGGGAATGATGAAAGGGTCTCCTGTCCTTTCCCTCTCTCTCTCTCTCTCTCTCTCTCTCTCTCAGGCCTGACTGGGAAAGATGGCAAACTCCCTCACAGCATGGTCATCCAGCCATGGTCATCTCTCTCATGAAGGCCTGGCTGGGTGACATTTTTGCTTAATGGTCTCTCCACGGTCTGGGCCCAGTGCCCCCCCCCCCCCCCCCCTTTTGCCCTCACTTCAGTGTGATTAGAGAGGGGAGCACTGCAAGCGCTGTATTCAGTAAAGACAAAAGAGTCTTTCCAGTCTATAAGGGCGCCTCTCTGTAGAGTCAGCCTCACACACACACACAGGCAGAGAGATAAGGGCCTTCACATGGGGCAGCAGGCATTCTCGCACAGACACTTGAGTTATTACTTATATGCACGGACAGAAAGATCTGGTTTTACTGGAAAGAGGCCCAACCATGATAAATCTACATTAACCATTCCAACCCACTTCAAGCCAATGCTGCACATCCCCCCACTCTTCCATACAAATACACACACACACACACACACACACACATATACATACTGCATGTTGAGGGACTTCAATAGGGGGCCCCGTCAGCTTTGATCTTCCTTGTCTATATGCAAGGTCATGCCATCTTTTCATCTGTGATGTGTTTCAATGTAGAGACTGATGTTTTCATACTGTCGTGGGTTCTTGAGGTCTGCTTTGCTTTGTTGCAAGAGGGTTCACATGTTTACCGTCAATGTCAGTCAATGCCATGACATCACCCAAAAATCAGCACTGCTGACAGAAAACATTATTTGGATTATTAGGGGAAAATATTGTGGGGTTTCTTCTCCAGAACATTCCAATTACAGTGGCCAGATGATTTCAATGGAGGCATGGTGCAGCAGTGAGTTTTTTTTTCTCTCTGGCTCTCTCTCTCTCTCTCTCTCTTGCAGTAACTTTTGCTGAACCAGATGGTGTTAACAGATGTGATATGTCTAAGCCCAGTGATTTTTTTTTTGTTTCTGGAGTGTCATGCGCATGCATGCTCACACACTCATGCTTACATTCACACTCACACACACTTTTAGGCTCAGTCACCGAAACACATTCATTGTCGAATATTAGTGCAGAGTCTCATACTATAAAGCTCTTCTATTTGACTATCCTTCCTCACTGGCATGGATCAACTAATCTCTCTCCCTCTCTCTCACTCTCTTTCTCTCAGTGTTTTAGGACGCTGTGCTGTAAAGGACCTCCCCCACCCAGACCGGAGTATGACGTCGTTTGTATTGGTCTGACAGGCTCTGGGAAGACCAGTCTGCTGTCCAGACTCTGCAGTGAAGCCACAGACAACATTGTCCCCACAACAGGTCAGACTCTGTCCCAAAGCACCGCAAGAGGCACGACATTCACACACTCGCACACACGCACTCACACACATGCACACACACACACACACACACACACACACACACACACACACACACACACACACACACACACCAAGAGCCAAACAAGACCAAATGCATTCATATCTGTCTGGCTTCCATATTAAGTAATCCTTCTTGTGTTCATTTTCTAGGTTTTAGCATCAAAGCTGTGCCATTCCCGAATGCCATATTAAATGTGAAAGAACTTGGAGGTAAATAAGTTCCATTTTTGTTTACAAAAGTTGGTTTGATATGTATCCCACAGTGTTCCACACAAGCATACTTCAGTGATAGTTTACAGCGCATTTCACAATTAACATTTGGTCTGTCATAATCCGCACAAAGCCCATTGTGCCTGCAGGGATCTTTCCAGCCCACACAAGATTTAGTAAATAATAGTTATTTGCCAGGGAAATGTTATTTGCCAAGTCATTAAATTGTTTTTTGACCTGAAATGACACAGATGGATTGGCGATGACGAGTCATAATCTCCGTCTCGCTTTGGTCTAACTGAGGAGGTACCTCCTACAAAGGAAGTGGCTTATACATGGTCTCAGATGTCACTGACACACTCGGCACACACTGGTTAGCATTTTCATTTGACTGAAAAGACCTGGGCTCTGGCCTGGCCTGTTTTGACAAGGGAGCTTGTGTTCCTCTCTTAACTGCAGTTTGTGGAGGTGAAATCCAGTGCAGAATCTCCTCACTGTCTGGGTTAGCCCTGTACCTGGGCCCCCCAACAGGAAGAGATTGTGTGTGTGTATGTGTGAGTTTCAAAAAGAGGTATAGCTTTGCATTTGATGAGAAAAGTGCTAGCAGAAGTAATTACTGCTCATACTGCCTTGAAAATCATTCTGAAAAACAACACCATTATAACTATTTTCCTCTTATCTTCGTTGTTTCGAAACTGTCCGTTTTTTTTGGAGATCACTGATGAGTTCAGCATCGTGTCAGAGGCCTGTTGAGTGACCTCTTTTTTAGCCCAAAAACACCAGTGTCAGGTTACGACCGGAACAGTAACCTTGAACCTGTTGTGGAGGGATCGTGTCACGGTTTACTGATCGAGCCCGTGAGCCGGGCTGACATGCTCAAACTCCGGTCATTTCCGCTAGGTTACAGCGGGGTTTATTATTTTCTGTGTTATTGGTTGGTCTGGTTGTCTAGGGTGATGTTTTGGGTTGGGGTGAGTGATGTCGGGAAATCGGGGGGATGTTCAAAGCGACAAGCCGTCTGCGTGCATTTCCCATCACCGCACTGATGATGACACCCTGTATGATTGAGGGCGGCTGAACGCCGCCCCCACCCCCTACAAACACACACACACACACACACACACGATTTACCATCGCCACGGCAGCCATCTGAAAACACTTAGCGCGTGCTTGCTGTTTCCTTGGGCCATTGCCATGATGTAATGATTTCGGTGGAAAACCTGTTTTTGTTGCATTATCACACCAGATTGAAACGCCATAGACATTTGAGATAAATGGTGTTTTGGTCCGTCACATTGCTGCTGCCTCAAAGCATATGTTTACGTGTTTGTAATGAAAGTAAACCAGCACTCTCAGAGGCTGTTAATCATCAGGACCTCCCAGTCTCTGGGTTTTCTGAGCTCCTCATCACCAATAGATGGCGTCTTTGTGCAGTTGTGGTGATACTAATAGGGAGCTTGTTATTGATGTGGTGTTGGTAATGGGAAGTGTTATTGTCCATTTTGGAAAAACGGTGCATCTTATAAATCTTCTACGCAGAACAAGAACCAAAACTTTGCAATAGCCAATAATAGTAGGAGCATTTTTGTGAAGCCTCTGTGGTGATGGGAGGAGTCTGTCACTAACACTCAGTCTGATTGGTTTAGTTCATTGTAAATCAAAGTAATGGTAGGAGTCTTTTATGAACGCCTTTTGTAGTGACAAATGGATTCTCTTAAATATTGAATGGATACCTTTAGACAAGTTGTTTTGTGTAAACTAGATCCATTTTTTATTCAATTTCTAAATTGGGAATTACGTTGTACATATTTAAAACAAATTTCATTTCACATTGGTATGTGGGTTAATTGCCATTCAGTGTGTATTCATGTGCTGATATCAGCTGTTTAAACTTTGCCAAACCTTCAGACCATTTTATCTAGTCTCTCTTCGCAAGCAAATTGTTGATGAAGACATTTTTTTTTTAATAATTCATTAGACACATGAAATGCAAGGTACCTGTAATGAGGGTTTGGACATGGCTGCTGTAAAGATGCAGAGGTTGTGGTTGGACAACCTGTCCTGCTTTCCCATGTGAGCTACAGTAAGTAATTGTTGAGGTGATAAGAGGTCAGAGAACTTCACAGTTATTCCACTCAGTAAAGAGAGATTGCAAATGCAGTTATGGCCACGTTAGAAATTTGACATATATACCTGAGCTTATGGCAAGAGTCTTGTATAGTTGACTGAACTGAGGAGGAGTTTTACTCAAGGAATGGTATGAAAAGTCTGTTTTAGTAACCATCTGGTGGGCAGAGTCTTGTACAGACATCTTTTAACCGGTTTAAATCATTTTATGACTTAATGAGAAGCACGACAGACATGTGCTAAGACAAAGACCACAGACTTCAGGTCCTGTTATGCTGCACGTCCATTCAGAGTGTGTGTTCCACCTCACGGCTCTGTTGTATGGAGTCCTCTTGTACTCAAGCAGACCTGCCAACTGGGCCTTGTTCTGGGTTCCGAACAAACAGCAGGTGGTTTGCAGTGCATAAACGCAAAAACATAAAGTTTACATAGAAACCACAACACAACGTTTTAGCCTGGGGAAATCCAGAGGGCTTATTCTCTAATATGCACTGCAGAGATTCTATAAAACAGGCTTGTTATTAATAGACTTACTGTACATTCTTTTATAAACAGTCACAGGGCAGAAGGAAAAAAAAAAAATCCTACACTGTATTTACTCATAGTTAGAGTAAGTGCTGCCTCCTTAAGTGACTCACACTAACCAAAGCCATGTTGCGTTTGTGTGTCTTGGTGGCCACATTTTTGTACCCCCAAATTGCTGTGCACAAGAGAAACCATATGTTCACTGTAAAAGAGGGCCCATTTGAACTGTGCTGTAGACTGGCCATCAGAAGAAACCATTTTAATATGCTCTCAGGGTCGACTTTAAAGAAAGAGCTGTGTGTGGAGCGCTCTTCATCTGGACACGGCTGTTCTCACAGGCCTCCAGAGCGAGGGGCAGGAGTTGGCATGCGGGCTTGAAGTCATAAAAATACATAATGCAATATCCGCGACCATTTTATGAAAGAAGGTTGGGGGTCTTCAACAAAATGCATTCCAGCCATGCTCATGTTGAAATTTCTCCTTCAGATTTCTTTTACATTTCAACAGCCAAAACCATCTTTCTTAAACTGCTCACGCTGCGTTTTTTTTTGTTTTTCCCCCCAAGTGAAAGAAGGAACGTTCTTTGCCACTGAACATAATTTTGGCACGGACGACAACAATCTGATTTGTTTGAAAAGTAAAAACCTGTTTAAATATGCTTAGCACGGCATATGAAACGTGTGTATTTAAATGTTGTCATTGTAAGTGAAATCCTGAAATAGGTTCTGAGAGAACGTGTGTTTTGTCTGCGTCTGCGTGCACGTGTTTTGCAGGAGCAGACTCTATTAAGAAGTACTGGAGCCGATATTACCAGGGTTCACAGGGGGTGGTGTTTGTCTTGGACAGTGCCTCATCAGAGGAGGATCTGGAGGTGGCCCGTACGGAGCTACACTCCGCCCTGCAGCACCCCCAGCTGTGCACACTCCCTTTCCTCATACTCGCCAACCACCAGGATAAACCTGCCGCCCGCACTGTACAGGAGGTAATCTTCACCCCTGCCACCACACACATGCACTCACTCACTTGCACGCGCGCACACGCACACATTCACTCACTCACTCACTCACACACACGCACACACACACCGCTGAGCCTTACAGTCTTAGTTAATGTCTGTCATAGAGAAATAGCTCCACAGCCTACCATGCAGGAATAGCTATTTCTGTGCTCTCTCTCTACCGACGCATAGATTATCGTCACACAGAGTGCATTTTATGTTTTGTCATGGTAACGTAACACTTAAAATGACAACAAGGTTTTGCACTTGATGACACAAGTGCAGCTTTACACTCAGTGACAGGGACGTGACTTTATACTCAGAAAGAGATATGACGTACCCTGTATCAGATGGCCATCATGTCACTTCTCACTGTAAAAATACAGAAAAAAAAATGTGCTGTTGAACATTTGTCCTCGTCAACTAAAGAACTTACACGTTTCTCATCCTCTCCCTGCTGTAATGTAAGGAAGGGTTCCTTCACATTAACATTGTAACGGGCTTTTCCTTGTGCAACAGTCACGTGACACATCCTACTCTGAGTCAGGGGAGCAGCAGGGCAAGTGCCTGTCAAGGCTATGGCAGGGTTGTTTAAGGTTAGCCTTGCTCCTCTAAGCTACGCCTGTTAAAGTAGCTGTCTGATTACCCTTGTTAATCTGCCTATTTAAAGCCAGTAAGTGGTAATTTCATTAGCTGCAGCTCAGCTTTGCTCTGCGGTTAAGATGTTGGTGCTGCCCTCGGTTTGTTTAATTGATTGTTTGTGTTTTGTTGTAGAGGATTTTAAGTATTAGTGGTAAACAACGGTGCATTTCTGACCTCAAAAGTGACTGACTTATCTGATGTGTGGCTTTGGTCCCACTTTCTGTGAGGTGATTTCTATCTAGCTATGTAGGAGTTAAAAGAGATCAACTACTAGCTCTTCTATTAAACTGTCCAATCTTGTAATGAGTGACTGCAGCAGATATCATCTAATACATTTACAAAGTAAAACACAAACCAAGTCAGAGTGCTGTCTCCAACTGCCAAAGGTAACAGCTACGGACTGGAATGTGAAGCATTTGGGGTTTTTTTCTCTTGTAATGATCCTTTTACTGTTTTCTCCTATGAGGCTTTCATTTCAGACTTTTCTATGGCTTTTGTGTTTAGTTGGACTGACGGAGTAGTTGTAGTTTGTGTGTGTGTGTGTGTTAGTGTGTGTGTGTGTGTGTGTGTGTGTGTGTGTGTGTGTGTGTGTGTGTGTGCGCACACAATGTAGACATCTGCTTTGCATGGTGGTGAAATTGGCCTGTGGACTGCAGCGTATAACCCAAAGCACAGAGCGCTAATGAACTGGCTGCGAAGTGGTCCTTAGTGAGCAGTAAATATCTGCCTTTGGAGAATAACACATCCCAAAGCGCTGATGTTTCAGAATGGCCCTTTTCAGCTGGCAGCTCCAAGCTCTCTCTCTCTCTCTCTCTCTCTCTCTCTCTCTCTCTCTCCCTCTCCCCCTAATGGAGACCCAGTCTTACACAAGACAAGGCTGTGACATCCCAGGACAGGATCATTTCTCATGAAGCTGAGCGATGAAGATGACATACAGGACAAATGTCGTGGGTGTCACTTTATGGCACACCATGATGTAGTTCGAACATTCAAGTGGAAAAAAGCAGCAGTAACACTGGACGAGATTTTTCATGGATTTCATGGATTAAAAAAAAATCAAGTTTAATAGTTACTCGTTGCTTCCAAGAAAAATATGTGCCTCCTGACAGCCATTCTAATGCTTGAGCTTCTTACGGCTGAAACCCTGCTAGAGATAGCTTATACAATGTGGCCAACCTGGCACAAGTCCAGAACTAGTGGACTCCTGCTAGCTTTCACTCAACTGCTCATAGCCAGTCACTTTCAAATGTTCAGTCAGTTGAGTCAAATGTAAAAACTCATATTTCTTTCAACAATTTTAAGTTACATTTTTAAACTCTCTGTTCAATAGCTGCTTTGGACATTAGCCCCTGTTGTTTGTTTTTGGTTCCTTTTGAAGATGATGGTCTGCGTCTCCTCAAATCTTAAAAGACACATTTCTCAGCCATTAGTGAAAAGATTCTAAATGTGCTCTCAGTGTCTGTCATTTTACTGGAACAATTCTCTCTGCTCTTCAAGTGAATTGTCCCACAGCCAATTAGAAAGCTGTCCCCCCACTATTCGGCCAATGAGAAAGTGATTTGCTCAGTGGGGGGGAAATAGCCCTGCTAAGCATGTTCCTGAAACACAATCCTCCCTTTGTGCTATTTCCTCTGTGTGCTGCTAGTCCTCCGAGATACCCACTCAAATATTTCATGTTTTTGTTTTTTGAGAGGAACGCGCGGCTGTGAGATTTGAGGTATTGGACTAAAGTTCTAGTGCACATGCATGGTCACATTAGAAGCAGGTCGAAGATGCTTAGTGTAAGCCAACAGCTCTCTACATCTGATACATGGGGTCTGGGGTGGGGGGGGGATGCGTGGAGTGGGTTGCTCTGATGGATCGCCGTCTGGCTCATAACAGCCATTTGATAATGTGTTTGTTTCCAATATGAATCCCTGCTGTGTTGGGGTGTTCAGAGTGCATTGCTGTGCTTTACACACCGACGAGCTGAAGGAATTATTGTTCACTAGGTGTTTTGGATGCCTCCATTCCGAGAGTAACTTCAAAGGTCAGATGAGGACAAAGGAGGGAACACTGTCACGGCGCTGAACATTTTTGACATACTTTTGAGTGTTTTTCCGTCTCTGACACCCACTCCCTTTTTGTTCCTCACTGTCATATCCAGCCTCCCTTTCTCTCCTTAACGGCCTTTTGTAACCGACACACGCTGATCCCCTAGCAAAGATGACCTGTCATGATGCTTCAGTCTACTGTATTTCTCCAGTTTCAGAGCCACAGGGTCTCAATCACAGCCACCAGGGCAGGATTAGCACTGTGATCTGCTCGGCCAGCTTTAGGGTTGCCAAGACTGTGACAGTATCTGTGAGTCTGTCTGTGACTGCTGCTTTAATGTGACTGTGAGTGTGACTGCAGCTTTAGCCGTGTCGGTAGGTGTGGATGTAGCTTTAGCTTTGTCTGACAGGAGCTGTGGTGACTGTCATGTACTGTCTTAAAAGCGGACATAAAACTGCCATGCTAAATTGACCTAAACCTCTCCCATCTTATTATACTTACTACTGCATTTTATCACAACGCATGAGCCCTCACTGGAAATGGGACTTCACACACACACACACACTTTAACTGCCACTGTTTTAGTCTGTTTAGAGAAAGAGAGCAGCTTGCTGTGTATAACAAGCGTATTCCTAGTCGTTTTACAGATGGAAAAGGAAGTGATTTAAGGAAGCAGTACGTCAAAATGAACGCTACACCTCAGACACAGTTACACTGCTGCTGCCATCTGTTCTCTCGCGTGCATAAACGCGCATTCTTTCAAACAATTTCTATATAACGCGATACCACATAGACAACTGAACAGAACAGAAAACATGTTGCATTTATGATGAGTGTAGTAATGAATATGTGCCGGGTTACCACTCACTACACGCCCATTTTAGAGTAGGCCATCTTAAATGGGTTCAGTGTGTCTGTGTGGTTTGCTAATGCCTGGAGCTGACTACAGGATTTTCCAGCTTCGGCCACCTAAGAACTTGACATAATATGAAAATTAGAAGGATGGTTTGGATTTTGTTGGAGATGCCTGTGCGCAGGCTTTTTTTTTTTTTTTACACTCAAGAAACTGGGTTCTGCTTTATGACTCTCATTCAATCGAATACTGAGTCCCGAGCAGTAATTATAACAACAATTGTAAAAACTACCCCAAACCATCGCATGGTTTTACTTGCAGTATACATTTCAATTTTAATTTTTTTTATTTTTGTGCTGCAGAAGCCACACCACTTCTCTCACAAGTATGTAGTCTGGCAAATCATCAGCTGGAACCAGAGGACACCAGATCGTCTCCCCCGCCTTCACCTTTACAATCGAAAGTTTTAAGGAGACTGTTTACAGTATGGTGCAAGACTGCACGTTTCCCATGGGCGTCATTGGTGCTTTTAGGTGGCTAAAGGGACAAAATTGTTTAGTTAATAAAACTTCTTTTGTTTCTTCACATATTCAGACACATTGCTTGGCTATTGGTGGTTGGAGCTTTGGTTAAGGACCCTCCATGGAGACAACTGTGAGTGTGAGCTCCAGAGAGAGCTGCTCAGCACAGACTACACTGAGTTGCTTTCTCTGTCCTTGTTCGTCCGCCCGTGGTCAGACAGCACGCTCTCGGCCCAAACAACAGAGCCGTTTGTTGATTCCCTCAGGGGCTGGGAATTTGCTCAGCCGACATTGGCATGGCTTCCTGCTCTGGGTGCCAAGGCCAGTGTCTGATCAGCAGGAGAAACACTGCCACACACACACATACACACACACTTCTGTCTGGCCGTCCATCTGGACTTGCATCTCTTCCTCGGTCTCTCATGACACTTGCTGTGGGAAAGATCAGACCTGTTCCTCAATGACACAAAATCTCTCTCTCTCTCTTTCTCTCTCTCTCTCTCTCTCCCCCTCCTTTTTTTTTTAATTCTCTCCGTCTGCCACTCGGTCAGATACACACTCACAGATACACACTTCTGTCTTTCACTCTACAGAGGAGTGTTTCTCTCTGTCTCAAGTACACTCACTCTTTTTTCAATGCATAAACTAAACACCACTCTCGATCACTACGGTTGCCTCCACAGCTAGCATATGCAGTCTGAGGGAGCCATGTGTGGACAGAACAAGTTTCATTTTGATAAACTTGCGCAATGCTGCTTGGAGATCACAGCCTCTGTGATTCACTGTTTGGAAATACCTAATACCTCCAGTCCCTCTTGTGTTGTTTTTCTTTTGCCAACTGTTTTATGGTTACAGATTTGTCATTTTACATTGCAGCTGTAGATTCACTGTTTGATTGAGCACGGTCTGATATTGACATGATTGGTGAAATACACAGGTATGTGTGTGTTTGTAAATCCTTTCCTCATGGTGGAAAGACTTAGCTCCTTGATTATTGATGTATGGCGCCCTGGAGCTCCACAGTGCACATAACTAAAGGCCCCACTAACTGAAACTTTACCCAGTGGAGTCTCAGTCGCTGGAGTAATTTAGTGCCCCTGTCTCCCCTGCCCTGTGGAAGCTGCCCTTCCCCTTGCACAGTAATGGGGGTGGTAGTGATGGCAAGGAGGGGGTCAATGACTTACCTTTAAAAGAATCCGACTGAGTTCCCCCCCTGACCCCCTGGCTGCCCCGGTGCTTTTACCCAAGCTGATGTGGCTAGGTGGTGATTTAAAGTAATAATAAAATTACCACCGCTCTGCAGCATTGGTGAACCCAGACGGGGCACCCTCAACATCTGGCTCTAATCGAGCTTTTTTTGACTGATAGAGACGGATGCTCAGTAGGCCAGTGTGAGAAAGACTGCGCAGACCGGGGGCCTCCATAAAGCAGGAGATGACCTGTTTCACATGATGGCTATCTGCCGCCTGCTCTTCTTATGCACTCAGGTACAGCCTTACATCACTTCCCTCTCAGGAGAGAAGGAGAAGAAATTGACAAGGGTACACACTTCATCTGCTCACCACATGTCCTTAGGGACCCTTTCTTTCTTTCTTTCTTTCTTTCTTTCTTTCTTTCTTTCTTTCTTTCTTTCTTTCTTACATCAGTCTCATCCAAGGACACTTAAACCAAGACCGCCTCGGCATATGTAACATTCTCCATTTTAAACGCTTCAATGATATTGTGTTTCACTGGGAAAGACTGCTGGGTTTTGATCATAGACGTACTTGGAGTCACTGGTGGCCCCCCTCTCATATGTCACTGCTTTGACGTAACCTAAGTTAGGAAACACATACCTATAATTGAGCACCAAGCTGAGGAAGGGTAGGGGGCACATAACCAAGAAAAATCCTCATCGCCATCAGGCGCCATCAATTCCAGAATGTTTTTCCTCTCTCTTTCTCTGTCTGTCTGTCTGTCTCTCTCTCTCTCTCTCTCTCTCTCTCCCTCCCCTGTCCTGAAAGATGTGTTTGAGAGGGAGAGACAAAGGCCATCTTGTGTTTTTCCTGAAGGAGGCTGAGCTGGAGCAAGGACTGTGTGACTGGGAGGAGGCTCAGCTGTGCTCTGTCTAGTCCATAGAGCAGCACTCTGTCCCAGACACCATTGTGTTGCTCTACTGGCAGCCTGACTCAGGCTGTTCTGGGAAGAGAGGTCACAGGGTAGCTGTGGGGAGCGGGGTTGTCTGATGTGGTATTATGGGCAGTTAGAACAAAGTAGTCATCGCCACTGAATAAAACACAGTCCTGGGTTACCTCACGGCCACCCTGAATTTCAAATGTTTCAGAATTTCATCCGTGATATCGGGGCGAACGTGAAGTAGGATGCCAGCCGCAGAGCACAGTTATAATTAATTGAACATCTGTGAGCTCGTGTGCAAGTCAGTTGTTTGAGGCTGGGCAGATGAGTGACGGCATATTTAGTCTTATGTCTAAGATACGTCACAGATGAAACAATGCTTTGTTGTAAATCAGAAATATTTATACATCTGCCTACGTCTTTTTTTCTTTTTTTTTTTATTAAGCATGTAATTTTCGAAATGCCAGTGGTCTTTTTCTCGCTCTTCACTGAAAGTTTCAAGAGCCTTGGCAAGTCAATATCGTCCATCTGTGTTGAGCAGACTAATAGAAGCATCTGGCACTGGAAGAGCTCAGAGCCCAAACCTGGGCCAGTACCTGGATTTGATATCATACACAGACACAGACACACGCACACACACGCACACTTACTCACACATATATAAATGAGTGGTCGAGTTACAGCGACTACACACATCGTCTACATTGCGAGACCTCATGACCTGCCTTCCAGACAGACTGCTGACATCTCAGAATAGCGTGTGTCTGCCTTGCTGATCCCATTTGTGCTGCAGCATCCATTATAATCTAATCACTATCCTCATGGACATCTATTACTTTTGCCTATTAGATATTTTTAACCAATTTGATTTGCAGTCCTGTGAGTCTGAGCACCAAGCCTGTCTGTGTGTGTGTGTGTCTGTGTTTCTATGTCTGTGTCTATGTGTCTGAGTCTGTGTCTCTGTTTCTCTGTCTTTATGTCTGTGTCTTTATGTCTGTGTCTCTGTTTCTGTGTCTTTATATCTGTATCTATGTGTCTCTGAGTCTGTCTCTATGTTTATGTCTTTATTTATATCTGTCTGTGTCTTTATGTCTGTGTCTCTGTTTCTCTGTCTTTATGTCTGTGTCTCTGTTTCTCTGTCTTTATGTCTGTGTCTGTGTGTCTCTGAGTCTGTCTCTATGTTTGTCTTTATCTATATCTGTCTGTCTCTGAATGTGTCTGTGTCTTTATGTCTGTGTCTCTGTTTCTCTGTCTTTATGTCTGTGTCTTTATGTCTGTGTCTCTGTTTCTCTGTCTTTATGTCTGCGTCTATGTGTCTCTGAGTCTGTGTCTTTATCTATATCCGTCTGTCTCTGAATCTATGTCTATGTTTTTAGTCTGTGTCTTTGTGTCTGTGTCTCTGTTTCTTTGTCTTTATGTCTGTTTCTTTATGTTTGTGTCTTTGTATCTGTGTCTTCATCTTTGTGTCTTTGAGTCTGTGTGTGTGTGTGTGTGTGTTAGAGTCTGTTTTTCTCTGCTAGAGTAAACGTGTATGTATCAAATAGAACATCGGTCTGCAGTAACTTGTAAGAGTCTTGTCTCTTGACTCTTGGCTAAGGCTCCAGGTACTGTGCGGGGCTTTGTTTATGTGCAGGTTAAGTGTAGGAGAAGGTATCCAGAGGGCAGGTTGAGCTCTCTTCAATGTGTTTCTAATGTTCCGGAGCAGGGGCACTGAGGGACTAGTCGGGGTGAGTTATGACTGCCCCAGTCTCGGCCTCAGTCATCACTGTAACTCAAACACTTCCTTACGTAACGCCGCGCTGTCACAGGGCATGACGGCGCTGAAGTCACACTCGCACGGGAGGCCATGCTATGGGAGCAGATGGGCCCCCTTTATCGTAGATGTGTGTGTATATTAGATGTGTACTTTACGCTGCAGACGTACCCCTTAGACTTACTGATTCATTTATCCACTTATCGCAGATTGAGCAACGTGTGGGCGGCCTTTGAAAGAGCACTGAAAAATATATCTTCCAATCTTTGTCGACATTATAGATGCATAGAGATGCATAGATTTTTCTGTGACTTGACGAAGGTACCGTGTGGTCAACAGTATTATGAAATAGCTCCATCACTGCATACACACATTATGTGTACGCAGGGCCAGCAATTTTTGTTTTGAAACTTGAACATGATTTTGGCTCCTCTCTGGCCCTGAGCTCCTTCGCTGGGAATGTCTCTGAGCTGCCGAGTCCCCAGCCGTGGGCCTTTCACTGCCCCACATGAGTTATCCGTCAGTTTATTAAGATGAGGAAATCTGGGCTGAACGGGCCTGTAGCTGGCAGTGCGTTAAGTGAGGGGGCCCACAGACTGGGCTGTGGTTGATTCTGGAATGAGCCTGATTTTACACATGAGCGAACAGAAACCAGAGCTCTGCAAAACAACTGGCCAGAGTCTCAAGGAAGGAGGAACTCTGGGCCCTGGGCACCCTCCAACCGCATCTTGGAACAGAGACAGGGCAGCGGTATGCACCGGGGGCCAGATACTGAGGCTACTTAGATGAGCTAAGCTTGCTTGTCTGTCTCTGTGGTTGTGGATTATTGATTGGAATAGAGTTGAAGCGGACTTCAGTATACACAGGCTTTCTATGTTGTTTGAGGTCTGTGGTGCAACTGGTATTAGGTAGTCAATAAGAAGGCCACAATGATTTCCAGCGATCACAAATTGCTCTTAATATCCAACATATGAATAAACAGTTCATGATCAGCATGTTTTTATAACTGTTTAAACTGTCTGATTTCAGTCTAGGGTCATTATATGGGTTATGCTCAAATTTGCTAATGAAGCTCTAAAAGAAGTCCTCTTGTCCAGCTCTGCACCCCTCAGTGATGTGAGAGACATGATCGCGATCGTCGAAGGAAACGAGTCCCTCTTGTAAGATGAGTGGAGCTACAGGTGTGTGCATGTGTGGTTCAGTGTTTGATGGGTTTCAGATGGGTTTGTTGATCGAAGTGGGAGCACTTTGTGTTGATGTGGGCTCGCCAGCAGGTCACCTGCCAGAGCCTGAGGGGTTGTCTGTGTGTGTGTGTGTGTGTGTGTGTGTGTGTGTGTGTGTTTGTATAGTTTTTTCGACTCTTGATGTTTTTCAGGGGGTTCTGGGAGTAGAGGACAGACTCATGGTGGATGGTGCAAGAACAGGGTTGGCTGGCGGGGCGGATGGGTGGCCGACCTCACGGTCTGGCAGCCTCGTAGACGACTGGCTGACTGCCAGCTCCTCAAGTTGTGTTGCAAGTCCAGATGTGCTGTTGAGCCCTGTGTAAATTGAGTTACTGTATATCTGCACTTTGGCCAGCCAAACAGGCTGACGGATTTCTCCGCCCTGTCCCATTCTCCACAACCACCCTCGCTCAGGGCCAGGCGAGGAACGCTGTGTGCAGGGAGCTTCGGTAGTCAAAGCGCTGAGTATCGTGTTTAGTCACAGCTTGCCTTGCTACCTGTCTCTGGCCAGCGCTTCACAGTGTTTACATCCAAACGCAGGTACTCTGAGTGGAGCCCATGAGTGAGTAAATCACTGATGCACGGAGCCAAATACCAAAGCAAAACTCGAGGGACGTGTTCTCTCTCTTAGATCTCTGTGCTGCAGCCACGGTGGGAGTGCAAGCTGAGTCGCTTCCTTTAAGCTGTGAATGTCGAGATTAAGACCTTCACGGAGCTTTCTCGCCTGTTAATTAAACTTTAGCGGACAGGCTGTAGATTGCCCCTGATCAGGCTTTGGCTCATCTTATCGACCGTACATGGAACGGGGGCTCACGGGTGTAGAAACACAGATATTACGGGGAATCTCACAACTTTGCCAACTGCGGCAGAGTTTTATCCACACGCACACACACACACACACACACACACACACACACACACACACAGTGCGATTGCCCCTTCTGAAGAACATTGAATTCTCTCACTACCCACACTGCTCTTCCCTGTCCTCGCAGCTTCAGACTGTCGTTTTCCGGGGCAGTGACGACAGTCAGACAGTTTGCTGTGTCAGCTGCTGCTGTCCAGGGCTCAAGCGTCTCGTTCCTGTTGTCTCTGTGAAGCGGCTCTTTGTCAACAGCCACCCTCCAACAACTGCCTGCCCCTAACCCACCCACCCTACCTCATATACTTGTTACATTCGTGGGGGTTTTTTTTTTCGTTTTCTTTTTGTTTTTCTTCTTCGTTTTTTTTTGTTTTTTTTTTTTAAATTTTGAACGCGTTCCACTGCCAAACAATAGACAAACGTAGCCGTGTGTTCCAAGCCTGTTCCTGCTCTTGGAAGCAGCAGGATTGTGTAATTTTGTAGCAATGAAGTCCCAGACAGGGAAATCTTAATCAACATTCTTGGCATGATAGGGGAGCTTTGGCTCAAAGGATGTTTTGTTTGATTATTTAATTCTGATTTTTTTTTTCTTCCTCTCAGAGGACAGGAAAAATTCCAGCTTTTTTTTTTTTTTTTTTTTTGGAGTCCCTCTGTTGCCTGTCAATGAGGAGAACTCAGTGGCTGTGTGTGGATGTGACACTAATGCGACCGTCTATGCTGAGTCTGGATGAGCTGAAACATGGTTTGGCTGACACTGTGATAGTGGCTGGTCTGAGGAAATGTTGTCTATGGGCTTAATTCCAGCCAGCGAAGGCATGCGCCCACCTGTGTACCCAGACTGTACATAGTACCTTTTCATGAAAGTGAGTGTGACTCAGTTGTACTTGGATCAGTTCTGAAATGAATCAGATTCCTGATCCACTCTTCACTCACCATGTCTGTACTGATAGTTTACCCTGCATTTATTCTTGGCTGTGGCAGGTCATAGGCCAAAGTTCAGGGTAGAGGCATAAATTAGGATCTGAACTGGGGGGAGTCATGTTATGCGTAGGGACTGCGTTTTAAAGCTAAGGTCAAGGTTTCCCAAAGACCACGCCATTCTTTCTCTGCCCCATGGAATTTCAGTAACATCATGGCAATCTCATCGCGTGCATTCTTTTGAAGGGGAATTTTTTCGTACGGGCTAAGGATGTACCTAAGTTTTTGAGGGTGTAATCTATACGTATCCATGGAGTCTAAACTGTTTATTTAAACCAACATGATAGAAATTTGAATGTCTCCAGGTGGGAGACAGAACTCTTTCCAATAGCATAAGCTCTTCCACGGGACAACAGAGAGTTCACCACTCATCTTTCTAGCCTGCATATTTATGTCCTAATTTCTCTCTCAGTTTATTTCATCGTTTGTTTTCACATCGGCACTTGGAGCCAGCGCTGATCACCGGAAAGCTTGCTCTCCAAGTCGCTCTGATTTGTATATGCTCTGGGGCGGGGCTGTGGCCCTCAGTTTGGAGTAGCTTGGCAGATATCATGTGCATGTAACTGGACTGGAATGAAGCTTGCATTGTTTTATTTTGGAGTTAATTTTACCGATGGGTATATAAACCGCCCCTGTAAAGATCTCATGCTTTTTTACCTGCCATTACATGAAATCATATACGTATATTCCTCCATTTATTCAGATAATATGTCCTGAGAATGATGATGAGGACAAGACAGTCAGGAGGAGCTGTTTTTCTGTATGGTATTTTTTTGTCCTCCCTGTTTTCTCTGTCTCTCTCTCTCTCTCTCTCTCTCTCTCTCTCTCTCTCTCTCTCTCTTTCTCGCTCTCATTCCTGGTGTCAGGTGTCTTTCACTGAATGTCTAATACTTTGTCCTCAACCCTCAACACTGGTTCACACACTCTCTCACTTCCACCCCCTCCCCTCCCTATTTTTCTCTGCCCCCTCCCCTCTCCTCCCCTCTCCTCCCCTCCCCTCCTACTCTCTCTCTCTCTCTCCCTCTCACATACAGATAAAGAAGTATTTTGAGCTAGAGCCCCTGGCGCGAGGGAAAAGCTGGATTCTGGAGGGCAGCTCAGTGGACAACATGGAGGCAGTGAAGGAGAGCTTCAGTCAGCTCATTCACCTGTTGGAGGAAAAGGACCAGGAGACGGGAAGGATATGACCCAGAAACTGCAATGCTTCACCGGCCCATACAAACAAACAATAACAACAACAACAACAACAAAAAATCACCACCGCATTATAGGCCAGCCCAGGCAACATAACCCCATTCAATATTGCCACTGTGTGAAGTACATTGTCACTCTGCTGTTACTGGAGCGCAGCCAGTTGCACAGTGGAAAGTTGAATGTATGCTCGTCTAAGTCCTATGAGGAGCATTATGGATACATATCCACAAAGAGAGAGGGCATATCACGTGATCAACGTATAACAACTTTAAAAAAACAAAAAAAAAAACAAAAAACCTACGTATTGCCTAATTACAGCAAGTATAAGTAACGTGATTATTAGTAGTAAATATGGTTTTAACTGTCTTCTGTAAAACAGACATAGTTGCACATTGCTACTGAATAGACAATGTAAACACAAGCTTAGTTATGTAGATCAACTGGAAATCATGTTTTCTAAATCTGTAAATTGTCCTCTTCGCACTCTGTGTGTGTGTGTGTGTGTGTGTGTGTGTATGTGTGTGTGTGTGTGAAGAGAGATTCAAGTTTGTACTTAAAAGCCTTAAAATATGCTCAAATGTATATTTCAACCAAACATGTATGTGGTCTCACAAATATCATTCAATGGATAGGAATACTATACACAACCGTAACCTGATTTTTTGGAAGTGGAATGTTCATCTGTGATTCCTCTACCACTAAAAAGAGTCGTTTCTCTTCCTGTCATGGTATTTCACTGATATGCATGAAGCTGCACCCAATGTAGGCTACTGTAGAGAATGAGTATTAGATACATATACTCTGGAAATTGTTTCAAAGCAGGGGGGGAGGGGTCACTTTCAACAGATAAAGGATCCACAGTAAAGCTTGATTGTTTTCAGTGGTGTCATTTGCTATCAAAAATAGATCCTCTTATTGAAGGGGAGGGGTTAAGTATTGTCTCTTTACCTACAATGGTAATTCTACACTACGCCTGAAAATGTCGTGACAAGGTAGACCTGTATACAACTAAAGAAAGTCAGTTTTATGTGAATAAAGTGTGAGAGTCTCCACACATATAGATCATGCTTGTCTGGGTCTGGCTCATGTTACTGTTGCCTCCGAATGTAAAAACACTCCTCAACTTGTCAGGTTCACCTCATGTCAGTAGTGCCTCTCGTTTTAATGAAGACTACGTGTTGTCGTTGTCCGGTTGGAACCCCTACCTCCAAACCTCACCACCCCTAGTCCACCCCTCTTCATCAACATCATCGTCGCCCTTTTTAAACAGAGGGAACAGGCTCCAACTTGAGTCCAGTCTCTGTTCTCCAACTGTTTATGTGCCACTGTTGTGTGTCCAAGAGCAAAAGTGTTCCACAAAAAGTCTACCAGTATCTGGGATGCATTGTCTTTGTAGGATATATGCTCAACGCCTTTTTGTTGTATTTATAGCTACCAAATTTTTATATCTTCCTCGCCAATTCAGATGCCTTTTTGTAATCCAAAAATTTGTACATTTGTTACAGATTAGACTTGTTCTTTGAAAGGGCATGTGCCTGACTTTGTACTGGAAGAACAATCTACATTTAGCAGTTTACTATGGTGGCATCAAGTCGTTCACAAGTTTTACTGTGTATATATGTAATTTATGCATAATTTCCACTGAGCAACATGGACAATAAAGGCTGAAGACAGACAAATGGTCTTTGTTCTTACTCTGTGATTTTCTGGCACTTGAGACATCAAATTGCCCCATGGTTAAAAATATCTTGTGTCTGGAAGTTGAGCCCTGTTGGTGAAAGAACAAAAGCCAAAGCTGCTTCAAGGCTATGGGGATGTTGTAGAGAAATTTCTTTCAAAGTGAAGCATTGTGGAAACATTAAAAATGAAGGTTGAAAATTTAATTATCGTTATTCTCCACGATAAAGATTATAAACTTTTTAAAGGCCACAGACCTGGAAGAATTAAGTATTTGAATCACATTTAGTATTTCTGTGTGTGTGTGTGTGTGTGTGTGTGTGTGTGTGTGTGTGTGTGTATGTGTGTGCTTTAAATATGATTTATCCTTGCTTTATCAGTAGGAGTGTGGCATTTGATGAGTGTCTGTCTTGATTTTGACATTTGTGTTTCTAAAAGTTTTGACTGGTTTGAACCCACTGGGGGCTGAGTGAGAGGGGACCTTTTCCCTGCAGCCCATGTGCAGGCTGTCCCCACCACTCACATTGGTCACAGAGTTTCCTCTGTTGCACAAGAGTCGTACGCATTCAGACTCTATACCAGCAACTCCCACACTGCCACGCTTACTCCCCCTGGAGTTCCCATAAACAGACGTATTTTTACTTCATATTTGCTTTGAGTTACTTACGTTCAGAGGATGGAATGGCTCCAACATACAGATCACATTTGGGTAACATTACATCAAAAGCTTGACAGAGAAATGCTATTAGCAAAGGACGCCGTGTTGTACAAATACGGTAAAATCAAGATTACGCAAGAGTGGGTCATTATATTAATGGGTTCTGCATGGCTCACTGTAAGAACTTTATGGGAGAAGTCATTCTTAAGTTTACCCAGATTGACTGTAAGAACTTCTTCTTCTTTCATTCAAGATACAAAAAAAATCACTTTCAAAACACATACTGGGAAATATAGGTTGTCAATGTTTCTGTTTGGGTGGCGGATGCACTACTTTTCCATCAGTTTTGGAGACCTGAGAAACTTTGTGCAGAAGCATAAGATGTAAATGAAGCCGAAACAAATACAATTACTCTCTCCGAGTATTGTGTCAGGGGGAAAACTCTAAAGGAGAGAGGATCACTTTAGAGTGCTCGTTCACTCGCTATCCCAGACAAATATTAGTATGCAGACAGATGAACGCTCAGGATTAATCTTTAAACTTTAACCATGTCTGAACAACTTCACAAAGCTGTCTGCAAGACAGAAACTTTAAATCTGCTCTTGCTTTTATCCAGTGTCGGTCTGGCAGCCAGCATTACCCTAATCTTCTTTTAAAAAGTCTACTCTCTCTTCCCCATCTTCTCTACACCTGTACATTAGGAGAGCGTTTCCAAAAAGTTTCTGAGCCATAATCACTTTTTATAACATTTCCCAACTACATTGTATTTCACCAATTTAATCAGTGAATTAATTATATATCTTTAATTCTTAATTTATCAAAATGAAACTTTGCAGCTTATCGAAATAAATAAAAAGATATTTGGTCATTTGTTAGATTAATCATCTTGCTTGATTGGAGAGAGCGCAGACGGTTGAGCAGCTGCAGATGATAGTAGTTGTTTACTGAAATGCACTCTGTGTTTTACCTGCATTTCATACAAAACCTGCTGCAGAGAAGAAGATATGTTGGGGTTTTTGTTTTTTATTATTATTTTTAGTTATTTACATTTTCTGTCGATTTTGAATTCTGTCAAAGTGATGAAATACACAAAGCTATAGAACATGAAACTACATGATTACGAAAAAACTGTCTCATTAAATGATGCTAACGCACATTGTCTATTACGCATATATAACCTTCACTGATGTTCAGGACTGTCAAGTAATGTTTACTTACCAATTAACAAATGTTCCCATGTCTCCATTTCGCATTAAGCTCTGTATACCAAGAGGTCAAACAAGGGGACAAAATGTACATTCCTCCATCACTCATGTTTGCACATCAAAACAGCTTTGTCAGAGTCGAGAGTAATGAAGCATGTGCTCCCATTTGGGGCACACTGTATACACTTTTGTTGCATGGACACAGTCTCCCATTAGGCTTTTATTATTTGACAGCGAGTGAGAAAATAGGTCTTGGTAATGTAAAGAGTGTGACAATGAGCTGCATGGATACACTGTCTCAGTCTCTCTGTGATCAGATTACAAAGCTCAGCGCCAGAGTTTGTTAATTGCTGAGAATTCTGCTTTAGGAGCATGTAGCTCTCTATCTAAGCAAGTCCAGTATCATCCAGCATTTGATAGATGTTGGACCCCAGGGAAGATTTTATGTCTTTTTGATGGGTCATGGTGTGCCTGAAAAAGGTCTCCATGCTGTTGTTTACGCTTCCAACAAAGCTGAACAACCACAAACAGCCATTCTGAAACACCTGATCTTCGCTATACTTAAATAACTACAAGATTTTCAATACGCTCAGAGGTTGTCATCTGTCAAGTTGGGCTGGGGTGGGGGCCAGAGCCTGGGGGTGCTACTGGTCCTCATCAAAATAGCTGTATATACAGAACTCAAACAGACTGTGGGTTTATACAACACAACATGATGACTAGTCTGATATATGTGCAAGCTATACTGTAACTTAACTGCTTGCCCGTCCATGTAGTTTGCTTAAATCAAATCTAGACAGCCAGATAAACTGAAAGAACTGTTTTGACTGCTGTCCAGAGCAGCAGAAATTTCAATACACCCCGAAGTCGAGTCTATTCTATTTTCAGCCCCAGCAGTACACACTGTGTGCACAGACCTCGCCTGACCGGTGGCACTGTCTCATAGACATCGACCAACTTACACGTTTCTATTGAACTCCCATGAGAGCCCCAGCAGGGGTCCAGTGGACACTGTCTGGCAGCAATATATGGTGCCCACATCCAGGACCATCAGGAAATGACCCACTGCCAAACTCAGTATTGCCCACTCTGTTCTGGGCCGAGCAGCTTTTGCCCCCCCAAAGGAAATCTTAACACTTTTTGATGCTGCATGCTGTTTTTTTGTTGTTTTTCTTTTTTTTTTTCTTTTTTTTTGAGCAGTGCCAGAAATATTTTTTTCAGTGTTTTTTTTTTTCACCTCTGTCTCTAGCACAGAGCTCTTTGAGACCAATGTCCTCATATGAACTTAGAGTGAATTCTTGGAATATCCCAGAAGCCCTCTGAGAAGAGCAGGAAAGTAATTTTGTCCTAGAATGGTCTGTCACCCAATCACTGGACAGCATTCCTGACAGTGTGAAGGACAAAGGTGAGTTTCATTGCAGCGTCAACGCCATGGGAAAACTCTCCAGTCTCACTGTCATGTCAGCATTTCTTTAACACGGTTATAGAGGCTGTCATCTATTTGTTCTGCCTTTTCCAAAACATGCACAAGATAGCCTGTGTGAGTGTGTGTGTGTGTGTGTGTGTGTGTGTGTGTGTGTATGTGTATGTATATATGTGTATGTGTGTGGGCTCTGATCACTATCTCATTTGGCTACAGTCTTCTGAAATGTGATTATACTCTCTGGGTCTGTGATCCGTGGCAGATGCTGCTCAGCATGGAACACAGGATCCTGATGCCCATATTCACTTATGTGAAGATATGACTGGAGACAGAACAGGCTGGGCTCAGTGCTGATTCAGCCTCTCTCACAGGAGCACAATGAGTGCCAAGACCAGTTTCATCCTATCTTCACCACTGGCCTCTTACCTGAGCCAATGATTCATACACTGCACCCGGGGTCACCTTTAAGACATTCACTTAAAGTTCACTGCAATCAAATTAACCACAATGGCATGAGACTGTCTGGTTCTAATGGGTTAAAGGCAAATATAAAATCGCTACAAAATCAATTTGACGGACATGTGAAAGAAGAAAAATGCATATGAGTAATATCTGATGAAAGAATTACAGCCATAGACTGGTTCACATGCAGATGTCCAAGCATTTCAGATTAAATGTCCAACCAGGAGGAGGAATGAGACAGGACAGACATGGAAGTGTTCCTGTCCCTTACAATTATCTCTGTCTGTACAACTTCCTGGCAAATTAGTTGTCTTGCTCTGGCCTAGACAGCTTCAGTAGCTACTGTAGGACATCAATAGCTGTGTACTTGTATTCCCGGGCAGCCCAATTCTCACGAACAGAGGATAATGCACTACACATCCACTCTCTGGCGCTCTCTTTAGAGTTAATCTGTGAGGTCAAGGCCGATTACATGCTAAGAACTTCGCACTAGATCACTCCAAACCAAAGAAACAGATCTAAGAAAATGCTTCTGGGAGGAGTAAACATTGCGCTTCTGCAAAATTGTTTTCTTGACAACGTGTAAAGTCTTCTAGTATTAAACCGGTCTGAAAGCTGATGCATGTCCGTGTAGTCGTACATTTATACAACATTCTAATTGGCGGGCAGAGAAAATGAAGACAAGAAACTGTCAGAAATGTTTTACTCCTTATGCTGTATTTTTACAAATGGCATCCTTCTATGTACATAAAACATTTACATAAAAATAAAAAAAACCCTCATAATTATATAACTGTGTCTCTAACATAAAAATACACAAAATAACGAGGAAAAATATAATGCAAAGACTGATACAGTTAATTCTGTACAGAATGTGATAAAACTTGCTCTGTATGAGCCATCTGCAAAATAAAACATTGACTGCATTAAAAACATTGGCAAAAATAGTGTTCAAGCAAAATATCAATGGCACATTTAGACAAAAGTTTCTCAAAAATCTGTTTTGTATTTCAAATGTAGAAAAAAATGCTTCTTAACCATCACATGAACCTGTTCACATGAAATAACGGATTGTATATGTGAAAAAAAAATGAAATGCATAAGACGTTTTTGACAAAGCCACTTTGGTCAGCTTTGATTTGTAAACAAGACCAGATCCATTAAAAGTACATTTATTAGTGAGCAATACTTTTCCAATAAATAAACACATGCAGATACTCCATGTTGGAAGACGAAAAGAAAAGAACACAGCATACTTGTTCATGACACAGACAGCAATATACAGCGTAAAGAGCACCTATATACCTTACATGATTAACATAGCACCCCATAATAAATAACAACTCTTTGAGAATAATATACAAGAGACGAAAGGTTTACAGTCAGACACTATAAATGTATAAATAAATGGACAAAATGTATAAATAAACATCCAGAGCTATATGACTGCTTCTTCTTTTCCTCCATGGAAAATAAATAAGCACACGCATTATGTACAATATGAACATGACTCTGTGCTGTGTCTGAGTCCCATTTCTGGTGCTTTATCCGGTTTATAGTGGAGATACATGAACGTAATCCATGTAGTACTGGTCTTCCTCCTCCTCCTCTTCCTCCAGCTCCTCTGTAATGGCTACATGGAGGAATATAGGAGCTGCTGCATCATTTTACAACAACACAACAGCACAGAATCTTTACTGCATGGCTTCTTAAACGTCTTTTAGAAAAGAACCAAAAATCGTTGCAAATTTGTTTCTTTCCATGACTTCACAGACAGTCTTTTAAAACGGTGAACAAGAGCATCTGAAAGAATGCAATGGGATTCACATAATGTGGAGGATTGGAGCGTTGAGCAGGGGGAGTGGGTGGGGGACTGAAGGTTCAGTGGTCTACGCCTGAAAGCAGACAGAAAAGTGCTCTCATTTTGGACAAGCTCTTTCAAAACCTGGCTGCGTCCAGCTATTGGCCTCGGAAACAATGTCTAACCTGATTTTATGCACTCTGACATGGGAAAAATTAGAAGCAAACACAACACATAATGCATTTATTCCCTTCTTATCCACATTGATATCACAGGACTATCTGAAGCTTCTACACATTTAATGCCAACAAACACAGCTTTAGCTGATGAAGGTGAAGTATTCCTATAACCGGGTCAAACAATAGACAGTCCATCAAATCAAACTCCTCCTCAATCATTAAGGATACGCAACACAAGAGGTCTATGAGTTAATAACATAGATTATTCAAATATTAGTATTTTTTCAAGATATACTAGACGCTGTACATCACAACCAAAATGTCACTTCTGGTTGTTAGCTAAAGATACTTACATGGTTTCTCACATATATAAGAGCACACATGAGGGTATTTACACCTAATCTGACACAGAATTCACATTTTCTTCATCACACACACACACTGGGTTGTATCATGTGTTAATTTCAGTGCACTTAGAAATGATGCAGCCAAATGCATATGCAAGAACTAGATTCACATATATTGTAAACACAGTGAGTGTATGGCCCGATGTGCTTCTCTCATAAAATGTCTACAGCACATGTTATATGTTAGACTCTTTTCCATGCAAATGCGATGGATATGTAACCTTTTACATATATGCCCACAGCTTTGCAGAGAGCATACTACTCCAGCTCTAAGGAATTCAAAACCATTTCTTGACATAGGTGATTTGAATGGATGTAGTTAGAATTACAGCCCCATGTGAATTAAGGCAGCTCATGACAGCACATTCTGCTTACTCCTGGACACTGCCTTTATGCTTCTGGCACATTCCAGAAAATTCTCACTGCTATCGAGCCAAAACATGACTGAAAAAGAAGATGAATCAAGCCAACACAAGGGCACATACAAGCACAGCTGCCTCCAGAGTCCGTTGCCGGTAGTTTTTTGAAACGGGACATGGGTGGGAGAGTGGAGGTGGGCAGGGAGGGAGAGGTCAGGGATGTTGTTCTCAGGGAGGGGGGGAATTTTCCCCAGCTTTGCTTCTGCTACTTACAGTTGCAGGAGCCAGAGTGTTTGACCTCCAGGACTAGGCCTTGTGAACAGGCTGCTTGCCTCATGGCGCACTCGCTGGGGTAGGTGGTATTGTCGCTGGCACACACACTGTCACCAGGGCGACTCTCCGGGCAGACGTCCTCACACACGGAACAGCGGCCCCGACCCGTCCGAGAATCCCACAGGCACCTCTTGCCTTCCCGGCACTTAATGTCCTCGCATGACCTGGCGTCTGCAGAGAACAAGGTAAATCAGACTTGCCGTGCATCATTTATGTTCAAACTGACTGGCTCAGACTGGTATACATATAAGTCACTTTCGCTTCTTATCTAACATCTGGTTCTAACATCTGGTTCAGTAAAGCCCTTCTGCTGAGCTTGTTGCTAGTGTAAAAAGAAAGCATGCCGATAGCATATCCATACATTGAGACATATGACTGGAATGGGGATTAGGATGAGAAAAAAAGTCTTCTGGAACACCAGAAAATTACAAACCATGTAGAGGAAATGCTCATCCTAAGTAACTAGAGAGATAAATTACTCTCAGCAGGATCACTCTGATTGTACCGTGGAAAAGCAAAGGGGCATATTTTGACCATATGTCTACACAGGTAGTGTTCAAAGTTTTATAGTGTTTAAGAATAAGGGATCAACCGAGCATCAACACGCACTGACACTACAAAGCAATAAGACAGCTCATAAACAGAACATTGCTCAGAGTTAAAAACAAATTAGAACAGTGTGTTATTGTACCAGAACACACTAATGAGGACCACATGTTCAACGGAGGATGATGCAAGCTTAAGCACTGGATAGATCTGCTCTCACCTATGCATTTTCCTTCATATGCCACCCCAATAGACCTCCCAAGAATGCATGTGGCCCTTCTTAGATGGCAGGCACTGGAGTATACAATCCCATCGTTCCCACAGAGGGACTGCACTGGTGATGTCACCTCTGGGCACAGGCGGTTGCATGTCACACAGTAGGCGTTGTTGGTCTGGTCGACTACACACGTGGAGCTTCCAGGGCATCGAACGTCATGGCATGTTTCTATAAACACATGAATTTACAATTTAAGTCCTATGGCCAAATATGAAACATACCCCTGTAGAGTCATGTATCCTGTTGACCTTTCACCTCCTTGCATGTCTCTAAAACTGACACTTTCACTGGATACAGTAGAACTTTCGGCTCTGTATGAAATCTTAAGGACTATCAGTGTTGAGATCTCTTCTAACAGGATCTTGTCACGATCTCTAATCATTCATATCAGTTGAATAGGGGCTTAACTGTATTTTTCTCTTCCCCATTGTTTACACTAAAATGGAACTAAACGTCATTCCATCCCCTTCAGCGGTAGGTAGTCCTACTGGAAAAAAACAGAGCAGACTTACTTCTGCACTTGCCCTGGTACTGAGCTGTGAGGTCAGGGTGTCTCTTGCACCTGGCTCTGAGGAGTGCACACTCATTACGGTAGGTTTTGCCATCTGAGCCACACACTGGACCCTTCCATGTGACATTGGAGCAGTCTGGGGCGCAGACGCAACGGGGTTTGTTCCTCTTGTTCATCTTACACCTCTTTCCAGGACCGCAATCAACGTTATCACACGTTTCTGAATCAATCAGTCAATTAATTAATCATGCAATCTGTCACTTTTTCAGTCATTATATAAAACCTTTTTGGTATCATTAATACTTTAAATAACACTGTTAGAAATGTCACATACATATTTAATTTTTAGAGTTACTTCTGTTGTACTTTAGGACACATTTCATACCTTTGCATGGTATGCAATTTGGGGCACCACCGTTGAAGATCAACCATCGGAATAACGTGTTATTGGGCACATCCTCCTCGGTCCATGCGGTCCCCAGTCGGCCACTTTTACAGCAGTCCTCCCGGCTCATCCCAGACATATATAACACTTGGCATCTTCCGTTCTTTCCCTGCTGAAGCCAGCAGTTGCCAGCTGTAAAGAGCGAAGTCCGTTATGTCGGCTTCTAACAATTCAGCATAATCCGTGCTGCCTCCAATGGTCATGTTCTGATTTCAGCGTGAGGAACTCACTGAAGACTTTCTTTGCAAGAAACTGTCAGCCATTAATTACCATTTCTTCGTTAACAATGGTTGACAAGTCGAAGGATTAATCAGAAATAATAATGGTAGAGATATATATTGAAGTCGAAGTTGGTATTTCATGATTTATTTATTTATTTTGAGGCGCATACAGCAAAACAACGACAGAACCGTAAGTTGACATACTTCGCGCAGTTGCTCAAGATGCAGTAAAAGACCACAGCCATTTGACACGTCAGTAAAAAGTATGCAGAAATTACTGATGCAGAAATTAAAGTATACAGAAATTACTGCAGAAACTGCTTCATAAAAACACATAGGTCAATTTGGAGTTACCGAAGTTACTGTGACTATAATTTGTGATTAATTGTTAACAGTCCTTGTTGATAAATGCATTTTACAGTTTATCTTAGAACTCCAGATTTATATTTCAAAATATAAAAGCTTTTTTAGTCTGAGAAAGAAAACAAAAAGAGCGATATCTCCATAAACCTTTTAGAAAGCCTTATTAGATTGTCCATCGTAGGCGCGTATGCAATTACCATGAGCATTCCATAAAAAATAAGACCTGGCCATTTAGAGGGGTAATTTATTTTAGCTTTGCAATGTCAGTGCATTATCGGACACTTGCCCTGTATGCGCTAAAGGTGCTAGATGCCAACGTGCAGTCATGAATAAAGTTTACCAAACTTCTAAATGAGAGCAGTTTCTTACAATAACTCGTTACTACTGAAAATAAGGAAAACAGGCTAATTGTATGAATCAACAGTTCTTTACCTTGCACTTTATGTTGTTCCATTAAGTGCGCGAGCCAAATGAAAAGCGCAATCACGCCCTGGCGGAGCTGCGGTAAGTGTAGCATCCTTGGAATAGTGGGACGGGTGTTCGACCGCTACGGGCAGTAAAGTTATCTATCCACGGTGTTCGCACTGTGACTGTCATACAAACGGATTTCGTCTCGCTTTTTAAATCTATATGGGGGTCTCCAGTCAAATGCCTGTGGTGGGCGGTCTTCAAACTAAAGGGGGGTGGGGAAAGTATTACCAGTGTTTCCTAAGCAACATTTATCTGGTGACATTTAAGAATGAGTTGCAACTTTCTTTAGTGCAGAAAAGCATATTTTGCGGCATTTGTAACTTTACTGCGCTTCGGGGTGATCAATAGGGAAACAACGCGCATACCGTGTAGAACTGGTCAGATGAAACAAATAGCACTTTTTATCCAACAGACTGAATTGTCAAATTTGATGTATGTCGTATCAGTCAAACTGAAACCAAACAAAACCGCGTACTCTGCAACGGCCATGAAAGTAAGAAAAATATTTTGCAGTTAAACTTTACTACTGATGTTCACAAAGATAACTTGCGGTTAAGTAACCCGCAGCGTAAAGACTTGGATCAACACATCAATAAATTACATTTTAGATGCAACTTTTGCTTGTTATGAAATTGGAAATGTTTGTGAGACATAGCCGTTTGCATGTGGCAAACCTCTATTAACAAACTTACAGGGATAAACAGAAATTGATGCAGCAGGCTTTGAGAAGTCAGCCATCGGAATGCTTATGAACTACTTGAGTCCATCACCACCCCTTGCTTTGAATAGATCCGCGATAACAGACGATCTGCCATCCAGTTCAGACGATAAGCGTTAATCTTGTAAAGTGGTCCATTACAGTGAATTCTTACTGATAATAATAGACATAGGGATATGGTCGTGCTAATAATAGTTGAGACAGTTGTTTGGTCCTCTCCGGGTCAAATATATAAATATAGCACAACAAATCCTGCTTCAAAGGACACTAATGGGTGGAGTATTACATTACATTAGATGCGGTAAAGAAGGCATGTAGCTGTTCCTTAAACTTAAAGTTAATTGTTAAAAAATAGCTAGACATGATCAAATCTACAGATGACAGGTACTGTATTCTTCCCCCTGTAAAAGTGTGCCACTAGGCGAACAACTCTGAAACTCCTGAGCTCCATTATGACACATGGTATACCATGCCCTCTACCTGCAGACAGACAAAACTACGTCTGTCACACTGTCTCATCATACACTGCTTACGACTCAAGGCAACAGGAACGGTGTTTCCAATCCAGACAGCCAAATAACCTAATAGGACTGTGTTCTTGCTTACTGCATCATGACAGGCCGTCCTCAGGGCTGCAGGGTATCAGTAAGGATCCTTGCTGTGATAGTGTTTGTTGCAAAATGAGCATTCATATGGACCTAATCAGATTCTTACGTGGCTGCAAAATACTGATTCTTTAACATATTCCGAACAACTACGTTAAAGAATCAATAGCCGATCTATAGATTTTATCATGATAGTAGGACTTCCTATTGATAGTTAAGACCTGAGATCCATTTCACTTTGCTCCTCAAATACTTGCGCTTATTTTCCATTCTGAACGATGAGGGAGACCGTGAAGTCAATATCTATACAGCATCATCGAGGATTCAAATTGGCAAAGCCTTTGGCTTTCACTACGAGGTTTGGAGGACATCTGCTGGTGCTTTTTTTCTAGACAGAAAGTTCGATAATAAAGGCTACAGTTTGCATCAGAGCGCACAAAACTGCACAGAGAGACTATAACCACATTTAACCTAAATGATTAGGATTGTGATAACTAAATGCTGAAGTTACAGTGCCACGGATCAAAACTTTAACAGCTGACACTTTCAACCGTTACTCTCTGTGAAAATTCATTTATATCTACTTCCTGTTCAGCGGTCAGCTGACCAAAAGTAGAACCAATGCTGTCTCCGCTCCAAGGAAGAGGAGTAACAGTAGACAACAGTGTGTGACAGTCTTGCAGTGAAACCATTCTCTATACATGTATACCGAGGTAGGTAAATGTTTCTGTCAAATTCCTTAACTTATGTTTAATTGCATGAGTACCGATTTTCTGCAGTAAAAAAGTAGATTCTAATCTCTTAACATACAAGAATACTCTGTTTTCGACATCTCAGTTCAGAGGGCTCATTTGAAAGGTATCTGAAGTAACGCTGTTACTTTAAATATCCTAGAATGGTACTCAGAGTATCGATTTGTGTGTGTGTGTGTGTGCATGTGTGTTGTCCCCGAGTAGGTGACAGTGCTGTACTTCGCTAAGAGCGCAGAGCTAACTGGGCTGAAGTCAGAGGACATCAGTCTGCCATCGTCATTAACATCCCTGCAACTGTGGGAGGAATTAGAGAAAAGGCACCCAAGGTAGGTTGTAACGTAATGAAAGAGACTGATTAAGATTAAGATTACTTTTGTAGCTCATGTCGGTTTTCCTTGTCCAAAGTGCATTCATAATTTCCGTGCTCTCTTCATAGACTGTCAGTATTGCGCGAGCAGGTGGTGCTCGCTGTTCGTCAAGAGTACGTAACTTTGGGTGATCAACTTGTGGACTTGAGACTCGGTGACGAGATCGCCATCATACCGCCCCTGAGTGGTGGATAGATAGGTGGGCGGGAATCTAGTCAGGTGAGTAAAATTAGCGCCTGATCAAATTTGACCACACCTTCTTAACTACACGTTGGAAATATGCCATGCAACATACTTTTGCCTACTTAACTGTGAATATTTGCTTAGCCCTCTGTGTACATCTTAAACATTTGATAATTGTCGTTTTTCCTCACTAGGATGACTGATAATGGAGAAGGTCCTTTAGACCTTATAAAGCTAACTCATGACAAACTCTCTGTCGACGCGGTGTCTGACTCTGTGACTTGTCCTTCCTGTGGAGCAATCTCTTTGTTCATAGGTAGTAGTTTAAATTAAATATATCAAATTAAATGATATAATGTGGTTTGGTAACCAGAGAGCTGGACTAGCTCTGCACTGAACTGTGTGCTACATGGACAAAATCTAAGGCCAAGACTAGGCTTAATACTTGTCTGAGACAGGAGCACTGTAGGTGTTTGTTTGTGGATTCACGCTAGCGTGCAAAGGCATGACACAATAGTAAATGTTTTATTCTTATTTCAGGAACCACTAGGGATAATTTTGAAGGAAAGAAGGTGGTGCTGCTGGAATATGAGGCATACATCCCAATGGCGGAAATGGAATTTAAAAAAATCTGCAATGACATTAGAGTAAGATGGCCAGCTGTTAGGTATATCTGTATCCAGCATAGATTAGGGTAAGTTTAGTCAGTTATTCCTCAGAACTGTAAAAAAAAAAAAAATAACAATAATAGCCTTTTCATGGAGGTCTCAGGATTGTTGTTTTTTTTTCTTCTCATGATTGCAGTGTGGTTCCTGTAACAGAGGCAAGTGTAATAGTGGGGATTTCATCACCTCACAGAGGAGACTGTATGGAGGCAGTGACATACTGCATAAATACACTGAAAGCTAAAGTCCCTATTTGGAAGAAGGTGAGCTTTTGCTTTTAATGGATCCAGAACTGTGTGCCTAGATTGTGTCAGAACATAAATCAATTTAGAAGTATTCACTGAACATGTGAAATCTTGCCTGGTAGTTGTAAAGTCTATTTAAGATTTTGCATGAACAGTGCTTTGGAGTGATTTCCATGTCCTCTTTTAGGAGATCTATGACACGGAGGAGTCTTGCTGGAAAGAGAACAAAGAGTGTTTGTGGGCAGGGAAACAGGACGGCACTAAGAAATGTTGACCTCTGATCAGTCAGATGAAATAAAGACTTCACACAGATCCCAGAGCAAACTCGGATGACTGGCCTTTCAAAGATTTTCATCATTTTTTAATTGAATTTATCAAAACCAATGCTCAAAACCAGCATATATAAATGGGTAAATTACTAGAAAGCCTTTACATAAAAAATATAAAAAGTACCAGTGCAAAATACCGTGTAAACATTGAGCACAATAAATTAGTCTTGTTTTCTTTTGATTGTGGCAACTGTCTATGAAAAGTGATGCCATTAGGAATGAGAGCATTTTGTGACAATCTAATAATTAGGATTGTCTGAACACCTCAGTATTATTACCACTTATTACCACCATGTTGTTAACAGTTAGTTATGATATCCAAGGCATTTAAGATGAAATTTTTAAGTGAATACAAATATGAATTGCAACATGCTATTCCTTGGGACACAAACATTCAAAAATCATTAATAAAGATTGTACATTCTTTACATTCAAGAATGTGCTCATACTTTATCGTTCTTTATTCTACAATATTTACAATTTTATATCCAAAGGCAAAGTCTGGATGTGTGATTTTTTTCTATGTTATGCTGATGCTACACTGAAAAAAATTACAGTAATGCATTTTCATACTCATTAGACAAACAGGATTCTGCATAACAGTAGTTAATTCAGTGTGTACTATGTAAAAGGTCATCTGTTTCATGAATATCAGTCACACGCTCAAGCAGTTTCATTCAAATAAATAAAATCATACGATTTGTATTCTATGTTTAACACTCCTCATATGCCAGCATATGATTTCTCTTGGGGCAAAACCAAAGATTACCATACATTTAAGTATGGCACGTGAGTCTCTTAAAGAAACAAACAAACAACATATAACCATCATAAATACATGACTACTGAGTCTGAGTGACAAATAATATGCCTGATCAAGCCTACTCTGTCCAGTTTATATATGGATTTCCAGAGTAAAGCACCATCCCTGATACAGTTCAGTGAATTTTAAAACAATGGAGATGTTTAAAAAAACATACCAGTGCCCAAGACTGAAATAAAAAAGTACAGTAATTGCAATTTACACCAGTTCATACACAAGTCCACACACTGTACAAGCAATTTCAAAACACTCAAACACACGTTTTAACCCTTAGCTACTGCTATGCTAAGAGCAGCATACAGTCATTCTGCAGACACATCAGTGTATTTCTGAAGTCATTGTAGTTACCTGCTACCGTGTTGTAATTATGAGTAAGGTCATTCTGGAATAAAATGACATTTTAATGCCTTTTGAAATTGCCAGGAGGAGAAGATTTTGTCTCAGGCAGTGTTGGCCTGCAGTCCCTCTGTCTCCTCGTCATCGGCAGCGTTCTTCTGCAGCTGTGTATACTTCCTCTTGAAGAAACCGACCTGAAATTTTGCAGCACATAAACATTTTCCAGTATCTCCTGTTTATTAGTCAGTGACAACAGAGCAAAAGCATGCCTTTTCTCAACAATTTCCTCGATTTTAAGAGTAAAGTATTTTCAGAAAAAAAACACACTAAAAACGTACCTTCCAGAGCACTGCAACAGCAGCAGCTAGTAAGAGCAGGCCACCGATCACACTGCCTACTATGATACCAATTGGCACGTCCCTTTTTGCTCGGGGATCACTGATAGTGACTACAACCTGCCAAGAGGAGAGAGCAGTTCATTTTTCATGGAGCTACAGTTCCATATAAGGACTGAAAACAACATGTACTGAACCATGACAAAGTAGTGGCGTTAATTAAAACAATGTCCCCAAACAACGAATTGTTGGATTACTGAACTCAGTAGTTAATTGGACATAATTCAAATGTGTCTTCTATTTACCTGCTGGTTGTTGTGTTTGATGAGTAGAAGATCAGGTTGAGATGTTTCTACCATTGCATTCACTGTCAATAAGACAGACTGAAAATCTGCCTAAACAAACATAGACAGAAGAGAATAAATGAGTGAGAGAGGCCAACTTACAAAAACTTACAGCGTCACACCCGTTAACGAGTAAGGGGGAGAAATCTTACTGAGGCAAAAGTGCCATTCCAAATCCATGCAGTAACGTTCACAAAGTAATCACTCTTCGTCTCTAGGCCTTTCAGGGTGCATTTCATTTGCTGACATACTGCAGTTTCACAGTTCTAGAGGAGAGACAAAAACAGAAAATTTCAGTCAAAGGGAGAAACTGAACATACAGCAACCTATATAGATACTTCATTAAAAACTACATCAAAAACGTCACCAAAAAAGTTGGCTCTTTGATCTTTTGCTAATTATTTTCAGCTCCATATGTAAGCACACATACCAGTTCCTTGGTTCCTCTGAGGTTCTCTTTGGAGAAGCTGGCTGTGTATGGTCTCTCTTTAATCTTCAGGGGGTCAATCAGGCTGCTGGTCTCACAGTGGACATTTGCAACCTGTGCAATAAAATAAACCATTCTGTAATTTTTTGCAACTTACTGAATGCTGCAAGATTGAACTGTTTCATTAAAAAAAAACAAAAAAAAAAACAACAAAAAAAAACTGTGATTAGTTATTTTCTTTTCCATTTTCTCAGACTGAACATTTATGTTAACCGAGTAGCTCAGACCATTTGTAAAAGACAAGTGTGTCATTGTCTCCATGAATACATATTTAATTAAGCACTCTTTTCAAACCTGTACTTAATCTCGGAAAATAATGGTCTTATTTTTGTGTGTGTGTGTTCGTGTATGTGTGCCCCATGTATCGGCATCTTTCTGGGGACCAGTAAGTCCCCAGTAAAATAGCATAATCTGAAAAAAGGACCTGGTGGGGACCAAAATGCTGGTCCCTGCGAGGAGAACAATGTTTTTCTAAACTACATTGTTGTTACTGATAAAACAAAAAGTGTCAAAACATTTCTTTGGTTAAGGTTAAGGTTAGGGTTAGGGTTAGGGATAGATTAGTATTCCACACAGTGGAAATCAAGACAGTGGCATAGAAATCCCACCGCAAACTAGCGTTTTGAAGGTTTCATTACAGAGTGATGCAGACACACTAACACAGAAGTATAAATGCTCACAACGGCATAGGCTACAGCATAGGCTCCATGTAGAGTCTACGCAGAAGTATAAATCAGCCTTTAGTTACAGAATAATGGGAGTCAAAGGGAAGAAGGGAAGTCCCCACAAGGATGTGTGTGTGTTTGTGTGTGTGTGTGTGCGCGCACGTGTGTGTGTGTGTGTGTGTGTGTGTCTGTGTCTGTGTCTGTGTGTCTGTGTCTGTGTTTCTGTGTGTGACTCACAGGTTCTGTATTTACAGCAGTCACATAGAGCAGAGAGTTTCCTTCCTTAGTCTTTGTGGGCAGTGAGACAGTAAGGTAAGCCAGACTCATAGGGAAATTCCCTGTAGAGACCTTAGGAAATAAAACACAGTAAATACGGTCACTGAAGCATTCTAACATGTTCTTGAACTTTACCTTGTTATAACCTCATTTCTGCAATGTGCCACAAGAGAGAAGAATTGGAAGGCTAACCAGTGTACATTACCTCACTCAATGGTTCACTAACCTTTATAATGAAGTTAAACTCTGGGCCTATATCACTGAAACTCGTCATTGTTGTCTTCACACTGCTCTCTTCATCCAGAAAATAAACATTCAGATTTGTATCTCTGTGGAAATGAAACAGCGAAATCAAAATGCTGTTAAGAATAACACAATGATACTCAGGGGTAGATCCTATTAACTGATCTGGTAACAGTCTTAACAGTGGTAACAGTTATATTCTGACCTGGTGAGAATGATCTCAGAGTCATACTGGAGAGGGATGGACATGGAGACCTTATTGTCTGAAGGTATTTCCTCTGTGCTGTCACTATGGAATAAATTTAAAAAAAGGTGAGAAATCCCTCAGCATCTAGACACAGAAAACAGTTCAAATAACATAAATGGATGAATTACCTTTGGACCTGAAAGCTGACTTTGGCATCCTTTTGAGTTTCCTTTAGATTAAAGTCAAAATTGACATCAAAAGTCACCTGTATGGAGAGTGATACCGTGGTTAGAGTAAGAGTGCCATTTAGACTCAGTAATATCCAAACCTCCCAGACACTTTCGTCAGTATGACATACACACAGAGCATGTGTGTGCGCATGTTCACAGACACAAACAAACTGAAAGAAAGACTCTGCTATTCCCACCTCCTGGTTCATCTGGAGGACTGGATATCCAATCTGGCAGTACAAGGTTAGGGATTCTGAGGTTAAGGTGCATTTGACCTCTGTCCCATCAACCTAAAAATTAGACACACACACACACACACACACACACACACACACACAAACACAAGCACAAACATAAGGATAAATATACATTTTTATGGGAATTTTCTTATCAGACAACTGAATCTGGAAGACAGCATTTGTTTAGTCAATTTCAGTATAAAATGCTAACTGTTTGATTGGCTGCCCTAAGTAGTTACTTAACTAATGAACAGAAAGGTAGAAGGTTAGATTTTAGAAATGAACTGAGGTTTTGGCACATACAGGTGGTGTAATGGAGGAGTAGTATAGGTTGTTGGAGAAGTTGGCAGATACTCTGGTGTTGTAGGCATTCTCCTTACTGTTCATCACAGTCACAGTGAGAGACAATCTTTTGGTATAGGTGACCAACAGTGGAGATGAACTGCAAAGCACAATGATTCCATTTTATTTATTTCAAAAAGACAAAACTTTAATGACATACATGATGTCAAACAGAGCCTAGAAAGTGTAACAGAATAACATTCACTAAGACGCAATATGTAATGTGCACCAAACTGCAATATGTATGACTGTTCAGGACTTTAGCCATAATGAAAACCCACATATATAACTTCTGCACTGTTAGATACAAATTTATGACAGACCATACCAGCTTTTTAAATCTAAGGCCTTTGGTAAATCACAAACAATGTGCTTTCTTTCATTTTAGCAAAAAGATTTAAAATACAAAAGAGCATGTTGAATTTAGTTAACTAAAGACATGTGGGACACCTCTTCTATAAATAACATGGTAATTAAAGTGCAATAGTTCACTTGTCTGCACTCGGACAGTAGACCCAGCTACAACTGTTTCAGCAGTTACAGGTGTTCAGCTGAGAGTTTATTCTTTTGGGCAAAATATTCAGAGGGTTTAATAAATGCTTCACCATTCCGTTTGTCAGAGAGCTACACAAGGTTACATTTGAACTCTTAGTGCTTAGAAAATGAAGACAAATTGTCATTTGCTCACTCAATAAGTTATAGGAAAAGGACGCCTTTGAACTCACCTTGACTGCTGATCTGTTCTTCTGACATTTATGCTCAGGTCACTTCGACACAATTCATCAGTACCACAGTCCTTTGAAATGGAATCTGAGCCAAAGAAAAATAAATGTATGTCACATTTTGAAAAAGTAAAATGGCCCTTGAAATGTAGAATATTTATCATGAGACTCACAAAAAAACTCCCATGCATTGGGACTCAAAACATCCAGAACAGGATTGGTATCGGGACGTTGTTGAACAACTTCCACATGCAGAGAAATTGGGTTGACCAAATCAGGGGCTTCCTGTTAGATGAACATCATAACAAAATGAAACGGTTATGACAAACCACCTAAGGATTTTATCAATGTTTTTTATCCAATTAAATGTAGTTTTTGGTATGCTTTGGTGTGTAATCTGTTATTAATTACAAAAGAAAATAAAGCTTTAACAGATGGAACAGAGTGCAGGCAGTAAATGCATACTTAGAAAACACTCCCAGATGATGAAAAATGAGACAGTAGATTCATGTGAATCTTTAGGTCTAAAATATGGATCACCTCAAAGTTGTTTTTTAAAAAATCACAAAATTAATAATTACACACAATATCAACTGAAGGATCAAACAAGCCTCAATACATGAATTAATAAAGTTTACATTTAAAATCAAGATTAAGAAGAAAACAATCTTCTAAGACAAACAAATACTGAAAACACGGGAGAAAATGACACAAATATAGTAATTTCTGTATATTCTCAAATAGTGGCTGGGACCTTTATTTACCTCAACTGAAGAAAGAACCAGGCCTTTATTTGAGGTGAGTATTAGAGACAATTCTAGTTTATCCTATAATGATTTATGGGTATACCTACTATCGGAATATAGCCTCAGCTGTACTGGATTTAAAGAATAAAAATATTTGGTCTACTACAGGCAGTTTGAATCAGATTATAATGATATGGTGCTAATAATTACAGGAGGCAAATAAAAAACAACATATGGTAATATCTACAAGATATCTAATGGAAAATAATAAAGTTGCAAAATAATCAAGCTTCAGTATCATATAGAAATGTATTGGTCCACAGATTTTCAAATGATAACACAGCCTACTAAGCGTTTTAATTACTGGGAAAAATAAAGAGCATGTCAGATATACCGTTAGGCTACTTGTAAGCAAAGGCGTTAATCTCATAGGTTTAAAGGGAATTTACAGTAAATGGAAATCTGAACTTAGAATGTGAACCACCCTCTCGAGCAGAAAAAGCAACAATCTCTAAGGTCTCTCATATGTTTAACTGTTGGTGGCCAGTATCCTCTTCTATGTCTATGTGCCACTGGGGAAAGAGCCTTTGTGCCAAAAGGCACAGAAAACTCAACATGCTAGTCCTTCCTGACAAGATCCAAAAGGCTAAATGACAGCGCAGTGACTTTCTTTTATGTCCTTAATTTTTCTTCCCTCATAAGCTACTGTTTACATCCCAAACTGAGACAGATAATTCTTTGTAACGTGTTAAAATTCTCACTGTTAAGAGAGCTTTTTTTTAAACTTAAGTACCTTATCAGCAGAAATAAACTGAGAAGTTGATAGAAAGCAGCCATGAGACAAATACCTAGAGACAGGCAAAAAACCCAGTTCATATTCTACACTAAAATTGGGGAAATAAAATAAAATAGAGAAAGACAACACTTAGAAAATGGAAGAAGATGGAACAAGCTGTTAATCAAATCGGTTGTTTTTGCTTTGAGCCTTACTAATTAGAATGACAATGATCTGTTGAGTTTTGAAGGGAGTATGACAGGGATGTCCTGGCTACCTTCACTGCATCACTATGGCTTACACTTACTGCAATACTGATGTATTGAAAGCTATAGTGTTTCAATCAACAAGGACACAATAGAATAAAGTTACATTCAGAATAACTTAAAACATTTCATTGAGTCTTTTCCACTTGTGTGTATATTACTAACAATGAATACATGTGGTTAACTTTTGTAACATGGAAATATTATGACACTTCACCTGGATGTAGACTTCGTGCTCTTGACACATCTCCTGTGTGGTGACACTGAATGTCTTTCTGGACAAAACGCTCTGAGTTGATGAACTGGCCTCTTGAACTGACTCGATACGACTGGAGATCTTTATCCAAAGTCAGATTGTATGTGATTTCTGTTGATAAACATAAACGATTCCATTAAGCGACATGGATATTTTCATTTCATGTAGACTCCTAAGACAGATAGTGGAGAGCAGCCATACCTACAGGTCCCGCTCGTGTCCTGGGCCTGAATGTGGCACCTGAAGCAAATATTGGCTTTGAAACAGGATACCATTCTTCCACCGAAGGAACAGGGTTTGTTCAGAACACTAATCTTCTCAGGGGTAAAAGACATCTTCGCTGTTACAACTGCAATTCCTCTGGACCTGAGACCAGAACAATTATATTACAATGGACTTAAGATATCATTTGAACAAATGGTTAATTTTCCACTGTACAAGAAAACTAATTAGTCAACTTGCTATTTTATTCAGTGGAAATGGACGGATTGTCTTATGGATAGGTGGAATACAGAAATGAGGATAGCGAAAACACCTCTGTTTTCAAACAAACTGGTAGTCTGCAGAGCCACTGGCAGGGTAAGCTCAGACACACTAATCTTAATGTCAGAAATACTAAACAGAGCAGATATAACTGAGTCTATCAATTCTGAAGGACAGAAGAATGTAAGTAAACCAACACATCAAGGTAGCTGTTCTATGCTTAATTCAATTATTGTAAAATTAAACACACTGTATTCTGTTGGACAGTGTATTTTTGACTCGTGTAAAGGTTTAAATATTACACATTCTCTCATAAGTGTTAATGGAGTTAATAAACGACTTTTTTGGTAGAATTGTTTTTGGATTATGTCCATTTTCATGCTAAAGATACATTGCACATCACTCTCAAGCCCAAATCACAGATCATGATGATCTTACTCCCGACAGTGTAGTGGACATTCTCAAAAAAAATGAAACTTCACACAAACTGACGTACCAAAGCTGGATCACCTTCCCATATGCCCCCACCGAGATGTCTGGGATTGTATCAGCATTAAGATCTCCGCTGCCATCCAGGGATCGCCCAAAGTACTGCAGGCCTGGGTCCAGTTTTGATGCAAAGATTTTCTAAAATATGTGGAATAAATGGATTTATTTTGTTTGTATTGGTTGTTCAGTATCACGTGTATCTCTGTCCCTTCTGGCTTACCTGTGAGCTTTGTTTCAGGATAGTTCTCTTTTCTCCATAATAAATGTAAATAATTCCATGGTTATTGTCCTCTAGTGGGGCTCCAACCACCACATCATTGAAGCCATCCAGGTTAAGGTCAGGCATGGCCGAGATGGCAAACCCAAACCGAGCGTCCACTGATGGAGAAGGACCCTCCAGAGATCCAGCAGCACTCAAAAGACCCTAAAAAAACCAAACATGAAACACTTATGTGACTGTTACAATACTATGTATTCATTGTGTCTGCTCTGCTTCAACAACACTGTGATTTCTCACAGTAGGAGTGTTACCTTGGTGATGGAGAAAAGATAGACTTTTCCTGTCTCCTTTTTTTGGTCACTCATGAACATAGGAGCTCCAACCAAAAGCACATCAGTAACACCATTACCATCCACATCCAGAGGACAAAGCACACTGCCAAAGTAGGAGCCAATCTACAAAACAGATACACCACACCGTTATACTGTCTTGCACTAGTTAATAATTTGGGCATTTGATTGGAGAACGATAGCAAACCATTTCCACCTAAAAGGTAAAACACATTTGTTGAGCCAGCAATCAGCCAGTGGTACATTTTGAAGGTGCACATGCTTTGGTACCTGAATTCATTTTTAGTGTCTATACTGGAGTCAAAGAGCCTTTCAGCAGATGCTCTCATGAAGGATCATATTTGATTTCACTGCTAAAATGCTCATTTGTGTCAAGCATTCTCAAGAGGTGAATGTTGTCTCTAACATCTTTCAGGATAGAAAGGGCACAAAAATAACAACAGTAAAATTTACCTGATGTCCTCTCTGTGAGTCTATGATGACGGGCTGTTTTTGGCTGTTGATTATGTACACTATCACCTGTCCAGTGTGATTAGAGCGAGGAGCACCGGCCACAAAGTACTCAGAGGAGCCATCAGTCAGCGTGGTCACTGAGTAACCTAAACATACAGCACAGGAATTAACACAGGGTAGACTTATGTTAAGTGCTCTTAAACTACTGACAGCACAGAGAAAATCATATTCACCCAGTAATGAACTATGGTTCTTGTCCTCCAGAATTTTCTCAAATGCACTTTTAGGGAAAATTTCTGACTTCTGGGCACTTTGATGAACTACAGTTCCACTCCATCCATAGGCTCCAACAGCACCCAGCATAAAGACATCCTGCATCAGGTGCAGAACACAGTAATATGTCATTACAAAACTGAATTCAGTGATGAAACACTAAAGACTAATGATCAGGGGAGGCTGGAGAACACAAGAGAGTCCATTATTTCCATGAGCACTATGGATGTTACACTCTACGGAGAGAAGAGAGACTTGTAAAAGTTCTCAGAGAAAACAGAGCATCAGGCTGAGAGAATGTAAAAGCATGAAATGAGTGTATGTGGCAGGCATAGAAAAAAGATAAATCACCTCTTTACTAGTCTGATGTGCACTGAACCAACTTGGGACATTCTCCATTTGGAAATCTCCCCCTTTACCAGTGCCTGGCAAAGACGAGGAAAAAGGCAAAAAAGTCACACTGTTGTTGGTTATGTCACAACCAAATGCAGGCTATTATTAAAGATTCCAAACTGCTGACCACATTAGTTAATATTTTTTCACCAAATTGTCTAAACACAGTGGTTTTAATTAGAACTTAATTTGAATTTTCATTGAACAATCCTGTGGTGTTATGGTCTGGATTCCACAGATTGGTTTTATCATTATTTGACACAAACAGTCACAAGAAAAAAAAAAACACACACCCTCTATGTTGAAAATTCGATCTCCCAGAGTCCCGGCTATCTCAAAGAGAACCTCCTCTGCAGACACATTGAAAAAGTACTTCTCTGTTGGGACACTGGCTATTGATTTAATTTCCTTGATGAGATTTTTGGTGTCAATGTCATTTCTCAGGTAATAACCTAGTACCTAAACAATCAAACAAACAAAAGAACAGGCACTCAGCAACATTTTGCAAAATTTTGAATATCAGTATGAATATTTTTGCAATTTTAATTTTTCATGATTTGAATGTCTGACACAAATGTTCCAACTTAAATAAAAGAGGCGTACTCATTGTTAGACATGTTGCCCCTCATGTTCATGTAACCACACTGGTTGGTGGGGCCGATTGTCTTTCTGAGACAGCGATATGCAGTTTACATGAATGCAAAAGTGTTTCATGAAGAAACTGAAATCTGTGCTCTTTTTCACTCACAGCAATTCCAAAACGAGTTATCTTCTCTTTCTCACACTCCTGTATAACTTTGTCTCTCAATGCCTGGTCATGAGACTCTCCATCAGTCACCCCCACCATCACTTTAGTTGCCCCTGGACGACCTCCATTACTCGGCAGGAACGCATTCGCCCTGTGCCGCAAACAGAGAAACATTCAGTTCATTATAATGAATATGCCACAGCCTGTTCCAATACAGAGGTCACACTTAAGCAGCCCAGAGTGTCTGAAACATGCGTACCTGGCAAACTCAATAGCATTGAAGGTGTTTGTCTCCAGTCCTTGCTTCTGTTTTATCTTAGAAGCAGCCTCAACAATTGATGCTTTTGTCTTATAGGAACTCAGGTAGAATTCAAAAGAAGGATCAACACCATACTGAATGATACAGACCTAAAGAAACATAAACGAAAATAACAGAAAATCACATTTATATTTATTGGGAATAACTCTACTGCATCACTATACAAATGATTTACGAGAATACAGAATTTTGTGCAGTCCTGTCAAAAGTAACAAAAATACAAATGCCGTGTAAATGCAGAGGCACTGGACTATTAAACTGACCTGGGTGTTACTGGGTCCAATGTCCAAGTTCTCTAACAGTTTTTCGAGGAAGGTTACCACAGGGTTCCATGGATATATACTGTTGGAACCATCCAGAACAATGACAATGTCCATCGGACCACCACAAGCTAGTTGGGAATGGAATAGGATGAAATACATCAAAATAAAAATACATTACAGCATTCGTTTTCAAAGGCAGTTTATGAAATACGAAAAGATGACAAGGCCAAATGTGACTCTCACTCTGCAATGCAGGAGAGAACGCAGGAAGAGGAGAGAAAAGCGGTTTCACTTCAGCACAGACTCCTGGGTAGAAATACTGGCTGCCACACTGTTGAGCCCAGAGAGGACCACAAGTCTGAAACAGACAAACAAGCCAGGGAAAGCCTATTAAAGAATGCATAAACATATAAGAGTCCCTGAAACATGCACGTAATACTGCAGATGTTCTACTATACCATGAATCCGTCGTTTTTGGTCGTGCGAGTGAGGGTCAGACCAAGACTCATGTTGGTGTTGATGTTGTTCACAGTGTTTATGTTGACAGAGTCTGCACCAAAAGAAAAACAGTTGAGACTAACTCTGTCTGAGACAGTGGGACTATTGGGTAAGTTAGATAAACAAAATAAAAAATCTCTCTTACTCTGAAGGTTAAGTCTCTCACAGCTAGATCCAGGGCCCATGATCTCACACTTATAGACATCTCCTTTCCTGTTCTGTTTGTAGCCACTCCATGGAGCACCCACAAGTAACCTGTAGCGCAGTAAGCAAATTACTCTTAGAAAATAACAGCTAAACAAACCAAAAAAAAAAAAATGCTGAAAAAGCTGTGTGGCCTTTCTATGTGGATGATACATCTTTTTCCAGATGAGTTCATCTGGGAATGTCCAGTCCTCCCTGAGAACTACACTTCTATGCAGTTTTGTTCCACGCCTAAGCTGACATGCTTGGTTTACTACTTCTGGAATCAGATGTGTTAGGTTAAGCAAAGAGCAAAATTTTGTTCTTTTCTCTCTGTGTGTGTGTGTGTGTGTGTGTGTGTGTGTGTGTGTGTTTGTGTGTGTGTGTTTGTGTATGTGTGTGTGTTCATACATGTGTAGTCACTGAGTGTGAATATCTATATGTGTCACCAGTCTTGTTGACTAGGGTGCATGAGACATTGATTCACACCCAGTGATTACATAAACCCACTGGTAAGGTAGCAGACAGACAGAGAATGATTTCATGACACCGGAAGGCATATCCAAATATTGTAATGATAATATTTGGATACTCAGACTGCATGACAGTCTGTGTAGGCACACCATAGTTCTCTTGATTACACACTATCAAGATCTGACACACCCAATGGATTACAAACCACAGAGGCGCTCTATAACAACGACCTGTGACTGCAAAGACGAAACAGAGCATTTTAATCCGAGGAATACAGCAATGCACGTATACTGCATCCTGTTAGGAGTCGCTTGCTTTTCAAACGAGGTCACTGTGATAACTACAAGCATCAAACTGAGAACAGCAACTGTGGTTTATTACACCAGAGCCCTTCCACAAGAGTGCCTTAATATAGTTTTTTGGTGACAGTGGTCTAAACCACACACAAATTGAACTAACTACCAGAAAAGCCACAATGCCTGTGAGAAATGGAGAGGAGCTAAAGCACACCAAATATGGGCTAAACTATTAGCCCAGTCAAGAGAAGCTGAAGATGATGCTCTCCGATGACTTTTTTCTCATAAGGTCCAGGAAGAGAAAAAAAGGCAGGCGCTCATTTTAATTAAGAAGACTAATGATGAGAGGAATATTTTTTGTTATTCTCTTATCTTTCTTGTCTAATCTTTTTCTTTTGACTGTTCAGCATTCTGAATTTTTTGGAAAATTTAAATTAAGGAGAGGAAAGTCAAAGAGGAAGTCATAGAGCCTTACATACAGGAGAGTGGGCTGAAGATTCAACACTAAACGTAAAGCTGTTGTTGCAGTGAATGATTAGCTAGTGATATGAGGATCTTGGAATCCATAAACTTTTGTTATTAGACTACCAGCCCTATCCTTTTATGTCTGATTCATCCCATGATAAACAAGGCATTGTAAGAGGCGGGTCATAGTTCAGAAGTAGACCTCACAGAAGGATTACTCTTACTGTTCCTGTGTTAGCTGCCAGAGCCCACTCTCTGACAGGAAACGACTCATTTAACAGCGTTTTGCCTCTGAATAAACTATGACGTTACAGCCATTATTCATGAGCTATGAGGGGACTTTCTGTAGCATTTCTGTGTGCTTTAAATGCGATTGTCCAGACAGGATGGTAAATTCCATGGATAAAGTAAGCCATGTGAAGTATTTTTATTGATGAACTAGAAAGACCGAGGGCATAGATAACATAAAATAGTAAGATTCATGCACTAGAAGTCTATGAAAACACAGAATGAAAGAGAACAAACATAGTTGTGTAAACTCTACCTCTCACATACTCATGATACATTCATTTAAACATAACTATATGAAAGAAGCAAATCTACATATATTCCTCTTTATAGTTTATGTTATGTAGCAATGCTAAGGAGGAGCATTATATTAAGACTATGACTAGTATACCCATAGGATGAGGCTCAGTCATTGTGTTTTTTACTGAAAAGACAGGAAGTCAGTTCCCTGCAGATAGATTCAAAAGGAACTTTGTTTTTCTAATATCTGCTGAAGGAAGACTACAGTGTGGCTCTCAGGAAGCATGTGGACTTGGCAGCTCAGTGAGAGATATGAGGTGCGATTATGGAAAGGGATGAGGACATGGATGTATATGGGGGTCGGTGTAGTGGCACAGTATGAACCTGCTGGGTGTCCTCTGATCTCCTCAGAAAAGGAATATACACATTTAGGAAGTGGCTGCACACAGCATGGTACATCTAAGCCAGAAATACTAACCTATTTTCCTTATTATACTATTTCAACACTAATGTGTGTGTTGAGAGAGAGAGAGAGTGAGAGAGAGAGGGAGAGAGGGGGAAAAGTACTGTTTGCATATACATTCCACAATACTGTGTTTATCATAAAGAATGTGTGTGTTTATATGTGATTCTCTAAGCAATGCAAATGCAGCTGGCGCATCTATATAAAAATGTCAGGTACCTAAATGTAAGGTACCTAGTGCGCATATATCATGTCATCTATCTGGACCCCGCACTCACACAAAAACAGCACACATCTTACCATTTGCCTTGATGATTGCTGAACTGCTTCACAGTATATCCAAATTCTTCCACTGCTGGTCCAGAGAATACTTTAGCTCCTGTTGTCCCCACATTAAAAGCCTCAGACTGGTCAAAAGCCCTGACTGCAAGAACAGATAGAGAACATTCTTGCATCACATTCCTATGCCAAGCAACAGCAAGACTCTACCACTGCCACAAACAAGCCATGGAGTTACGTAAAACAGGCATCAAACGCAAGAAGCAAGATTCTTCCAGCTCTGATGGTAAACTATGATGTTATATCCTGTTCTGTATTTGGAGCACCAAGTGTGTAAGCGATGACTGGGCCAGGCAAGCTATAGCATGCTGTGTGTTTCAATAACTTTTTTTTTTTGAAGAACAGACATGTCAGTGCAATCGTTTAGAGCAGAAAAACACCAAAGCTTCTATTACAGTATTACTGAAATCTCTGCACATCAAAGACAATACTTATGCAGCCCAGCCTTCCACCCCATACACAACACAGAACTTACTGAACACAGATCTGGCCCTCCCTCATAACCCGCATAACAGATACAGACACTCTTTAAATCCACTTACCCCTCACAAATAGTAATGTTTTCAACATATTTAATTAAATATCACTGAAATACAGGAAGTCAAATGATAGTTGAAGTACTGAACGATAATTTAAACATCTGAAACATGTCTGAATGCATTCTCTCACCTAAACATAAAGAGGATAAATCATGCAAAATGGGTTTCACATTCTGCACGATATGTTTAACAACTATCTAGATCTCTGACTCACAGTCGATAGGGACCACCCTGTTCTGGGCAGGATATAGTCTAGATATTGTCTTGGAAATTAGCCCATGAAGATTAGTTTACTATGAGGTTTGGTTTTACTCATTGTGACTTACACATCTCTGACATACTGACTGAGTCAGTTACGAAACCCCCACTCTAACTCTTAGTGGAGCCAGTGGACTTTAAACTGGAAGTTCAATCAGCATTGCAAGTCCAGACACATTTGAGTAAATGAGCAAAGTCTGTGGGAGTTTTTAAACATGCTTTTTTCTGAGCACTTGTAAACAATGTGCCACTGAAAAGGAATTTTCTGTCTCTAACACCATACACATTTGAAGAATGGCTAAAATGAACTCTGAATATTTTTTTATATCTCCTTTGGTGCCTCAAAACCAATCCTCTGAAGTTCAGATGCAAACAACCAAGGCCTTACACAATATATGACAACACAGCTGACTGAAAAAGTTCTTTTAAAAGGACCAACCAGTGTCATACTATTCTCTCAGTTGACTTAATACTGCACAATGGATCAAACATCAACATTTCAATCAATTTGCTGAAGTTTTTAAACATGACTGAAAAGAGACATAATATTAAAGACATCCTGTGACTCCTAAGTGTTTTCAATGTTACCACACAATGCATTCAACACAAAGTCCAGCTTCAAACATCTGTGGAAAAAAAAAAGAACATCGACAGCTCAATTCAGTCTGCCTCCAAACTACGACTAAAGTAGCTTTCATATCCATTCACTGAGTTCCCCATCAGTCACTGTGGAAACGGGAATTTTATCCAGAGGCAGCAGCACAGAGGCTGACAAAGAGGAGCTTTAAAGTGAACGGATATTAGAAAGAGCAGAGGGCAGTGTAAGGACAGACTCACATAGTCACAGACACACCACACCAACAGATGGGCCTAAATCATTATTCAGATAGTGGCAGACAGTTCGTATTCACAAATTAGTCTGGGATAAGGAGAATGGGTTTGAAGGTAGAACAAGCCAAAAATAGCTGTCAGAGAGAGAGAGAGAGAGAGAGAGAGAGAGAGAGAGAGAGAGAGAGAGAGAGAGAGAGATTCCCTACTGATTAGTCCTGCTGATTCTGCTCCAATGTGGTTCCACTTCACTGGCTTCTTTCTGGGAAGTAAGCTGGATAACCCAGTTTAGATCCCTGCTCTCTGGCCATTCAATGTGAACAGGAACCATACACTCAACAACAAACTTTTACAGTGGGTGTATATATATGTAGTTTTTATATAACTTATATTTTTATAATAAATAATTATGTAATTTGTGTATTTATGTATTTTTTTATATATAACTTTAATTCTCGTGTAAAGTATGAAAGCAGCAATTATTTAATGTTTTCTTGCTTGATGGTCTTTAGAAAAAAACTTCAGACCTTTACAGCCATGCAGAAATAGACAGGTCCTCTCTGCCTGTCGCATGTATAGTACTTCAGGTGGAAACCTAACAGAAAAAGGTCTGACAATAACATGGAAGGCAATTCCATGATCCTCTACATGACGCATCAGAATTATGGAGAAGGCAGTTCGATGTGACAGACTATTGTGTAATTGATTTTTTTTCTTTTCATTTCATTCAATGTTCATTTTCTCAGCTACCACAATCTATGTCTATCAGTCTCCACTATTTCACAACAGTAGTGAGCGTGATAACACAGAGACGCAACTTCATGCGAATGTTTAAGTTCCACCATATTCACGTTTTAATCAGACTTCTAAACACAAATGGACCTGAAAAAACTGCCATCTGCCCATCTCAGCGTACCGAAGCATTCCACACACTCGTGTGAAATTCGTAGCAAACTTCATCAAAACATGCCTATCCCCGAACATAACCGCGCATGAAACGAACTTCGGCGGACAATAATGTAACTTCACATCCAAATCAATGAACACACTTATTACATGGTTAAAACGTAACAAAAAACGACAATCATAGACTAAACAGACGAGGGTACTTACTGTAAATCAGAAACAAAATCGGAATTTTTTTTTCTATAAATTCCATAGCACTGCCACGCTCTTAATATCCTGACAAATTTCAGTACACAGCTGGTACTCTCGCACAGTTCACTGGTGGGTGTATTGCGGCGAAGGAGGAAGACATGCTTTTATGCAAGCATTTATTTATTTATTTATTTACGGACGTCACTGAGGTAGCCTATCACCTTTCCATCTGAAGCAGAGAAGGGCTGGACCAAGAGCGGGAAATCCCACGCACTTCATCTGTAAATATGTTGACTTTAAAAAGGTAATACCTATTTTGGCATAAATAAGTCAGATGTAGTCTTTGTGCGATGCCAGTGACTGACCGTGTCATATTCTGAACATAAATCGCGGGAATCATTATACCCATTATCCATTAAGACTGACAGGTAAAAAATTGGGGCGCGAACCAGCACAGAGGTCTAGGATTCAACCAAATTCTGGAATCCCAGCTACAGACCTGTTCACCTGTTCATTAACAAAATGAAAAATAACCAATAGGAAGATGGACACATCTTTACCTAATTACGTGGATTAGGTAGTTACGTGGAAAAACAAGCAGTTTAGAAGCGCATTAGAAACGTTCTCAAACGTTCATTATAATTCCTCTTTTTTCAAGAAGGTGTGTCTCTCCTCTTGTGATGAAGTGTGGTGCAGCTTGAGTATTTGTCACACCCATGAAATGTATGTTTCACACACAGTCTTTAAGTACCATGTACTTATATGTATGTATTGTGTGCAGTGCATGTAAGTGTATATACAACTGCTATAAATTTAAGCAGATGCTTATACTGTCCTGTTGTGTGCTTATTTTTATGATGTATTCCTTCCTTCTATGACCGATACTACTTAGTAACTTATTTTGTGATACTTGTTGCTGGAAGCGCTGGATGGTTGGATGATGGGCTATATAATGTAATATATAATGTAAATATATATCCAGGAGTACTTGCATTTTAACCATATTCAATTTTTTAATGTATTTCTTACACCAAAAACACATTGTGTCTCATTGAGAAAAAATATTAATAATGTTTCTGTTCTTTTTCAGTTCCGAGAAATATTATGGACTCAAAAGTACTATATCTTCAAAAAGTGACCTTGAATAAAAGCATAAGCATTCAAAAATTTAATTGAAGTACTCCAGTGCTTTTAAAAGACTGTTGTGTATAAGTGGGCCTGCTTACACTGCATGTCCATCTCTGGGCAGTGGGGATTTTGGCAGAATCAATGATTACCCCAGAAGAAAACATACATCCCTTTTACCCTTATTAACACTTTTCAAAAAAGCCTCGTCTATTTTAGTATTAGCTTGAACCGAGCCCACCTCCACACAGATGGCTCAGCTGAACCACATACCGAAAACAATATGAATTCATACTGGCATAATTTCACATGTACTTTCAGTACTTTTAGTTTCTATATAGAGATACTTTACCTTTATAGCTGTTCTGGAACCCAGTTCGTGATCAGGCAGTAAATAAATGAAACTAAATAATTTAATGTAAATTCATGAAACAATATTTTCCAACTCAGCTATTGAAACATGTGGATCAAAAGTGTTCTGAGGCAGAAATAATCTTTATAAATCCAAAATGCACCATGTTAAAGCAAAATCTATCGGCCCAATTCGCCTTATAAGCTTAAGGCAACTAGTAGCAAGGCCTTTCTATTCAGTTTGCTCAGCACATGAGTAAAATCGAAGAATGGCTCTTTGGAAGAAGGAAATGAGAGAAGGCTCTTTCAGTCGATAAATTTAAGAGTACACGAAGCCCTAACATAGCAAAGGATCCGGCCAAAGGCAGATCATTCTTTCTGGTATATTCTTCACACTTCCTCCTTCCTCTACAAGCTGCAACTCATTCTCACATATTTTCTATCTCCAAGACAAATTAACAGCAACCCACAGGTAATCACATGCTAAGTCAAATTACATGGCCATATTCTCAACAGAACTGAACGTGTGAGATTGGCCTGTAGTAGAGCCTCAGGGCTGCACAGGACTGTGTCCCATAGTAGAAAACAAAGGAGGAAAGTCAAACATGTGGAAAAGCATTGTCAGGTCAGCGTCTAGCAGAGAGATCCTAAAATTTATCTGCATTTTTCAGAAACTTTGCTGTATCTGTTGAGATCAATACCAGCACTAAAAGAAAACTGGGTTTCCACACAGTGTCCCATACACACACATACATACTTTTTGATTGCACAAGTATGTATAATATAGCTTTTGTGGTTTTTCAATTATCATATGCTACACAAAAGAAGTTGTGTTTATCGCTTCCCTGTGAAGGCTTGAAATAGTTCAGTTGCATCATCCTAGACCTGAAGTTGGCCGCATTTTTGCGGTTCAACACTTCAACACTTCACACTGTGAAATATTAAATCCATTGAAATGGCTTTTAAAATTCCAGTAACTTCGTGAGGGCCAACTATAGTGGAATGAAATAATAACCTGCATTAAACCAACAGACAATGTCCAAAAAAAAAAAAATGTCGAACGTGGCATACATATTTTTTCTGCTCAATGGCCAAAAACTATGTGCTTCCACACCCATGAGGTGTGCAAAGGTCGGGACCAAAGGAAAAAGACTAGTGACATTACATTGTGTTTACTTTTGAACAACACTTTGAGAGTGAATTTAAACTGGGTCTCTTTCCTCAAAATATGTCACCGTCGTCCTCTTCATTGTCACATAGCAATATAGAGTCACTTGCCTGTAGTCAAAAACAATTAATGATGCCAGTGAGAATCCAGTTTATCTAAATATTTGTATATTTCATTTCTGAGCACTGTATTAACAGGGGAGACACCCTGGATAGGTCACCAGCCCATCGCAGGGCAGACACACAGACAAACACAAGCGTGAGAATAAATACACTTTTTTTTTTTTAATTTTTGTGAGACAAATGAGTCCTCAAGCCTGCATTTGTTAGTCAGGTTCAGTATGAAATTCTAATTCCTAGGCTGGGGAAAATGCCTCTGATACTTAGGACAGATTTAGGATCTGAATCTGGATTTTAACTTCGGTAACTTCCCTAATGAGTAACGTGACCAATGAACATCAGGCTGGATGAATGGATTCTGTAAACCTAGTGAGGTTTTGGGAAAATACATATAAAAGTGACGTAATTGAGGAGATTGAGGCAGATACGGCTCTGTTGTAAACATTCTGCTCATCACAGTCACTGTGAAAGATCTTCTGTTATAAGTGACCAACAGTAGAGAAGAACAATAGAACACAACAGTTTCTCTGTTCATTTCTAAGTAAAGCAGTAGCATTAGTATTCAATTTAGCTTCAGTACTACATCATCTACAAAAACTATTGTTGTTTCACTGAAAATTTGCTATTTAAAAGTTACAGCTACTATTTAGCATGAACACAAAAAGTTTTCTTGGCTGATCCTTTCTTTACAGCTTAGAGTCATTCACACAGACCTCAGAGCTACAGTCTTTGAAACAGGGATCTAAAGAAAACCATGTATATGCTTGAGGTAAAATAAAATGTAGAATGGTGAAAAGACAAGACTGTCACAATGAGTGTCTTGGAGAGTAATGACCCAGTTAATCACTTTTGTGACCAGCCCAATTAGTCAAATCCAAAGTGGTTTTAATGAAAGTAAAATATTCCAAAAACAAAACACTCTTTGAGGAGCATCAAACAGTAACAAAGAGTCAACTGAACAAGGCATAGTGAAAGACAAAGACTCCAGGCAAGGATAACGCCAAAATTAAGCAAAGAAACTAAACAGACCATAAACTTGACTACTCTTAAGTAAACAAGGAACAGGTGAAAACAAATAATCAAGTGACCGAGACCAGTGAGCTCTGGGATTACTCTTTGGCTCCCTCTTCTGGCTGGATTGAACTGCAGCAGGAACAAGAGCTATGTTACTACAAAAGTTTGCTTGAAATCCAGCACTCCCCTGTTCATGAAAAGCGAATGAGAGCCTTTTTCCCTGGTCGACCAGTCAATTTTGACAAATCTCTTTTCTTTACACTGATGTTTTCACTATTGGAGGCTTCGGACAATTCTATTTCTCTGTGTTTGGACAGATTTCGTCAGGATCCAGATGAAAGCTCTGTTCTGGTGTATTAACACCAGGACTGGGGCTTTTTTTTGCATTTCTCTTGAGATTTGTTGTATTCAGGCCCATGAAAAACAGTAATTATAACTGTGCCAGAAATGCATGAAATAGAACATATACATAATATAAAATAATATAAGCAATAACATAATTTTCATTATGGTCCCTATAAGGAAAACAGGTAACAGAGTAACACAATGGAATGTTTACTAATGATTTTCCAAACTCTTTTACTCACCACAATGCTAAAAATGAGTAATTTCCTCCTTTTTCATGACTTTCTGATGGGCTCGTCATCAGTGGACTTTTCATCAGCCATCACCACCATCCCTTTACTGGCCCCTCAAAAAGGATTGCAAAAACATAAAGCAGTACTTCACCACTGCTTTGTATCCAAACTCTTCCTCTGTTAGTCTACAGAACACTTCAGTTCCTGCTGTCCTGATTCACAATTCCATATTGTTTAAAAATGTAAAACACACAGTGTGAATGTAACCCATTCTGGACGATACCTCTCTGATTTCTGATGTCCTGGTTGTTTGGGATACAACCTCTACAGATAGTGTGACCACATGTTTTATTATGCACTATGAATGAAAGACTGGTGTGGACTGATTTACTGTGTGAGTTGAAATGACATCTGAATGAACTGCCAATAAGAAAGGCTTGACCTCACCAGATCACCTGACTTTGACCCAGAGTGGTAACACATACCTGAGTGTACCAAGCACTCGAAG
>NC_044497.1:43225275-43427775 GCF_902362185.1 Chanos chanos
GTACCAAGCACTCGAAGCACTGTGAGTCTCTGTTTTACATATTACGTTTTTGTTTTTTTTCATGTTTAACCATAGGACTGCTCTGTAACACAGCAAATGGGAACATTCGGAAACCAAGAGAAAACCAAAGGAAAACCAAAGCCCAGTTAAAGTCCCAGATATCAGTGGTCCTGCACAAGATTAAATACCTATCAGTTATGATGACAAATTCATGACCAAATATTTTCTCACAAAAATGATGTGCAATTTGTTTCACACAGTAGCAAAAATTACATGCATGCATATATACATACATACATACACCTTCACACATACATGCACATTCATACATGCATCAATACATACACACACACACACACACACACACATATGTACATACATACATAACAAAGGAAAATGAGATGAGCCCAGTTAAAGACTGTGAGACTCTAAATGCAGTTAAGAGGAAGGGTTTGTAAGGAATAAGCGACACGTTATATTACCTCTTACCTAGTTTTTATTAGGTGTGGATTCACATGTCAAAAGTATTGTGAAATGTGGAAGAGCATCTCTTTATGCAGCATTATTTATTTCCACTTAACTTTGGAGGACAGAAATGGACGTGTCTTGAAGACTTCAAACACTTCACAGGACAATCTGAACAAGGTCATATCACACAGGGTGTATCTTGTTTATTTATATCAGGGATGGGTCCTGATCTTGGTTGAATCGAAAAACCCCCTTCTAGACATCACAACGATGACAATTTTACATGTGAGTAGAAAGAGTGAGGCAGAAGTGGTTTTATTGAAGGAAGTTCACACACACACACACACACACACACACACACACTTGCAAGTATTGACTCAGTCATTAGAAAACAATGTATTTATTTTCTGCATAGTTATCTTGACAACATGTGTAATGCTTATCAATCGGTGCTGATGAGAGTACATACAGTTTGACAAACCAGTGCATTACAAGGAAACTTCACAGCAGTGTGTAAGACTAAGACACAACCTCCTCACACTTCTACCTGTCTTCTCCTTCTGAGTGTGAGACCAAACCTCTTTTCTTTTTTACACATTTTACAGGCATTTATACATGTGCCGGAGACAGTGGTGCGTGAATGCTGATGTGCGCGACTTTACATACAATACCATCTCTAGGCTGGCAAGGACTGACTGTGCAAAATTATTATAATAACAATATTGTGGACAAGAAAGGGGAAAAAAAGAGAGACAACTTAATGGGAAGACAAAATTGATGTCCTATTAGGAGTGATTCATTCGACGAAGCAAAACACAGTCCTAGGTCTAATCTATCTCTGTTTTCTAATAGCAGTAGGAAAAAGGTTGAGTGTCAGAGCTAGCCCCATGGTTCTCTGCTCCTCTGTGTGTTTGGTCATAATTGAACTGAACTGACACAAAAGTGATATTTGGTGACGCTACAATCACACCTAATATGTGTGGGGGAAAAAATGTCTGAATCAAATGGGGTTATCTTTTTTTTTCATAAGTTCCTAATACAAACAAAACAGTCTAAGAAAACCAAACTTGTTTCATAACCAAGAAGCAAAAAGAATTCTGCTAGTCGATGAACAATTACAATCTCATGATTTAGTTTGACAAACTTGACAAACTTCTTGTTTTAATGCATTGGCTATACATTTTGCAACAAAATACAAAGATCAGAGAGAAAAAAAAATTGGCTAACTTCACTTGACAACAAACGTCACTACTTTGTTAGTAATTTTCCAATATTTACATTTTTGCATATTTTCAAAATTTGACCAAGATTTTGGATCAAATATACATGAGTCATTCTCAATGTGCTTTTTTATAGTCACTGGAATCTGTAGTTCTAATTCGGAGTTTGGCTGCTAAAAACCTGGTATCATTGTAAAATTCTGGGTCACAAACAAGAGAGCTTCCGAGCACCTGAGTAACGCAGCAGCAGCAAAGTGAGCATTTTTCTCAATCGCTTGCTGGCAGAAAAGGATCTTGGTTATACTGATCACAGACACATTTATCATTTTATGTCATTAAATTACAAGTATTATTGCAATTATAACTCTATATACATTTTTGCTTTACATTTACTTACATTTACAGAACAAACATATTCTCGGTCTCGCCTCCTCTCGGGCAAGGAGAAGATTTATGTGAAAACATCAGTGTCAAACGCTTATATTCTGCTTCAGAGAAAAACGAAAAGAGGAGTGTGCCGAAAATGAAACCGATCAGCCTATAGTATCACAAACAACTCTGAGCTCAACATTAAACATAGTATCAATTTACAGTGCTTAACAACAAAAAAACCCCCAACAACAACAAGCCTTAAAAAAAACAAAAAAAACAATAACTCTTTGAAAGACCTCAGTAGGCCTGGTAAATACAACCCACAAGAGTCTGTACAATGATGGTGACTACACAACCATAGAGCAGCTGAACAGCCGGGTTACGTTATTTTGTGGACACGTTCCTGAGCTTTTGATGCTGTAATGATGAATGTCTGCGCACTGTATCGATGTGTAGCTGTAAGCGTAGAGGTCGAGTCGTTCGAGCGAGTGGAATGCCCTGTTTAGTCTGATAGATCCCGGCCTCTCCCTCTGAAGAACTGACTGCAACTTCGGGTCATTGCTCTAATGTGATTGGACGACGCTTCTGTGATTAGACCGTGACTCAACATTTCCTTTGGTGTTTTTTCGTTAGAACCAGAAAGGGTTGTACAGTTCCGTCAAGGTCGACCACGTCAGATTTTTGCGATGTGCATGGAGGTAGACCATGGTCTTCCTTTGATTTTTTAAGAACGCAATCAAATGTTCGGAGAGGTGGACTGTGATAACATAGAAACGGCAGCATTCACGTGAATGGATGGTCTTGTTCAATATATCCACTTTGGTACTGGTAGGATCCAGACTGAAAGCTGACGTGAGGTGTGTGGGTTGCAGACCTTCTACATGCAGGCTTTATATTTCCGCTTCATCTTTCATATTCCCCTTCATCTCCTCCATAGTTTTTCTCTTGAAGAAGCCGGCCTAAGAGAGAACAGCAAAAACACCATTACAGTCGGATTTGGGCATTACATAATCTAACTTGCAGATCTCTAAAGCTTTTTTGTAAGAGGGCTGTGCATACCTTCCAAAGGATCAAGATAACCAGGGCAAGTATAAGCAGTCCTATGAGAATACTCAGAATTATGATCCATAATGGGATTCCACCAAGGGCTTCTTTTGAGACCAGTACTCTTGTCTGTAATCACATGGATCATGCAGATCACTATCGCACAAAACATCATACAAGCAAGTACATGTAAAGCATTTAGTTTCATAAAAACAAGAATGAATACTGTGCTGTATTTGGTGTCATTACGGGTATCACCACTGCTACTGACACTCACTATATACTTGCTAAAGAAACAGCTGTATTTTACAGTACCTGGAACAGCAAAAGCAGTGTAAGACATTCTGTACTCACCTCTCTGACTTCATTGCTACTGCTCAGAGTGAAGTTGCTTGCACCTTTGATCTCGAGCTTGGCATGAACTGTCATACGAAGACTGGGGAATTCAGCCTGTATGGTACACATTCAGCTGTACATTACTGACAAAGTATGGAAAAAATACATACACACACACACACACACACATATATATATAACCATTTTTTGCAACTGCTAACCTGCGTGATGTGAGAATGACCAGTTGACTGGTAATGTCATGTGAAGAACAGTATGGGCTTACTTTGATGAAGGTTGGCCTCCAAAGTCTGAAGGTAACATTAATGTAGTTAAAGTCAGCAGGCCTGATAGAACAGCTGAAGGGCTTACAGGGGTTATACTTCTCTGTACAGTTCTGAGAAAGGAGAGAGAGAGAGAGAGAGAGAGAGAGAGAGTGAGAGAATCACAGATACAGAGAGCTGTCATTTACAAAGTAAGTAGATGTTACACCCTCTCTCTCATCATGTGGCCTTATACACAGACACAAATATATAGAACACACACTCAAACAACTGAGGAGAAAGTGAATACTCACCACCAAGAAGTTGCTGAGTGTCTCTGCTTTGGGGTTTAACTTGTGTTGGTTTTGGGGGCTGATTTTTAAATGATTGATCAGATCCTGTGCTGTACACTGGACATGCTATAAGAGTAAAAGAGCACAGGTGTTTCAGTGAGGTGTCATCATCAGCTTCGTCAGCTTTGGCTTTCCCCCGCTGCCCTTGTCAGTTCAGGTCTGATTCTGCAACCCCTTCAACCACAATACACTGGGTAACCAAAACACATCTCTGTTTGAGAAGGGGACCTTGCTTAAGACACAAAACTAAATAGTTCATAACAGTCAGTAAAATCGGTAGCTGCTACAGGGTTCAATTTTTAGCAGGCGTGTCACAATCGGTAACTGAGACAACTGTGCCAGATACGTAGAAGTGAAAAACAGGGTATGAGTGGTCTGGCTTTGGTTTGACGTCTGGCTGGAAGGGATGTGCACACCCACATCCTCTGAACACCTGCACGGGGTACATCACAACAATGACAGCTTCACATGAGAGGGGAGAAGAGAGGAAAAGGTGGGTTGCTTGATGGGCTCTCATTGGCAGGGGTTTTACATATTCTGAAAATAACAGAAAATTCTTCTTGCAAAATTTCATTAGTAAAAAAAAAAAAAATCATCAACAGCAACAGTTAAGGCAAAAGTAATTGTCACATTACAGAAACTCAGTGAACATAATATTAACTGTTAAGTACTTTAGCTTGAACTGTGGCATTATGCTGAGAGAAGAGCTGTGTTGAGTCAGAACTGAGAGAACAGAATATGAGCTGCACACTCACGCTGGAGGTGGTGACATGTGTGAGGTACAGCAATATGTTCTCCTTGCTAGTGCGGAATGGGAACAACACTGTAAACTCCAGATTAGGAATCTGAAAGCCTGGATCCCTCTCAATCTGTGGGGAAAAACAACAAATGTGTATTAGTCCTCAAGAACACTGGGACACAAAGCACTTTTAACAGTGTGTGAGTCCCTGTGTCTTACGGTATAGTTAATCTTCACTTCGTCTCCAATCATGCTAGTGTGGTTGAACAAACTGGGGATTGTCTCCTTCTCCTTCACTATGATGTGATCTTCCTTTGAATAACTGCAAGAGACATGGAGAGATACAGGTTAAAGTCAAGACTGTTCCAGAGACATGGAGAGATACAGATTAAGGACTGTTCCAAAGATACAGAGAGATACAGATTAAAGACTGTTCCAAATATACAGAGAGATACAGATTAAAGACTGTTCCAAAGATACAGAGAGATACAGATTAAGGACTGTTCCAAAGATACAGAGAGATACAGATTAAAGACTGTTCCAAAGATACAGAAAGATACAGATTAAAGACTGTTCCAAAGATACAGAGAGATACAGATTAAGGACTGTTCCAAAGATACAGAGAGATACAGATTAAAGACTGTTCCAAATATACAGAGAGATACAGATTAAAGACTGTTCCAAAGATACAGAGAGATACAGATTAAAGACTGTTCCAAAGATACAGAGAGATACAGAGTAAAGACTGTTCCAAAGATACAGAGAGATACAGATTAAAGACTGTTCCAAAGATACAGAGAGATACAGATTAAAGACTGTTCCAAAGATACAGAGAGATACAGATTAAAGACTGTTCCAAAGATACAGAGAGATACAGAGTAAAGCCTGTTCCAAAGAGAGATACAGATTAAAGACTGTTCCAAAGATACAGAGAGATACAGATTAAGGACTGTTCCAGAGACATGGAGAGATACAGAATAAAGTCAGAGCACAGCATGGGACTTAATTGAACTAATTAATTTACAGCAGAAAGGTGTGAAATGTAACGTTTAGAGGACTGGATTTACTCACACGTTAAATTTCAGATTGGCTTCATACTTGACAGGAATAGAAATGAGCACTGCGTTGTCATGGAGGGCTGAGGCTGGCTCATCACTGTCACTGTGACAACAATTTAAAGATTCATTAAGGATTACATAACCACCACCCTTCAGTTCATTAGAATTATTTTTTAAATTGCATTGTAGCATATTTTCAGGTTCAGTATTGATTTAAATTCAGTGCTTCATAAAGCAGTGAGTGAGTAGAATTCTTACGTTGTTGCAGTGACATTGATGATAATGTTCTTACGGATATAAGAGGGGTTAACTTCAAACAGGATCTTAAACTCTTCCTGAATACAAAAAAAAACCCCACAGAGACATCAATATTCTCATTACACACAAAAAAACACCCAACATCAAAACAAATGACCGTAATAAGGCACTCCATGAGTTTAAACGATGTTGAAGAAATTCTCACCTTTTCATCTGCTTTCAGGAATGGATAGCCTACAGCACATACTACTTGAGTGTTATTTAGTTCATAGTCTTTGTCTTTGGGCTGAAGCACAATAGAAAGAAAAAAAGACATGAAAGATACTGAATTATATTCAGTTTATGTGACAAATCCACTTTCATTCACTCAGTGACAACATTTTGACCACCATTGTTCCGTTACAGTCTGCAGAGGCTAAAGTCTGTACCAGAGCATGCGTTGTGAGAAAATCTGTTCTCTAAAGAGTTACTACTGATTTGACATTTCAGGGACTGACTTTTACACCGATACTTTTAAACCTTACCTCAATTTTGACAAAGTTGACGTTTTCCGTATAGCTTAATGTCACTTTTGTATTGTAGGCATTGTCTCTACTGTTCCTTACACTAATTTGGACATGGAACTTGTCCTGGCTGGATCTGATTGTTAGACTGAAAGAGACAGGAAAATAACAAGCACAACATTAATCATCTTAATGCTTTGCCATAGGTTCTCTGCATATGTAAATTCTCTGTAAATCTAAATGGACTGTATTGGAAAGCATATGATAATGTGGGCTCAACTACAAAATTCACCCCACAAAAGATTCCTCAACTGAACACAAGGGGGCGTTGCAGGACAATGCATGGGCATTTAAAGTTTTGAATCTACCAGTAACAACACAGTTCTGTTTCAGTCTACCACTTTCTATTGTACATGGTTCTCTCATAAATTCTCTCTATCTAGTCTAAAATATAAGGCATGACCAATTATACCAGTTAAAACAAGAGTTAAGTCAGCATACCCCTGGCACAAAAAAAATCAAATATTCAGCAGTTCATAATTAGACAAATGCCATCATCAAGACTGCAAAAAGAGCTGTAATGTTCAGTAATACCACTAACACTTTGTATGAAAATACAAAAAACAATGCTATACTTTTGGACAGTCGGTGTAGCTGTGAGATGCAGATCTGCAATACATCTGTTATTGTTTCCACAGTCCACCAATGCAATCTAAGAAGGAGGTGAGAGAGAGAGCACATTCAAATGAGAGACAGCTGTATATTTGATTGATATAAATATGTAAAGAGTTAATCAGACTAACAAGGCTGATCCAACATCCTTGTGATTTCATACCATAATGTCTATTGCAAAACTTGCAAAACTGTTGCAAAAGAGACATTTATAAATGTTTCATGCAATGCTTAACGCTTCAGTGAAGCATTTATAAATGTCTTGTTTACGTTGGCATTGTGAAAATGTCATATTATTACTTTCACATTGCAATTTATACTACCATCTAATGGCATTTTAAGTATTTTGTCATTTAAACTCAGACAGAGCACTGCTGTTTTGCACCTCAAATATTTGGCCAAAAAAGTCTTCTTTTTTTTCTGTGGCTTATTGGGCAACAAGTGTTTCTAGAACTGGGAAAGGATCAACAACAGTTCCCCAGAGGGTTCTTTTGGCAGTTCAGGTCTTCACTGATATCTCCAGAAAATATTGTACTTCCTGGTGACAATCTCTAATGTGCAGTGCTCCAGTGAGAGTGTGTGTGTGTTTGTGTGAGTCTTCATGTCTAAAGCCGGAAAGAACATCACTTCTTTTTCTCTGTACCACACTGATAGCCCTGAAAGCAGTAACAATCCCATGGTTCTCTAGTTCTGCAAGTTAAAAATACTACAGCTTTATCCTATCTCTGGACAAACATTTAGGAACATTCAAATTTCAGGACATTACAGGCAGGTGTGAAAGAGGGAGGGAGCATGAGAGAACTGCAAATGAAGAACCGCACAACCAAATTGAACAGCCGATAACAACAACATTGGCCCAACCAATGGTGACAGAGGTTGACCACATGTCGTGCACAGAGCTGTCATTTGGTTCCAGTGCAAACGTACATTTCGGTACAAGTTAATATTAACATGCAATATCTTTGGTCAAACAGATCTCTGGCAAAGAAGTTGTCTTGGTGTATTAAGTTGTTGCAAACTTATGGTACTGCACAAATAATCAGGGAGTTCATATAAAAACCCTAGAGACATGAAAACTGTGATATAATCTAAAACTAGCAATAGAAAAGCAACATTGAAAATAATATTAAGCTTACTGTCTTGTTGAGAGATGTGGGTAAATTCCCATCTAGAACTGGACCTTTTTCTTCCTCTGCTAAGCCAAATTCTAAAGAGACCATGATGGGATCTCTGAAGTCCAGTTTATCCTGTAGGAGAGAAGAAAAACGTTACCAACGTCAGCATCAGAAATGTACTCTGGTTGCGCCAGAAATGTACTCTGGTTGTGTCAGACGTCCATTTGACAGGTCTGAGCACTGCCATGTTCTTTATCTTTCGGGGGAAAAGAAAAAAAAACACCAGGCAGTCCAATGTGACTCCATCAATCTCTCTGTTCTTCTTTGTAGACAGGTCCTGTTACATATCCTTGGCTAAATTACTGTAGTATTTCTCTGGACTGTTTTCAGGAATGAGCCAACTATCGTCTGGGCTATTGTGGGCCTCCTTGCCTATCTTCACTGGCTTGAGTTGGGACATACTGTTTCTGGGGAGCTGCATATGTTAGCCATCCTGTTCTCCTCAGAGACAGACGTAGTGCAGGAGTTCTGTGAGCTATCTCTGTAAGTATCCTCTGTTCTGGGATTAATTTTACTGTAACATTCTCCCCCATTCTCTCCTGACTTTGATCAGAGTATCTCTGGGTCCCATTAAACTCACTGGTCTCTTGTACGAAAGCCTGTGCTGAGTTTCACTCTAACTATCCCAGTTAGCCCCACAGAAGGTTACGTTTAACTTTAGTTTAGATGTCAGGTAATGTGGTGCCAAAGGACAGGCTGTCGAAGTGATCCGAATCGCACTAACTGTTTGGTATGGTCTTCATATCTGCTACACATTGTATTCACTACTCATAGCATTCTGTCACACAAGTACTCTGACATTCTTATAATAAGTAATGCTATACCACATCACATCTAAACTCTGAATAAGACTATCATCAGTGATCAGAGAGCAGAGGACAGAACCAAGAACACATAAGAGAGTGTATATTGTTGAGATTAATAACAACGTGGTAGTGTGTGATATGGCTTTACAAAGTGCCAATAACCATAATATCACACACTACTGACATGTATTGCTGCAAATGTTAAACAAATCTATTAAACAAATCCATAGGTTTATTTAGCTTGTTGTCAGACAAACAAACTGCACGATGTTACGCTCCATAGCACCTCAGCTGGAATGTGGACTTATCAGTGAAGAAAATGAATCTATTGCTCTCATAATTCTTTCCCTCTGTTTGCTGTGTTCAGAAGGCTTTGCAACATTTTGACAGAAAGACTCCACCCAGTCACTGAATGATGAGTTAAAAATACACACACACACACACACACACACGCCCACACACACACATACACACACACGCATAAAAAAACACACACTATGTGCTACAGTAATGTTATCCATAAAATGTGGGTGGTTTTCTGGAGGCTGTGCAAGAATGAGGACTGATTTACTTGCCGACATGTAGAAGGTGTGCTCTTCACACAGCTTCTCTCTGATAGTGGCATTGGTCTGCAAGCTCCTCTCATCCAAATCTTTGAACTTCCCTCTGGCAATCGCTCTCAGTGAGTCCAGAGTCAAGCTGTACCTTATCACTATATGGAGAACAAAAATATTTTATGTTTTACGGCATTTCATTTAGAGGTGTCTGCAGTAACATGTATTTGTGAGGGAATACACACTCACCTTCCATTTTATTAAAAAAACTCCTACCTTGGACCTAGAATCACTGGTCACTCTATGAGGTATAGCTACCTTACAGAAACACTGCAGAAGTGTACAATCACAGACTGCAGCCCATCTGATGCCATGCACAATTTTTCAGCCACCCCCAACCCTATCCGTCAATGGTCACTTTCTGACCACAGGACTGCTGCTGAGCAGTTATTTATTGGATAGCACACCATTCTCAATACAGCAGTGGCATTGATGTGGTAGTGGCACGGTGGCAGGTGCCGCGCTGGTACGAGCCTGTCAGGTACAGAGGTATTATGGGAGTTTTTATACAAGCCCAGATTCACTGCTGGGTTGAGAAAGATCTGCCACCCAAAAACATCTAGACAACAGTGTCTACATCTAGACAACAGTGTCCTGTGGTCAGAAATTGACCGCTGATGAAGGGTGAGAGGATGGCTAAGACAGATGGGCCACAGTCTCTCACTGTACACCTACAGGGTGCATCCACACAGCATGGCTTTCAAATAAACTGGCTGTTCAGTACATTTACATGAATGTATGTGTTTGTGTGAAATTCTTGACATCTGAGGTGCTAAGCAGAACCCACAGGTAGGTAGAGACTTACCAGTGGTGGGATTTGTGTTTTTCTCAGTCTTGACTTTGTATAGAAAACAAAGCTTGACTTCAACACAAACAGTATTCTTTCCATTCACTTGACATGATGGCTGCTGCAGATTAATCCTGCTCTGATTAAAGCTCATCTCTGCATGGAGTTCAGCGACATCCCGAGACCTGGGTCATGGGGGAAAAAAAGGGAGAGGTTCACTCCGTTAGATATATAGAACAGACGGATAGGCAATTTTTCTTCGGTTGCTATGCCATGGTACACAACAGCGGCTCCCGCCAAGACAGAGAGACTGAAATCGGTTTGACCATCTCCTGCCTGTCCAGACCTTCTCCCAATATTTACAGAGCGGTCAGTCAGCAGTGACACGAGGAGCTTCTTGAAGGGCTGGTGGAGCTGCAAAGACAGACAGAATTGCAGAGGTCGCTGATTTCCATTCCTTTGCTGTGTCACACAGCTGTGGAACCACACTGATAAGGTCATTTTATGGACGCTTTGGAATTAGGGAGTTACTCTGATCTTCCTTGTGCTGTGCTCCAGAGAGCCCAAGCATGGGATACGCTGCCAAATTCTTTTTTTGCACTCCCAGTCATGGGAGTGAGATATTCTCAGAAAGTTCCAGGGCCCCAGGACTAAAACTCTCACTGGGGGCACAATGCCAGAATGTGGAGCCCTGACACTGTGGGTTTTTCTGGGCTGGGATTCAGAAGGGATGCACAGCAAAAAGCCTGTGAATATACTGCTGAATCTGAAAGAAGAGCCGAGATGGCTCTCACAGAATTGCATGTCCAACAACTCACAGAGTACCAGTTCAGGTCATCACAGAGTACATCTGTGAACATCTGACAACTCACCAGTAAAGTGAAGCCCCTCCTAGACCTCCAATGGTGACATCAATGATACCATCACCGTTCAGATCCAGAACACCGTGGATGGACTGGCCAAAAAATTTCATCTTCTCTCCATCTCCACCAGCAGCAATACGCTGAAAGCACAGACACACAGGTCTTTCACTTAAATCTGCTTAATTGCATCCAGTGAACAATAGAATGTCATCCTTAAGAATCACAGTAGGACCTCTGTGACTTACCTGAACGTACTTCTCCTTTAGTGACTGCTGATCTCCATGGTAAATGTACACTGCCCCACGGTGGTCATTCTCCAGGGGAGCACCGATGACTACATCTCTAAAGCCGTCCAGGTTGAGGTCGTTCACGGCAGCGATGGCAGTTCCGAATCGTGCGCCACAGGGCTCATTTTTGTTGACGTTGTTACAGGAGCTTTGAGAGTGTGACGTACAACATGCCTGATTTATGGGTTTCAGAGTCATGTCATGCTCAAACATACCGTCCTGTTGGGAAACGATCAAAAAAACAAACAGCTGAGCTGTAAATCCATTTACATTACGTTAGGGGCTGAAAAACTACTGTAAAGCTTACAGTGTGAGCTTCCATGCTTTTGGCGCTTCACTGGAAACAGAACTTCAGCAGTATGACACATCATTCACAATTAAGTGATACCAAGAAAAACCCATAGTACACTCCCCATCCAGCCCATTTCCCATAACACAAGGAAACTACTGCACAATCCCTCAGCATACAATATTTCCTAAGACCACAAATGCATCACAGATGTCACAGAGGACTAACAGTCACCTTCTATTGAGGATATAAGGGCTTCATTAGATTTTACATCCATAATCCTGAGCTGCTCCTCTTCCTTCATGCTGATTTCTATCTACTCATTGTAAGCCACTGCTTCCTTACCTCAGGCAGTGTGGACACATTGAGCACTTTTAAAACTAATTTAAATAGATTTACAACGAACACATGTCCTCAGCATAGGACGTGAATAGAATCACAGACTCACAGATGTTTTCAGCATGTGGACAATGGGAGATCAGTCATAAAACACACACGAGCATGTACCTTGTTGAGTTTGTAGACGTACACTTGACCTTGTTCATCTCTCTCTGAGCCCATATACATGGGAGCTCCAACGAGCAAGATATCTGTGTATGAGTCTTCGTCCACGTCCACAGTCTCCAGGACACTGCCAAAGTATGAGCCAATCTGAGAGAACGAGAGAAAAACATCATCACACAACCATTTTAACCACTCTCACACACTGCTCAAATCCCCTTTACACATTTATTACATAAAAGCATCTGAAAAAAGGCATTTCTAAAGCAGCCTGTTTATGTGACAGCTATCTAACAAACACATTCAATCTACGAGGTACAGTTCTAGAACAGGTAAGTGTTGTTACGTTGATAATGATTCATTTGAATACATTGACAATAATAATGATCATCATCGTTGTCGTCATATACCTGTTCTCCTTTCAGTATCTGTTTGATGACCATGTTTTTTCCCTCAAAGCGGTACACAATGACTCGGCCAGTGTGGTTGTACCGCGGTGCTCCAGTGATGTACAGCACTCCTTCACGCGTCCAGGCCGACTGCACATCATAACCTGTGAGCCAAAGAGCATTTCCCCTTTAAATTGCAGATTTCAAACAAGTAACCCCCCCCCCCCCCCCCGCACACTGACTGTACTGCTGACTGAGAACAGCTGGACTTACCCTCAGTCTGCATGTTTAAAGGAAATCATAAAAACATGTCACTTTTTTGTTAGTAACACAAACTTTGTTTAATCATCCTTGCATGTTTTGTCTGTTTTTTTTTCATTCTTTTACCAGCATTTTTCAAATGATTCACCCCATCCCCCGGCTCTACAGATAATTTTATCCAGAAGCAACACAAAGAAATCCTCCTCCTTTTGTTGTGCAGTGCAGTAAAAAGCCATAAAAGGAGCTACAGACTGCCTCATTTGGACTGGTAGTGTTTATGATCCCACAATAGCCCTTCACATGTTTAGACTGAAACTATGACGCACTGGCTCATAGCGATCAGCAATCTCTCTCACAATTAGCAAAATGGATATAATATTCTATATATCTCTAGAAAATTTAAACATACCATACCAATCCTTCTGGAACAAAAACTAATATCTATGAACATGACACTTTTTTGTGTTGCATGCTTCAGAACTAGTAAACATTTTTTTTTGTGTAAGTTATTCATATCCATTCTAACCCTCTTCACACTTGAGTTGTATGATAGTGATCTCTGAGTCCATCGCTCACCCACGTATCCGGCCAAGGCCTCCTGTCTCTCCACCAGTGGGTTGTGGAAAGCAGTCTTACTGAGTGGCATAAACGTGTCCTCTGTCTGCATCACCACGGTCCCGTTCCAATCGTAGGCCCCCACCGCACCCAGCATCAGGCCTCCCTACAGCACAGGAAACCCATGGGAATAACACAGCAAGCGGCACACTCACAGGAAAGCCCAAGACATCCACTGACAGGCTGACTGGCATAATGCACTGCCTAATCCACCCCCTTCCAGACTGCCTAATCTACCCCCTTCCATGTAAAAAGCACTGTGTACATCTGAGTTCATTATACACGGTGGTGTGATTTGGTCTCACTTCCTGTTTTTTTTTTTAAGACTCTTTATTAAGTTCACACACATGTGTTTGTATAGCTTCAGCAGAACACTGAGCCTTTAATGTATTGAGCATGAGCGTGGGGTGGCACCAGATTATAGTTTATTCAAACATTCACGATCACAAAAGCTGCCTTTTTTGGGAAATTATGAACCATAGTTATCTATCCCTTCTACCGTCATTTCAGTTTTCGTTGGGTTTTTTTTTCTCACACCCTTACTTGCCGAGGAAATATCACTTTAGTTCAGAGGAAGAGAATAGTTGTGTTTGCAGTGTGTTTTCATCATGGTGAGTCAGCTATGAGAGTGCCAGAGAGGACAGTGCTGTCTGGAGTCATGGATTGGCTTTATGTGTTCATGTATAAACAGGATCCCTGCATCCATTAGATATGGTAGCAATGAACACAGAGCAGAGCAAAATAAACAAAGAGGGCCAGGCTGGCATGTGGGCTTACTCTCGATGTGTGTGCGCTGAAACCAGCCTTGAGACATCTCCATTTCAAACGAGGAAGTGTGGTTACCAGATGTTGCTGAAAAATGAAAATAATCATCTGTCATTTTCATGTGTCCTCATAATAATGCAGTAACTTAATGTAGAATCATATTACATTTTTGAGATTTTCTTTGTCTGATTCATTTTTTGTGGAGCTTTCCTCAGCACAGACAAGTAGAATGTGGCATTGTTATGGCTCTTGCTCTACATTATTGTTTGGAAATTAGCTATGATCACTCATACAGATTTACAATAGAATTAAAAAAAATAAAACTTCACTCCAAGTGCTGTAAAAGTTAATGTTTAAGTGCATTTACCTTCCAAGGCAAAGATCCTACTTCCTAAAGCATCCACAATAGTCAGCAATGCCACTTCATCAGACACATTAAAGAAATGATCTCCTTTTGGCGAGCTAGCAATTGATTCAATCTCATCAATGAACTTCTTCACCTCTTCTATGCTTTTATTTTGTCGATTATAATCACCAAGGACCTATAAAATAGGAATGGGGTAAATTAACATAAATTAAACTGCTATCCTGTAATGAATTACATGGTAATGGAGCATATACTGTTAAGGGCTGTTACAGCTGACCACATTCAGGCTCTTAACAACTAACTCTGTGATGTATTCTGTTTGCTGTGATTGGTTCTAGTGCTGTCTTCTGCATTATATGATTGGTTGGTGCCATTAGGAACTGCTCTAATGATTAGTGCTCTGTTGACAAACTCTGATCTGTAAATAGAGTGTGGGAACTCACTGCAATAGAGAATCTCTCAATGTCATCCTCCTCACACTGGTCAATGAACGTTTTTCAGGTTGTAGTTTATCATGAGACTCTCCATCTGTGACAATCACCATGACCTTCTTGGCCTCTGGCCTTGCCCCTCGCTCCGCTGTGAAGGCCTCTTTCCTGCAAGCCCAAAAGAGCCAATCAGAAACTTTCATTCACAGAGTAGGGATCAAATTATCACAGACAGTGATGTGCATGAAGCATAACTATGGGCCAAAACATATGTTGCTTTCCATCCAAACAAAAACATTTACTTAATATTTTCTAAAAATCTTTAGAACACCAAATCCTTGCTATCACAGTCGTAATGATGAGAGAACCAATGCAGAGTTATCAGAATTACCACCAAAATGGTGACTGTTCATTGTTATGACACGGTACCTAGCAGTGTCAATGCCCAGTGCAGTCATGGTTTTATGGCCTGTCCTCTGTGGGATCTTCTTGGCATGATTGATGAGATCCTGAGTGTTGGTGAACTGACTGAGATTAAATACATGTCCCACATCATCTCCATATGACACTATGCCCACCTGAGGAGGCACAAAGTCTGAATTCAGCTTGAGTACAAAAACACACAGGCGCTCTAGAATACACACACACACACACACACACACACTTGGACAAGCATACACCACCGCAGACTCACTGTCTTCCCCTCACTCTCTGCCTCAGACAGAGGAGTCTCAGTGAAGTGATGTCATCGTCTCTAAAAATCTCTGTGAACATTTAACCAGCCACGGAACATGTGGTCTTCCAATGGTAAACTTTATATGCCCAGAGTTTCCAGTGCCACCATCAGGAAAACTTTACTTTCACCATTACTAAACCACACAGTAGCGTCTCCAAGGGAAGTCAAAGTGTATTTTACCCTATTTACAGAGGAGGGGTTCACAGAAACTCTATTTAAAGATCACTAATTATGCTGTTTTTATGCACCTAGTATTGTTTCCTGGGTTACCGGCAAAACACAGAATGAGTGTTAGCTGAAAAGCCCTGTCACTATAATCATGCACTGAACATATTCAAAAGAAAGTTAACCTGAGATGCATTGGGTCCAATTTCAATGTTCTGAAGAAATCTTATCAGAAAGTCAATGATACTGCTCCATGGGTAGATGCTGTTTGAACCATCCAGCACAATAACAATATCCAGCTCTTTCTGACAGTCTGCAATGAAACAAAGTTTTGACATGTCAAGGTGATGCAACATTTGACGCAGGGTTGTGTGTGGGCTGTGTGAGCTGCATTAGTGCTCAGTGTATGTGTGTGTCTGTGCAGAGCAGTGGAAAGACACAACTTGTTTATGTTGAGTCACTGATTGCTCTGTCCAGACAGGCTGAGATGACATCTCCCATAAACTCTTTCCTAACTTGGACATGCAGGGCAGCGAGGACAAGCTATAGTTTACCCAATGTGGAATGCACTAATGTACACTAGGCCTGTCTCTTACCATGTGTGTGGAGGCCTGCTTCTGCTCGTGAACAAGTCAGTACGTTTGTGCGTGTGCGTGCGCGTGCATGCATGTGTGTCTGTATACGTGTGTGTGTGTGTGTGTGTGTTTCTGTACAACATATTTGGTTATTTGTATGTAGTACCTTGCACTGTTGGAGCAAAGGAGTTGATCACCTCGAACGAGGAGCTGACATTGTTGCAAACGCCTGTGACATACTGCTGTTTTCCACACTTGTAAGCGTACTGAGGACCACAGGCCTGTAAGACGCAGAGAAAGAGAGAGACAGAAAGAGATAGAGTGAGTATGTGTGTAATCCAGAGAAGTTCTCTGGTGTTCTGTTCTTGGAAAAGCTGTCCATTGTAGAAATGCAGACGTACTCGGCAGAAGTAGGGAAAATGTGCGTCAGCCTGTCTGTTCTAAAAGGGAATCTTTGAGAGTCATGATATAAAATCCTTTTCAAATATAGACCCACAGACAGAAACACAGGCATGGCATGGCATAGCTGTTCTATAATATTAAACAATATCTGGAAAATATGACCTTTTCAGTAAGGCTTCATTTACTATTCCATAAATGTGTACATTCTGTATGTGAATCAAAGTTAATGATCTGGTACAGTGAGCTCTGAAAAAAAAAAAAAACTCCAACAATTCTGCAGATTTGTATGTCTGTAAAAAAAAAAAAAAAAAAAACGTACAGATAGTATTGTTTTTGTTTATCTAAAAATAGTGGGAATTTGTATTGTGTCTTCCTACCAGAAATCCACCACTGGGGTTTGTAACCAGTGTTGTTCCCATGGTCATGTTTTCTTTGACTTCACGTACATTAGGAATGTTTGTGAATTCTGGGGAAAATATGGGAAAATAAATAATGTCACCATACGAGCTTAGTGAAAAGAACAGCTGGACTGAACTCTGTTTTCCCATAGGCAGCCTCTTGGCCACTCCCATTCCATGACCCTGTACAAGGGTCTCAGGCAGCAACACTAATACTGTATTTAAGTCAGAACTTGAGCACGGTCAGTGAGAGGTTATCTTTCTTTTACGTAACATAAAATTCTGGTGTCAAGGAGAGGAGAAGTTTGTCCACTGTTTGCTCTTCTTTGTTTCCCCCCAAGTCCCAGTTTCAAACAAATACCATGAATAATCACATTTAATCTACTCAAAATCTATGTCATGTCCTCAAGTAACAAACAGTACCTTCATTGTTAAACTGTACAATTAGGTGTTCATTGGTCATGCTCTGGGATAATGGAAACATTGTGAAGGTCTGAGGAGTTAATTCAGGTAAACATTGTCTGTCAAGACTTTATGAGAGCACTGACAACTCCCTAGAACTGTTTCAAACATTGTCTTTGAGGAAATTAAGTCAGTCATATCCCTGAGATAGTTTTCCTGTGAGGTGTTCTATTCCGAGCTGGAATGCTCTGGTTGTCAGAGTTTTGCAAAGCTGGTATGCAGCACACATTTTGGTTATCTTGTTAATGAAGATATAATTGCGGGTGGATGAGATATTAAAATCCTGTTTATCTGTGCTCTTCCTGTGCTGCTGTACCTCACGTCCTGTTAGCACTCCCACTGAGAGTCAGTGTCTACAAAGACAATGAGGCTCTCTGTGTCTGTGCGAAACATAAAAAAACCCTCACAACACATGTCTCAGAACCCGCAGTATTTGTATGCACTTCTCCTTAGAGCCCAGACACACACAAAGACATGTAAAATGAAAAGAGACAGACAGAAAACAGGCAGATACATACAAAGACATATAATGAAAAAAGACCAATAGAAAACAGACCTAGGCACAGACTGTAAAAAACCTCAAATGCTACTGTATACAAATCAGCACTGGTGCTAGGACACAGATGTGATTTAACATGATTTTGGTGCTAGGATACAGATATGATTTAACATGATTTAAAGAGAGTTTATCCCCTGCCACCCCACCAAACACACACACACACACACACACACACACAAACAGAGAATAAAAAAAAGAGTCAGGGCAGTTCTCACCAGGAAGATCCAGTTTTACACATTGTGGGTTACTACTTTTACCCACAGGGCACTTGTAAACGTCACCGGTCCGCTTCGCTGGCTGTCCGACCAAGGGAGACCCGATCAAAACCCTTCAGACAGATAAGGTTAGGGGGACGATATATCATAAATGAATTGTTTATCCGTGACTGTTAAACAAACTCTAAGAAGTAATGGTTTAAGACCACGCAAACAAAGTGTAGTTGATTGATTCTCTTTTTGTCCAGGAGAAAGGCACAGCAGCAAAAAAAAAATACACAGAATGTCTATGCTGATTTTCAGATTCCAGCATGGGAGCACTCACAAATGGGACAATACTAATGCTTGGAGAAATAAAGAACCTGAAAATAATCACAACTCTTCTTCTTTTATGGTTATAATAAAGAACACCGCTAAAATTGGCTATTCCTTGGTAAGCACGTAAACAACTCTGGTCATTAACATTCCTTTCCTCAAATGGTCCTTGACGAAATAAAGTGGATCCAACCAAAAACACATTCTCAGTCTTCTACTTACAGCACTCAATGTGCTGGATCTTTAGCTAAGGACTTGTACTCACACTCATCATGATGATACATATACACACACTGTTCTGCTCCCTGTGATTGTTAGAGTTGATTAGACACACACACTTACTCAGTTCTGGATCTGGAATACAGTTCTGGGTGGAAGCTTTAGCCTTGCCTTTGAAATTCATCTCCTTACATAGCAATATTCCAGTCTTTACTGTGTTTTCTATGCTAAGATATGATTCTGGAAATAATCAGGTTGTTTATTGTGATCATAGACATATGAGAATCATCTTCTTCCGTGTCACTTGCTCAGAGTGAAAGAATGATCAAAGCTCTCCCTGTGTAACGAGACTCAGATGGTTAGCTAGAAGAGTAGCTAAGCTTCATCAGTGAATTCATTCTCAAACACCTGATGAACATTGTTTACTGTTAGGTCCTGAGGATAATGTAGAAATGGCATGGCTTCAGAAACATATGCTGGTCATAAATCAGTGTTAGCTGTATATTTAAGTCCTGACTTGTTAAAACTGTCCAGTGTTAACATAGATGTGATGCTTTCCAGCCAATCAGAGGTTAAACAAGCCAATGAGGTTTTACTGTAAGAGTCTCCCCCTGTGAAACACATATGCTGAGACGGAGTGTGTCTTTCTCCTGTGTAAGGATATGCCCTTTACAGCTGTGTAAAGAACATACTCCTTGACCAATTAAGAGAATTGTCACGGATGCCTGCTTTTACAGCACTTTTATTGGATGGGTTAGCTGGATACTCTAGCATATCATTTCCAGCAGGCTGTTTTCTTAATGGAATAAGCTCTGGTTTCACTTCTTTATCAGAACAAAATTATGTTGCATTAGGGGATAATTAGGAATAGTTTGTTGTTGGTAATGTAGACTTTGCCTGTGCTTATACAAGTGCTAACACAATTTTAGACGGGTTCTGTCAGTAATCATGGAGTACGGCCATTCTCTCCACTGGGGAGAAAGATGGCAGAGGGATCACTGATACGTTACAGATGGTCCGGTCTGGTTGAACCCGAGACCATGAAACATTGACTTTGCTTGAGAGAAATATGTCTGAGCGTGAAACAGAAAGGAACCAAAACCAGACATCATCCTGTTGCTTAAAAAAAAAGTGAATTGCTCAGGGGAATAACCGGTGGCACTAACAATAATGGAGAAGCTTCACTCCACTTACCATTTTCCCTCACTGTTCTCAAACTGTTGTACAGAGTATCCAAACATGTCCTCCACAGATCCACTGAAAGTCATTCCATTCTTCTCATCCACATTGAAGAGTGAAGCACACGGTAACAACGCTATAAAAAAAAAAAAATCACCATTACCATTACCTTATATTACACACCCGTGATTATGTTATGCATCATTATGAACATGCCTGATGAATCAAGGGCAAAGAAAATACAAAGAAATAACAGTTGGCAGATGGTATCACATGTTGTAATTTTATTTCTTGTCTATTCCTTTGTCCACACTGATGAGAATATGAAAGCATAAATGTTGGAATATTATTTATCAAAAATAAACACACAAACATACAGTACAAAATAAAACAAATCACCCAGGAAAAGGGACAATAAGAAATATTTTCTTTCTCCAGGATTTTGTTTGCTGATACTTTATGCCAAAGAGTCCCAAGTTGACGTTATGGAAGCCGAATATTTGATTTCTGTAGGGAGCAATAAGAGGATCAGGAGCCAAAGGAATTTCAGAATGAAATGTTGAGGGCTTGGCCTGTCTGAGTCCCTCTGCCTCTCCAGACCTCTTCAACAATGACTATTTCACGCAAAGCACCACTGTATGACTCTCAGTACAGTATATGAAAGGGGCACTAAATATAGTTTTTAAACGCCTCTTTGTGCTTTTGCCACAGTGGGGCCTTTCATATTCAGTGTGGTATGGAATTCCTGTCATAATTTATTCAATTCCTCGGTTTTTGAGGCTCCTGTGAAAATTAACAAATCACTGAGATGTTTAGCAGTGCCCTGCTACTGAATAAAAGTCAAAAAACAAAGACGGTACAGAAAAAGAGAAAGTCAGTTGTCAACCCCCTGATTTAGTGATGAAAAAGAACATGTCACAGTTGAACAGTAGAAGAATGTGCAGTACAGCCTGTTGAGATAGGGTTAGTGTTGCAAAGCTCACTCAGACACAAGGATGGAGTCCACACATGCTCTCACTGCTCTATCCATGTGTCAGGAAGGAAAAAACAGAGGCAGCAGGATATATCCATGTGTACTCCTCAAGTGAATGATTCAAAAGCAGTCTGTGGCAATTATGGCTTCCCTCCAAGTGATGACATCTTGCCTATGTTCCTTAGTAACCGCTACAACTTTGTGTGTGTGTGTGTGTGTCCATAGCCTTCTATGACAAGCATTAGCCTCACTTAATTCTAAGCTTCACCCTAAGCCTCCAGTTCAATTCAGTCATGTTTAGACATTTTCTAGATGTGGACGTGCCTGGCCATGGGTCATTGTTTGCCTTTCAAATGGCTATTTTGTTTTTGGTCAGATTTGGGAGCTAGATAAACAGACACAGCTTCCTCTGCGATCTCTAATGGACCTGTAAACAGAAGCAGTGCCTGAAGCAGCTGGAGAACTCAATTCCACCTCACGGTCTTAGAGAAATGAATCCTCTTTTAATGAACTATATGTTAATAATTCACATTTTAAATGCCACGGGCTGTGGTTGAGGGGCAGCAAGATAGTAACGGCCCTCCTGCAGCAAAGCAACAGAAGACACATACTCCAGTCAGACATGAATATATATATGTGTGTGTGTGTGTGTGTGTGTGTGTGTGTGTGTGTGTGTGTGTGAGTGTATATATATATATAGGTAGATAGATATAGATACTATCATGCTGACACCACATAGACGCATATTTTTAAAAAGCAGAGTTTTCAATTTCTGCCTGCTCACCTCATGGTCTACCTCATGCTCTTGTTTATATGATAGAGCATAACTGTATCTGTATCATAACTGTAATCTTTACTGCTATCAGGAGGAAAATGCACAGTCATGCACTGGAATTTCAGCAAGGTTATTCTAATCCTCTCCTCCCAGACAGGATCAATGTCAAGCTGCGTTAACCCCATTACGACAAAGATAGAGAAAAAGAACATTTATTTAGCTGATTAAAAATAGCCGCCAGCCAAGAAGAGCCTTTTACATTGATCACATATGGAGCAAATGCCCAGCACGATGTCCTGGCTTCTCACCACAACAACACACAACTCATACTGATACATTTTCTCAGTCAGGCAAATGACCTCTCCTGGGGCAAGACAAGAAGGATACACGTTCCTAACTGCTATAAATTTGTCCACTGCCTTATTCACTGACATGACATGACATCCAATACAAGACATACAACATCCTGACAGAGATCGCCATGGATCTGTCAGCCATACCCAACTACAACAACACAAACGATACTGTAATCAGCAGTCCAGTAGGAACATGGTATGTTCTAAGACAGGATGCAAAATCATTTTGACCACCTCAATCTTTTTTTCTTCTTCATTACAATAAGAATAAGCTTAACAATTTTTTAGAGAGTTTTTGTCACAGAAACAACTAAGTCGTTTCTTTTGCTTTCAGTAAAGCTGTCAGTCATGTGAATGGAGTGTATGTCAATGCCAAGTTATGGTTTGTCAATCCTAAATTAAGCCCTTATGACAGAGGAGCTTGCCAAGTGTCTCAGTGATGGCTGGAGGAGACTGTGAGCCATCAGCAAAATGCTCTAATAATCAGGAGAGCCCAGCCCATGCTCTTCACACTGCAACTCCCACCCTAATAAAATAAAGAGGAAGTAGACTTAATCTCTTAAATGTGTGCCGTCTCTATCCAGCTGGCCCTCATACCATCTTACACTCTCTCTCTCTCTCTCTTACTGTCACTCCCACTTTCAGAGTGTTACGGTCATGCTGTGGCTTTCTCACATAAATTTGAAAAGTTTATGGGATAGCACTAATACACTGATATGAATACAAGGCATCACAGGGCAGTAACACCCAAAGACAAATAAACTGGCTCATACTGGAACATCAAAAAGGAAGAAGAAGAAAAAAAGGCTTTTTAAAATCTTTACAAATGATTGATCTGTGTCTGCTGTGCTTACAACTGCAATTTTAAATGTTTGGTCACAATGAGAGGCACACTGAATGTTCATACTGTCTTTTACTCTGCTAACATGCTCCGGGTGTCTGTGTGTGCGAGCGTGTAAGTGTGTGTGTCTGTGTCCATGAACAAAGAGGTCAATATCTTAACATGCTGAACACATGGAGAAAGGCAGAAACATGTGATGAATCCCAAAGGTAAAGCGCTAGCTTAAATGTATGGAGGCAGCAACTCCTTTACTGTACATTAAGCCAGAATAACAATGGTGGCTATTACATGCCCTCAATGGGGACCGGCCCCCCAGTTATAGCAAATGTGAAGACCATAGAGCTTAAATATCTGATTCCAAACCTCCTGCTTCCAGATGTATTCTCTAGAGTTCTGGTTTTCATTGGCCGAGAAAAAAAAAATCACAGTCCACCCACACAATGACATAATACTTCCCGCTGGTTCTCAAGGCTTTTATCCCAGACTCCCCTCATGCCAAAACAGAGAGAACACTCCTGAACATGTTCTGTCATCCGCCCACATCTAAAACACAACACTCCCCAAAAAAAATGCTGATCCCACACTGTCTTGTCACCAGCCAAAGCGGACGGCGCACACATGGGATGTGAGGCCATGTTTAATCAAACATTTCACAGAGTGACTAAAAATACACATTGCAAGCTCACTCAGGTCACTTCCTGTATCTCAAAGCAATTAAAATGAAAGTAAAATAATCGTTCTGTGTCGGTGTGAAGCTAGAGGAACTTTTTGTGAGTAAACTGTCCATCTCTGACCTGTCATAATATTTTCATGGCCATCAATGGAAACTGAGAAAATAAATCAAAGATTGCTATCTGTTCGAATATTCTTGGAGCAAAGAGTAGGCATCCCCTCTGAGACAAAAGCAATGGAAAATGGGATACATAAGACCAGCATCGGGTTATGAGGAAAGATACAAAAGCTACAAATGTATTAGCAATGCATAGTATTCATTTTATTGAGCATCTATACATAAACACAAACATTTGGTGATTAATATCTTTTCTAACTTATTGTCTTTTCATGTAGAAAGTCACTAACCAATGGATACAGTGTGAGCAAAATCACCTGTTAAGGCCATCTGATTAAAAACCTATCCTGTTTATCACGCATTTATATTTCACCATTGAACAATTTTTCCTACCTAATCAAAACATCAAAACATGCCTGTCTAACCAAAACATCATCCCTAGGCTCCCTTGGACAGAGGGAGAGCATCCAGGCCCTTTGGCATGCAAGGAGAAAATGCAATACTTCTCATGTGGCTAATCACAAAGTGTCACAAAGAAGAGAAGAGTTCCGCCCTGGAAATCCAGTTTCCCACTGGAAGGAACTCGAAGCCCTGCTCCAGACTTTATCCGGCTCACTTCCTCAAGCTGGAGGCAAAACCAACACAGCGGGAGATTGCATAATTCCAAAATAAAACAGTATAAGAAAAACCCTCACCATTACATCATATTTCATACATTACAAGATCAATTCATTCATATTTCTGTCTGTTTGATTTAGCCTCTTACCTGTCAGTATTTGAATGAATTTAACATAATGAAAAAGTTCCCCTCCGGTATAATGCGAGGGTGGATAAGGAGGGGTTCATAACTACTGAGCATAAAATTTGTTATTTTTACGAACAAGCGTAGAATGTCTGGTTATTGCCTCAGCTCATGATAAAAATGTCTAAGGTTTACTCATTTCTTCTTATTTGGGAAAAAGTGTCCAGGTATACAGGGTTGACTGGTGGTCAAGCATCACAGACACGTCAAAGTGTTTTCTGAAAACACTGCCCATCCCCCTGTTCCAGAGGGGAAACCGAGAACATGCATGAGTTGAACACATTTACCAAAGTGATAGGTGGTGAGTTTTGGTGTGGCGGGGTGGGGGTGAGGTCAGGTACTGGAGACATCTGGTGTGCAGATGATGCTTTTTCATTATGCTCCCTCTTCTTCAACTGCTTGATGAATCAGCTGCCCTACAAAGAGTTGTCGGATTCTGCATGCAAACACTCTTTTGTCCTTCTTGATAGATTTCTGATAAACAATAAGAACAGTACGGCTTGGGGGGGGGGGGGGGGGTTCGGCCCTTGTAATGTTTGCCCTTTAAAGGTAAAAAAGAGAATGGGGATGAGGTTGACTTATTTCCACACTACCTAGCATGTATCACACAGACTCAAACACCATGTTCCATTCCTCAGAAAGGAGAAGTTGTGAGTACTGCACTGTGTCTGATCTCTGGCCTCTCTTCAGTCTCTGCGGTGATATTCTGCTTGTTCTTTAGCTAAACGGGATATAATGTAATCTTCTGACCTTCCTCTCCCCTCCTCTTGACTTCATGATGCCCTGTGGCTACTGCACATTGCCAAATCACATGATAAAAAAAGACAGCAGAAGACAGGAACTCTCCTCACTCTAACTTTCTCTCTCTCTCTCTTCATTTCCCCCATGTGGTTGCAGCTGTATCTCCTAGGCAATAACTAGTAACAACAGAGGTGTACGGTGACATATGTAGAGTGTCTGCACTCTCAGTAATTTTATGCCGAGGGTATATAACCTTAGAAAAAGAGGTCATGAGGTCATGCCCCAGGGGTCATTACTTCAGTGGCTTCCAAATGCGCCGTAACACCTGCCTCCGCCCTGGAGAAGCTTGTACCCTATTCTGTTTCATTGAGTCAAGTTTATTTCAGCACACACTTCACTACACAAGGAGTCTACTTTCTACTAGTTTCATTTAGTTAGTCCATGGAGAGGATTTACCACAGTACAAGATGCAAAGTGAAACCACGACTTTATTGATGGAAAATTCAGTCCAGCACTAAATTATGAACAGCTCCATCTGCAGTACAAATCACACATCCGCACACCTGCACTGTAATTGTGGAAAAAAAAAACAGAAAAGAACTGTGGCTGACTGGAAGTGCTTTTACCACCTACAATAAATGGAAAGTAATGCAGACATTCTTCATATCATTTTTTAGTTAGATCAAATTAAATGAATGAGTTAATTCAATTGCTTGTTGCTGTCTGACGTATTTTGTTGTAGGTAAAAAAAATATATATTTCAGTATCATTATCCTGACACTGAATAACTCAAATCTGAACCCTTTTTGCATTACATTATAGTTATTATTGTCATAAAACAGCATAAAGTCTAACAAGAGAGGACAAATACATGTAAGGTGGGGAATCTGAGATTGTTAATTTGTTTGGGAAGGTTAAGGAAAGTTAGAAATATATTGCTTTCCTCAAAAAATTTGAAAAGCACTGACAACCCAACATTAAGCAGTGCGAAAGATAGTGAGAGGCTTCAAAGAAGACGCAAACGTGGCCCCTTCTTTGAACCATCACACACAAGTTGCACAATCTTTGTTCCTTAGCACATTTCTAACAAAGGATGTTCCTCTTTTTAGAATTGCTTACAGCTAGGTGAGATTTCCTGTCATCTGAACTATGCACACGTTAATGTTGCATTAGAACGTGCAGTTTTCAATGTGAAGCATGAAATACATAGCACATCTTCACATCTGAAATACATAGCACAACACTGTCTCCTCATTATTTTTTATGCACCAATCATGAGGATTAATCACTTTATAAATTCAATTTTGCAGTTATTTTACATAGGACTACTTAACACTCTGACATTAAAATACAACCAAACTAAAACTTTTAGCAGCTAGTTAACACTAATGTAGAGATTTATCACCTTCACACTACATACAATATGCTAAATTATTAAAATGTAGAAACCAAGCTAAAATTTGTAGCAGTTAGTTAACACTAATGAGGAGATTTGTTGCTTTTACAACACATACAATACATACTTCTTTGCTGATCTAAACATAGAAGCCATTTTGGGAAATCATTCAGTCCCAGGTTGCTGACATTTTGTTGCTTTTCAGCTCTGGCTATGTAAAGTCAGCTGATCACATCTTTTAATTTACTTATTCCCTCTCCATGGGACGTGTAGACCCACACTACTCCTCTCAGATCCACACGCAACTGCATAAGTGGCCATTTGAAACAAGGAGTCACTAAAAGCATGATGACAGAGAAAGCACTCTGTCTGACTGACTCTCCCCAAACACAGCTGATCATGTTCTTTGTCAGCACCAGCCCAGCTGGTGGCATTACTGGGATTCAAACACGGAATGTCTCATTTTTGATGGAATGGGTCATTACACATGGATCCAAAAAGGTTTTAGCGTTTGTCAGCACTAATCCTGAATAACCAAATCTTCGTTCATACTAACCAGTATTTAGTTGACCGTGACAAATTAGGCTTGTGCACACCCGTAAACACATTGCTCAGCTCATGACGTGTTTTGGTGTTTGAGAAGTGAACTTTTTGGTTGAATCTTTAGAGTAAGTGAAAATTTTATTCCTTGGCATATGAGATAGAATATAACAACCTTGTGCCAGTAAGAGAGGAAATACGAAGTGAAAGTGTAAAGAACAGCTGTGTTCTAAAGTCAGCACACACACACACACACACGCACACACACACACAATAACTTTTCTCAGCCCTTGACAGGGGTAGTTAAATCCAGCGTAAATGGTTGTTTAAAGTACTCCATGGACATTCCCCATGATCACGTCTTTATGGTAAATGAAAACAGTCTTCAAGTCCTCAGAACAGAAATCAAGCACGTCTCTAAACTGCTTGGTAGTCATGTAGTCTCCAAGAGAAAACTCAATGTTTGTACTGTCGCATATTGATTATTTTTACTGTTACATGATCATAAAATTTTGAAGAGAAATGCACGGGAGCTATTTCAGCTGGACCCCAACCAATTTAGTAATTTAGTCTATTATCATGTAATGTCATCACTTGGAAGTTTAGAATTCGCAAACTAAACCATTTCTCTGTTTTCGTTCCACTAATGAGGCTGCGTCTCCATCATACCTCACAACTAAAACTTTTGCACTTAAAACCTGCAGACAGAAAGACCATCTGAGTAACGCTAACTAAAATTTTCCTCAAACACACACTGGAAAAGAACATATTTTGTCAGGATCTTTGCCTGAAAAAGTTTAACCTAAGAAGCATTCATGAGTACAGGTCCACCCACTACACTGTTTATCATTTTAAAAGGATGCAACTGTTTTTTTCAGAGGATGCAATTATGACTCAGACCACTGGACCTCCATTATGTCTACTGTCTGCAAGAACATGCAGCAATTATGAGGCAGGTTGTCTCCCTTGAGAGTGAAGCCAGTAAAGGAATGCCTTTTATTAGTTTTCAAGTATGGAGAGAGACATTTGAAGCAGAGGTTTGCAGGAAGAGTTTGAGGATCTGCCAGCAAATGATCTAGATTTATGGCTGAGGAGATCCCCTGTATGCAAGCAATGTGGAGAGGGAGGGGCAGACAGCTAGACACCAGTGTTTTAGACTACGCACTTAGAGCATCATGTCTTGTCTAGCTCACTCATCTCTTATTTTTCTATTTTTGGTGGACGTGTAATTTCATTAACTGCAAAATGAGTCATAATAAATCTACCACAGGCTGGTAATGGAAGGGCAGGATGAGATTAATCAATTAAATTAATGATTGAAACAGTGAGTTCAATGAGTCTGCTCACAGGGTCCATAAATTCAGCCAGAGATAGAAAAAAAACTTAAAAGACAAACTGATCCCCTTCTATGAATCTGCAAACAGTCAATAAATTTGCCACTTAATCAGATCAGTCCTAGCATTCCTCACAGAACACACACACAGATACACACACACACACACACACACACACAAACACAAGGAATGTATACTTATCATGGCCTCTAGATAAGCTGTCTGTATGGTAGGTAGATTTACTAAGAGGGAGTGCTCTCTTTAACACTCTTGTATACAGTGTCAGTTTCTAGCAAGCTTATTATTTAGTGCTCCATACACACTGATGCTTCAATCTTGTGACCCCAAGGGATCTTTGCTCAGCCTGGCAGAGCACAAACATAAGTATCCACCCGACTCACCAGAGGAATCATTTAGAGAATGTAACCATAGAGTTCACATACAAATAGCTTGGAAAAAAAATTCAGTGCATATTTGAAATCTCATATGTATGCTATATCTCTGTGCAAATATGTAATCAATGTGTCTAAAGTAGGGTTACAAATATATACCAATACACTTCACTAGTAGGAATTTACCATTTTTGTAAGAAGTATACTCAACATAGTCATTAGATACCCCATGCCATGTGTGTGCGTGTGTGAGAATAGTGTGTGTAAAGGGGGTTTCAAGCATGCATATTAAGTTCACTTGCCCCACACACACTGATTGAAGCCAGATGCACACGATCGAGCCTCAAACCAAAAACACCTGTGCTCTCATCTCCTTTAGGAATTTATAAGGCTTAAATGCCGCCACTACAATAACCACAACTGGGGCTTGGGGCCGTAGACCAGAGACTCTTATAGCACAACATAGGATGTGTTACTGTCACCTACACTAGCAGCAGCCTCCTCATGTATAAACAACTGCAGACACACTCAGGCAGATGAAGACAGAGTGAGAAGAAAGAGTAAGACAGTAGGCAGTTCCTTAAAAAGGCACTACTTTATTTTACACCATCAGTGGTCAGTGGTAAAACACTGTAGAGTGTGGTTGTGGGGTATGTATGGAGCAAGAGTCTGAGGGTGGCCTTACAGCCAGGACCCACAGTGCTGGGTGGCCTGTGGTGAGATGTATTGTGGAGAAGGGGGTTAGAGAAGAGGGGCTGTGTGGGGACAGGACTTGGTGTGATATGATTGCTGCTAAATGTGAGGCTCTATCTACAGCTGCATCTTTAACTCAATTCTCTAATGATGGTCACGAGCTAGCATCACATGTATACGGAAGAATCCGAGAGGCAGGGGGACTATGTCTGTTTGGTTTTACAGACTCAGAGAGGTGTTTCATTCCATTCTCAACTCATAAAGGTTATTTTCCCTCTCATTCTCTTTGAGATAAAGGATTAACTTCATACATTATCACAGCAAGAGGAAACTACCGAGGAGCGCACTTAAATAAACTACCAGGCCACGCACTTAAATGTTAAATATCAGTTCACAGTCGGCAAGTATGTTCCTGACAAACGGACCTCGACTCAAGCCTCTCTAACTAATCACATCATTTATACACTACGTAAGAGGACGACAAAGTGAACATAAAATAAAATGGTGTAGTTTTGATGAGACATAAAACAGGATGCACTCACTAACAAATTTCATTATAGCCTACTCAATCTGTCAACCGAACTTAAACATGTATACAGAACTCTTATTCGCCAAATGTCACCTAAAGTAAAGGCATCAAAGTGTATTTGGGTAAAAGTATCAATCGCAACCCTTACAGCTAATTAACGGGTCATTAAGATTTGCCTGTAGAAGTATGCAAAGGGTTTTGCTATGCACCAGTAAAGGTATGGCAAAGTTTTACTCCACAAGAAAAGAGGAACACCTTGCCAACTAAGGCTACGACCGCTATATAATAAATACAGAGCTGTGACGGGCAGCTATGTGCTGGGCATCGTGAGCAGCGGGGTAATCGCTCATATTGGTACTTTAATACATACAATAATGTAAACTGGTTTAAGGCAGTTGTTAAGACACTTTGTGCGCTCCATGTGGTGGTTTAAATGAAACATTAAATTCAAAGCTCCTCATATCCCAAACGGATGCTTTCACAGCTTATTGGGCCATTAATAATAAATTACCAATGCGTCCAGGCTCGTTGTAGCGTAGTCCTGTGCATGCATGCAGTAAAAAATTAAGATGATGTATTTCTCAATAAAAATGCGTCTCCCTAACAGCCACACAAACAAGTAACAGAAAACTGAGATGTACTTACCAAGCAATGTTGTTAACCGCAAAAAACATAATCTGGAAAGCATCGTTTAGCTGTCAACGGCGGCAGCTCAGATTCCGAGACCCTTCCCGTTCTGCGCACAATGTTCAACTAATAGCAGCAAAGTCTCAAGAGGCGATGGGGTTGATTGAACTACTCTGGGAATTCGCAAGGCATTTCCTGTGTATAACTGTGAGCTTTGAAGTGCTCAGAGATCCGCGTTCAGAGCCAGTTTTAGAGCTGTACACCTTCTAAACAAAAATGATTCGTGATGCGCTGTCAAGGAATTGCGTAGGCTCTGTTTGAGAGAGAGAACGCCCCAAAGAGTTCCCTAACGTGGGCTGCCACTTGATGCTAACCACGCAATGGGAAAGTCTGACTACGGAGAGCAACTCCCTCAGGAACCAACAAACTGAGACCGATATCTGAGGCTTGGGACAGCCAGCCCACTATAGTCCCGGGTCGCTCCTATCTGTCCCTCCCCAGAACGGATATTTTTAAATGCATGGTTATTTTTTTTCCAAAATGCGCTCCAGAGGTGACAATAGTAGTTTGGTAGGGTTTAGGGCAAAACATGTAATATTCCTCTTCCAGACACTGTTGCCTACTGTTGTCATTTAATTGGTTTCAAGTTTACATTTCAAAACTTTCTGCACCAACAGTATTCAGAAATTCAGGTTTTAGTTTCCAACAGTTTAACTTCTCATGTTTCAATTCACTGTACAAAGCTGACTTACAACACTCTAAAACCATAACTAGCCATAAATTATGGTCTGTCATGAAGCAACAGTTTTCATGGTCAAAACATGGTAACATTTCAACATAGGTTTACTCATAAGGTCATGGGAGCACATCTAGTCCTGCCTCAGCTAATGTCACCCAGCACATCTAGTCCTGCCTCAGCAAATGTCACCCAGTTCAATCAACTACAGCATGTTTTGTTTTGTTTTTTTAGCTGAACAAAGCTCATCATCCTTGGTGTGTTTTCATGGATTAAACAATGAATCATTATGCAATTAATCTTTTCCACTTGCAATTACTGATCTCTTTGAGGTCTCCCAGATTCTGAATAAGTGCTTCCAAGTATGACTTGTAATGTTTTTATTCTCAGCTGGTAGAAACTGGCAAATCAAACCTAAGTAAACATTTGTGTGTTGTAATTATGTCAGCAACTACGAGTGCTGCAGCTTTTGTTTGATTTAAATATACACATTCATGGAGCTCTTCTAAAAAAATAAATGAAAGGTATACTGCATACAGCACTCATTAAATCACTAAAACATACATTAAAAAAAAATCCGCTTCTGCTAACATTTTAAGTAGATTTGTAACTCTACCAAATAGAGCTTTTGTGTGTGTGTGTGTGTGTGTGTGTGTGTGTACCGGGCAAATGTTTGCATAGTACATTATGGCTTTACAACAGAGAGTATCACATACAATCTAAAGACTCACGAAGAAACAGACGGTTTACAGAAGCTTTTCCTGTGTCTTCAAATCTGGACCTCTCCCCAGGAAAGAGTTTCAGGAAGACTCCAATTAGCGTTTCTTTTTTTTCCCATCATATTCCACCCCCCCCCCCCCCCCACCCCCCCACCTCCTTTCACTGTTATTGTCAGTTCCAACAGAAACAAGACATATAACATTACATAGACACTATCCGACAGACAGTTCATGGGATGTATATCCCGGGCAAATCCTTCTGAATGAAGGAAATGAGTTTGGTCTGAGTGACGGAGCAGACAAATATGTGGCTCCCAGGTCAACCTTCATCAAATCAAAAGTGGTCTGAAGTAAATCCTCACTCAAGAGTTCTACAGTTCCCACAGTTAATTGTGCTTGCAAGGGGTAAGGAAAATGTGAGACAATTGTCTTGATTACAAAACAATAACAAGACTAATTTCAGTCCTCCTTTTATTTGACACGTTTTACTCAAACTCTTCGGCTACTTTGGTAAATTCTTATTCTATTTACCTAGTTTCTAAACAAAGTGTTTTCAACTAACTGTTCATTTGATGGTAAATGTACACCTGCACTAAAACATTCTTCTTAGTACAAATAACTGCAGCCTGAGAAGGTAGGCAGGAAGTTTTCTGTAGGACACAGTGATATGATTAATCAGTACAGGAAGAGATGTGTTTTCATAAGAACATCTAATCATGCTAAGTGATAAACAACAGCGTGGACGGTCAAGCTTGAAGCATAAGTATCTTCATTCTTTTGTGAAAATATGCTTATTTTCTCAGATGTTTGAACATGTATTGCAAAGCACTCTAGCTGAAGTCTCTTCTGTTTGATTAATCTTAAGACAGAACTCAACAGACACGTCATATAGAGCAGTTCATACTTTCTTTGTGTCTCACACTATTTTATCTCTCTGTTTTCTTATCCTTTTCTATTTTAGATCCCAAAATTTCAGAATTTGTTTATAGTTCAACATGATGAGTAAACAGGAAATTATTCACAAGCAACGGCAACTATGGTAACCATGGTGATTCGGTGAGATGGTGCCTTGCAACTGGATAGAACACAAAGCCTTATCTCAAACTGTCCAGCTTTTGTATACATGGGGCCCAAATCAGGACACCACCCTTCTAAAGGCCAATTTCTGTCTTCTTTTCATAACGCGCCCAAGGCACTGCCCTTAAGGTCACTGATGACTGTCTAGGGGCATGGTGTGTATGAAGGGCACAGAAGTTCACCATGTGAACAGGCGACTCGCAGTTGTTGCACAACATGTGGAATGTTTTGGCAGTCTCTGAATTCCTGTCTATTAGAAGCCTACACAGTGTTAACTTGCCATGTACAGACAGAGAGTCATGTAATTAGTCAAACACTACATAAACTTGTGCAATTCTGCATTCTCTTTTTTCGTCTTTGTGTTTGTGTGTGTGTGTGTTTGTGTGTGTGTGTGTGTGTGTGTGTGTGTGTGTGTGTGTGTGTGTTTGTCTGTGTGTGTGGGTGGGTGAGCAGTTGTTTGTTTGCTTTTTTTTTCACAAAAGCGCCTTATTGCTACCAGACAGCACAGCAGCATGGGAATTTCTCTGGTAACTGGCACAGCATTGACTAACTGGTATGGGTGATTTCAATGGTAATTGAGGTCTAGAATGTTCTATTGCTGCCTTCCCTAAGGCCATTTCACACCACTCCATGCCAAACACATAGTTCTAGGCACTACAGAGCTGATTCTGTGTGAGCGGACTGGGGAATTCAGTTTGTGCTTCTTTTTTTTTTTTTTCCTGTGTCACAGTTGTTTGTAACATGTGACTGCACATTCTGAGTGTTTCAGCTGACACATATGATTGGAACAGATCAAATTCTGCTTACTTTGAGTCTTAGTGAATAGATAATCTATGCGTGACATTCCAGCTCAGGCTAACATACTCAGCAGGGCTGCTGTGTTTCAGGGAGATCTTGAGACCAAGGGATAATTACGGGAATTGGTTACTGCTGTTGTACACACGGAAACCTACTGACCTCGGCCCTGATATGAGCTTGACAGGTTGCTGTATGTCACAGAGGGCCTAATCAGGGCAGACCATGCCTGAGCTTCAGCTCATATGTCCTTTTCATTTCGTTTACTAATGATGTGTTACTTTCAATCCCTGTCCTGCTTGAACCGGGTAATGATGATGATTCAGAACAGAGGCTTAGCTTGCCAACATGCTTACGGTAATCAGGAGATGCATTAGTTTTTCAGATGCTCTTGATTAGTTAATATATCCCATAGAGAGGCTAAGTGGCCTGTCGGCCGATATGATAGGGAATGTGTAGTAGACTTCTGGAGCCGTGGTTACAGGTTGTTGGTAACCAATCTGAATGGAGATTGCAGATTGTCAGAAAGTCAAAACTGTGTGTTATCCCCCATATAGCACTTTGAAAATCCTTTAAAATCATTATATTGACATGACACTTCAAACATCGTGTTCAGCATGATAAATAATCCAAAAACTGATGCATTGAATTAGTGTCAGCTCATTTTTTGTAATCTACATGATTGTTTCAGTGTCAGTGTCGGGGCTGTTAGTTAGATCTGGTAACTCATGTGGTCCTTACTCTTTGAGTAAGAATGTTGCTGAGCCAGTTCAACACAATCAACACAAAGAAGCCACTGCACAATGTCACTGGGCCAGTTCAACACAATCAACACAAAGAAGCCACTGCACAATGTCACTGGGCCAATTCAACACAATCAACACAAAGAAGCCACTGCACAATGTCACTGGGCCAATTCAACACAATCAACACAAAGAAGCCACTGCACAATGTCACTGGGCCAATTCAACACAGTCAACACAAAGAAGCCACTGCACAATGTCACTGGGCCAGTTCAACACAGTCAACACAAAGAAGCCACTGCACAATGTCACTGGGCCAATTCAACACAGTCAACACAAAGAAGCCACTGCACAATGTCACTGGGCCAATTCAACACAATCAACACAAAGAAGCCACTGCACAATGTCACTGGGCCAATTCAACACAGTCAGCACAAAGAAGCCACTGCACAGTCAACACAAAGAAGCCACTGCACAATGTCACTGGGTCAATTCAACACAGTCAGCACAAAGAAGCCACTGCACAATGTCACTGGGCCAGTTCAACACAGTCAACACAAAGAAGCCACTGCACAATGTCACTGGGCCAATTCAACACAGTCAACACAAAGAAGCCACTGCACAATGTCACTGGGCCAATTCAACACAGTCAACACAAAGAAGCCACTGCACAATGTCACTGGGCCAATTCAACACAGTCAGCACAAAGAAGCCACTGCACAATGTCACTGGGCCAATTCAACACAGTCAGCACAAAGAAGCCACTGCACAATGTCACTGGGTCAGTTCAACACAGCCAGCACAAAGAAGCCACTGCAGCCTTACAGATCCCCCGTGCTCTGCTCTCCTCTGAATTCATTAATGGCAGAGGCAGGACTCCTATCAGATGGTTGATGAGATGAAAAGTCCTTTAGTGAGTGATTTTCACACGGCTGTAGCTCTATACGTAATGTTCTTCCATTGTTAAGTACTTCCTGAAAAGATCCCTTCCATTTATGAAGGAGAGGAAAGGGAGGGTCACAAATGCAGGATTTGGCAAAAAGTTACAAGGAACTCGAGTGAAACACAAAATAAGAACGAATAACCCTCCTCGCCGTCCACCATATCTAACACTGAGCTGCAAAAACAGAAAGTGCAGGTTCTATGTATAATAATATGCTGTGTTCTGCTGGGGTTATAGAGGAGACTGGAAAAACATAGGTTCCATAAATTTCAGATGACAAAGAATTTTTATACAGTTGTGCTGTTTCGCAGTTACACTGTTCTTGCCTCTCCATTTAAAAGTGGAAATTTCTGTATTACAAAGCTGTCATCATATGTCATTATGTGTTTCTAAATCAAGTCCTATTTTTGGCTCTGTGTCAACAAACAGTCTCAGTGAAAGGTTAGGTATAATGACTAAACTCTGTTAAAGTGATCCATTTAGCAAAAGAGGGGGTTAAAATTATGATGCTGATTACTCGATTGTTTCATCTTAGTGTCATGTTACAGTTGTTACCATTGTTTTTACCATTCGTGCACTTAACTGTTTCTGTTCTGAACTGAACTGCTGCTACAACTGTACAATGCTACACGGAACTGCTCGTGTCCTCAAGTACTGAGTGACCCTTCCCAGATTTTATCAGTGCTGTTGTTGTCGCAACAATTTATTGTGGTTGCATTAGTGCTCGCTGTCTGCTTCAGGACAGACCTTCCGTTGATTGTGTGGTCATTGTGTAGTGAGCAGCTGCTGAAACGTGCTGTCACTGGCCCACCCATTCCCTTCAGTTTCATTTTCAGCATCTAACAAGCTGTGTCACTGCCTTATTTAGCTTCTGTTTGTGAGTCATGAGCAGCACTTTTACCATAATAGTGCACTCTGATGTGCTCTGTTACATAATACATGACAAATTGGCCCGAACTCGGAGAGTGTTCATAATATAAACATTCTCCGAGTTGATTTGACATTATTTTTATGTTATGTGCAGCGCCGTGCTTGTTACATCCCTGCTGCATAAGACAAAGTAATGTGTGAATATGCAGAGTAGTGAAAATGGCAATCCACAAGTTATACCTGAAAGCCCTGCTCTTCTGCCAATACCTTCATCTATCAGCTTCTCCATCCGACCTCAGAAAGAGATTACACAGGGCAAAAAATGTTCATAGTGGACAGCCATGCTTGAAAGGCTGTTGAATTGGAGCTCCCTTTGCTCTCATCAATACTCCCTTAACTCTGTTTAACTTATTGTATTTACTGAGTTTGTGACACATTGACGAAAACAGTCTACGACGTTATAACTGTATTCGTGCCGAACATTTCCGAATATCAGTGTGTCAATGTTCTCTGTAGGCGTTTGCATTACAGACTTTCTGCGTTAAATCCCACCACTCTCTGTGAGTGGGTGTTGTCTTTAAAGGGGGGTACTGAGTTTGGACTCAGTGGGGGCAGTGGGGGGGTCAGGCACTAACTTGTAAGACAGGAAATGGCTCCAATATGGGCAAGAGCCTGGGTCCTTTGAAAGCCCACAGGAGTGATTTAGAACCGTTGTCAAGCCTGTTTTTGCCTGGAAGGATCTCAGGTTCAGTGAGCAAAAAATGCTCAAAGTAAATTCTCAAAATAAATTCAATTGTTTTTTCCCAAAGACTATTCTTATGCCAAAACTTCCCACTTCCCAGTTCCCAAATCCCTGCAATGTGGGACTGTGGATGTCTCCAATGAGTTGCATGGATAAAGTTTGCTTTCAGAAAAAAGGAAAATATTGTTGGTTTATTTAGATGAATTGATCAAGAAGTTTATTTTCATATTCACATGAAAAATATGTAAAGAAAGACAATTCGTGGTAAGCAAAGGGCCTCTCAGTGTGCACTGATGGTGAAATTTAGAATCTGCATTTTCCTGTTTGGATATGACACATAAATAAATAAATATTGCAAAACAAACTTTATAAATGAACTGGACTGATATGACAACAGACAAAGAACTGCATAAAGAAAGGTTTTACTCAGAGCATAGCGCTCTCGCCTCTCTGCCTGCTCAGACAACCTCTTGTGTCTTGTCCTCTTGGATGATGTGCAAGTATGTGACCAAAATGGTCAGACAGAGCAAGTGCTTTGAGTGTATGTGTGTGTGTTAGGATGTGTTTACTCAAGGCATATCTCAGTACCTTTAGAAGATTTTTCCTCAGGGGGCGTTTGAGGATGCGGCCGCTCTGCGTGTGTCTGTGTGTTTGCCAAGACCTCTCTTTGCCAAGGGGACTGGGCAGCGTCTTCTCAGCCTGGAATTTAGACTCTTCAGTTGCATTTAAAACATAAAGGCTACATTAGAAGACAGCATGAAAATGTTCAAATGTTTTCCAGGTTTTGGAATGTAGTCTAGGGCTAAAAGGCTCAGCCTCCTCCTCCTCCTCCTCCTCCTCCACCTCCCCCCTCATCATCATCATCATCATCGTCTTCATCGTCAATATCATTATCATCGTCATCATCATCATCATCATCATCATCATCATCATCATGAGAAGAAGACCAGTTGACTTTTCCAGATATCTGCCCTTTCACAGTTCAAATGTTGGGAACTGTGGATATTTATACACTGGACAGAATGTTTTCTCACCACAACTGCCCAAGCTATCCCATTACACATGAGCCCAGAGGTTAAAGGCCAGGTTTTCCTGCCCAGTCTGGGAACTGGAGGCTGTGTGCATGATATATGTTGCCACTTGTTTATTCTCCCTGTGTAAATGGGATGTCAGTGCAGTGTGAAGAGAAGTTTGTGTTAGTCTCTTATGTACTTTTTTTCCTCACCACTGCTGAGACAACTTTAACCAAGCAGGACAGTACTGATTTCCTATGTTTTCATAAGTCATGTAATTACATTGTTTTCAGTGAGAGAGATTGTAGCTGTATTGATTATTGTAGCATAACAGTAAGAATATAGCTTTAAAATTATGTTAAAGTTTACAAACTTAAATTCTGCTTATGTCACTATTCATGGTAATTTCAGTCAATGTACTTTCCTTGGTTACCTTGTTCATATGATTATTGTTGCTAAACAGTATTTAAAATATTGATTAATCCCCTTTTTTACAAGCTTCTCTGCTGCCATCTATTGGTGAATAGTGCACATTACATTGTTGACCTGTACTGTCAGATGAGGTTGTTATGGAAAATTCAGTAAATGTATTATGTGTGCAAAGGTTCAGACATCAGAACATCAATAAAAGGATTCAACTGGGCACCTCTTGAAAAAAGAGAGCCACCTCTCCAGAAATATAAAATCCAGGCATTTGACATTCCTGCCAACACATTTGGAGAGGACTTTAGAAATGATGAAATGTTATTTAAAACTAGATGACAATTGAAGGTTCCACCCATAGCACAGCTGTAATGAGAAGTTCAAACAAGAAGAAAAACACAAGGTAACTCGGAATACCGTTCAAACGCTTTAGCATCTCTCTCTAAGTGTTGTTTACTGTGAGTTACTGCATCAATGGTGAATCTTAATTCAACACCAGTGCAACGCTTAACACTGACTGTGGGAACAAAGCATTGAATCTATGCCATGAATTGTGATGGAAGCAATGAAACAGGGCTTTTGAACAAATGTCCTGGTTGGTCGCTATTTATCAAACTTAAGAGCGTTAAAGAAAGAGCATACACCAGATGGCTCTCTGTCCATGGGAGTCTGCATTTGTTGTTCTGTTGATGACATCTACTGGCTGAATGAGACAGTATTCAAAGCAACAACACAGAACAACATCCGTTCAATCATGACAGGTCAGTGACATGCAATTTCACATTTAAGAAAGAACACTCAGACCTAATGTAAACTTGCCCTCAGACATACCTAAAACAGTTTCCCATGCCAAAACCAAAGACAATCCATGTGCCTTTCAGAAGATATAGATGCAAGGGTTATAAAAAAAAAAAAACAACCTTTATCTAAGTGTCACCATTTTTAGAGATGCTAATGCCACCTTTGTTTGCTAGTATTTTATTTCACCAGATTCTGCTCTGAACGAGAACCTGATGTTAGGGTACACTCCAAGCATTTTGACATGAATGTCTTCTTCATATTCACACAGTCCTCGGCAGTCTCTCTCTCCAATCATTTTACAAACTGAAGTGCTGTGGGCCATTGAGAAAGATAAAGGAAGGACCTGGAACCTTCCCCAGGTCTACGACTCATACCCCTTTCATTCCCCTACCTTTCTTCTCACTCGACCCCTCTTCACACAATGAAGAAATTATCCATCCATAAGAACAGTGCAAGTGCTCCAGGGCAAAGAGGGATATTAATTGTCCACTTGGTAGATATTCATGTTTAGAGCGTATTTCACATAAAAGATTGTGCATGAAAATAAAGATAGTGAAGAGACTGAAAGCAGCAAGCAGTTGAAAGGTATAATGTCTCATAATACCCCAGCACTACTCACTGTGGACTACAGGATATAGCCAAGGAAAAGACCCTCTCTGATCAAAACAGATGCTGTGCTTTTGAACCTCACACGAAGGGCCCACTGAACAGCGGGCTGTAGTTCTGCTTAGCATGTGAAACACATGTGCAACACAGCGTCATGTTATCTTGCATTAGATAAAGGCTAATGAATATTCTGTACTTCGTTGCTACGATTACACATATGATCACATGTTGGTAAATATGTAGCCAGACAAGACTTGCACTGTATGTTCATTTGGGCTTTAATCTTCAACTTTTAAGATTTTTAAGGTGAAACATGACAGTTTATTTTGCCATATTCAAAGCTCACAGCATAGTTTATTAATGTATAACTCACATGACTCAGTTGTATCATTCAAATGTGTCACTCACTCAGAGTTGCACTGTGCAATAACAGAGGGACTGTTCATTTGCTGAACAACGCACCTGTTACCCTTTCAAAGAGGCATCAGTCATAGCTACTGTTGACAAAACTGATAAACTGAGGGGGACTACTTTGACTGGCTAAAAGAATTTCACCACTGACATCACAATGTCATTATATGTAATTTAATGTGCTTATGGTGTTTAATGTCTTAGTGTTTAACTGATTTATGTCTAAAAACCATGGTGTAAAGCTTTAACTGCAAGTCAATGCCTTGGCTTTAATGTCCAAAGGCTGTTTCTCTGTTTGCGTACACCTCTCTTACATGGCGCTTTTAATCAAACCCTTACCCAATCAAAGACAGAGGTAATTATATGAAAGGCTTGATATTTCTCCCCCTTTTCAGAAACTTCACAAAAACCAGTACAGGGGCAAAGATGAAAGCTTGGGGAGCAAAAAGCATAGATTTGATATATTAATGAATGTCTTTATATGATGATGAAATGCTGCGTTGAAGAGCCGAGCCTCATTCATTATTTGATGTAGAAGACAAAAGGTGCATGTGAGTGGTCGAGGGCTCAATCTAACACTATAAAGCACCATCTTTAGACAAGACCTTTTTTAATGCATTCACATTCAGTGTAGCACAGAGAGGAGAATAAAGAAACTGAATTGGTCCATTGATCGAGCTGAAGTGAGACCACGCTCACTGAAACACACTGCGATAGGAGTTCATTTAGGGCTGGCTGACACATACAAACACACAGAGCAAAGCATTCAAACAGACAAATACCACTGAAATTCAGATCTGGCATGAACTTATATTATAATACTTTTGTGTTCTCTCATTATTAATTTACTGGGGTTAACTATGGACAGTTTCCCTCATTCTTGCTGTTTCCACATTTATACAAATGCGATATTAGCTTATTGTAAGCCAAACCACGTGAAAGCCTGTTTCGTTAGCTCTGACTCCTGATCTGATTGTGTGAGATTTCTACAGAGTGCTGTTTCCAGATAGCAGTAACTTTTGCTGCTCCTTTTGTTTTCTCTGAGCTGCCAAGGCGGGTGAAATAAGGTTGCAACTTTAAAGTAAGAGCGCACTCAGAATGTGGACATTTCTTTCATGTTTAAATATTATTTGAGTAAATAATATGTCAGCAGCATGAGTCATTTTTTTCATGCCGAGCCTGACTGGTGCGGGAGTGTGGCGTGCCCTCTATCTGTGTGACTTTGTGTTTTATCAGTGTTTAGACTGCCAGACTAAACACTTTAGACATCTTGATGAGAACAGAAAAAGAATAATGAAATGTTAAAATGATGGAGGAATGTGTGAATTATGTTCACAACAGAACAACATGAAAACACCTCATGGAAAGAAAAAGAGAGAGGAGAGAGGCTGAAATGTTGTTAGTATGCAAGTAGATTTTCTCGATCACTGCACTCAGTTAACTGAAGGCCAGATAATGTACCATACACCCTTCAAATTCTTGAGTACATGCTGCAAGGCTATACAATAAGGCAGGAGATTTGTGTTATCAGAGGGATTTATTTGGATTTTCCCTCTGAGCCATTATGAAGAGAACAAAGCTTACCTTTCCCTCTGATTTCATCGGTCTGTAGATCTCAGTGGCTTGACATGGTTGGTTTTAGTAATTACCGTATGTTATCTCAGAAACCTGGCAAAATTAGTTTAATGCGTTCCTAAACCATTGTATTACTGCATTAGTGTTGTATTATGGCATATCTGTATCTCATACCCATCATTCTAACCATGGTAATGAATACTTGCAAACACATAATTCCCCTCAGATGAGGGCTAACACAGGTGATACAATCAAATCACATCCACTCTGGCACGAGCACCATATGTTGACATTCTGTTATGCTATTCCCATATGTAAAAACATATCCCAAAGTCCAGGAAAACTCCACAATTTCCTGTTTAAAAACATCTACAGGAGACTCCTTCCCAGAGATCAAGACACTGCAGTGGATGGCTTCACTAATTTAATTAAAAACAGTCCTGTATCATTAAATTGTTACTGTATGAAGATAAACTTTGCTGCTCCAATGATATTGCCTCAGTGAGTGGCTGCAGAAATCTCTTTAATGTCTAATATCAGCAGCAGTGTGCGTGTGTGTGTGTGTGTGTGTGTGTGTGTGTGTGTGTGTGTGTGGGGGTGGGGGGAGTGGGGGGGTGTCTTGACTTCATTGCTCACAATTATCAATATGGCTACTTTTAAAGACAACAAAGCAATTCTCTGTTTAAACTTCTTCACAGGATACTCACAGTACAGTAAAATTCAGCATATGCAGATCTCAAGTAATAGCTGATCACGTCATATAGACTTACAGATGTGAACTGTTTTGAATTACCTTGCTAAGATCATAAGCTTTTGTTGGTGGATTGATTAATGTGGTCCAGATTTCAGTTGTGTCCGTGGCTCAGTACTGAAAATCTGCCAGGGAAGAACACATTCAGACCTGTACTGTGTAATCTGAAGAGGGGCCTGGCGTATTTCTGTCTTCACTTTAATGATTGTGTAGGTGCCTTGAGACCACGTGTTTTTTCTCTAATCCTATGGACAGAATTATGTATACAATTTGAACATGTTAAAGTTAATGGTCTCAAGTGACCATAACTATGGGTGGTCTAATGACCAACTGTCTAACCTATTTTAAAAAAGGAGCACAAACCTTTTTTTTTAAATATATATATAACTTGTGTTGAGAGAGACTTTGCTTTACAATTATTTATTCATCTTTTGTAAATAATACTGCAACATCAGTCATGTCCTTACAGTATCCTGTTGCATAAGTCTCTCTGTCCATGTTAGCCAAAGAGTCACAAGTGTTTTCTATGATTATTTCAGTCAGCACAAGTCAGTGCCACACACTGTAGCCACACATAACCTCAGACAAACCCTCCTTATTTACGTGGACTTAAATTTAACATCGGAAAAATCAAATAGATTATTTCTGAAGAATCAAACTTCACACAATATCAAGTTAGGGTCTCACGAGAAACTTTTCAAAAAGCATCTTGACCTTCCAGTAGGATGTATTCCTTGTAATTATATACAGCATCTGGTCAATAAGGTGAGTAGATCATTAACTTGAGCCAAGAAAGCCTATTGTCTGTCTCTCTGTTTATTTCTTATTTGTTGTTACTTGTTATTTGAGCAGATATTGTCCCCTACAACATAAAACACCCACGGAGTAATGTTACTGCCACAGTTTCATACTGCTTTGAGCAGTAGTTTATTTTTAGGCTTATTAGTAATAATTCTGAGATTGTAATTGATGTGTGAGAGATCATACTTCAGTAGTTATTAATGACCACCACATAAAAGAACAATCTTTTTCTTTTTCAATTCCTTGGATTTTACATTGTCTGATGAATTATCAAATTACCAGTTATCAATTACCACACACTAAAAACAAAGTAATAGCAAAGTATTGCAAAATATTTGACAAAAGACAAATAAATTTAACACTGCATTCAATACATGCAACACATATGTATGCTAATAGTACAATTACACCGTAACAGAAGAAACAAACAGAAACCAAACAGACAAGGATTTAAATAGCACCCAAGAAAACTTTTTAAAAGGGTCTCACATCTTTTCAATAAACACAGAAATACTAAAGACAGAATGTTGAGGAGGAGAAAATAAACCTTCAGAGTATTTGTCACAGTATTTCTACAATCACTGACACATGTCCACAGTACATGAAGTCTGCATTTAAAGAAAACACTGAGAAAAAGGGTCACAAGTCGCCACTGAAGCAGTCGCTTTGAATTACTGTCTGCTAGAATGACTCTCTTTAAAGGGAAAACAATTAATTACACTGGGTGATATTTTAACTATTATTTTTCAGATTAGTATTCAGTTTAATATTCCCGTAAGTTAAAACAGTACATGTCGATGTTTTAAGTAGTATTAATGATGTCACAGTTTTCAAATACAATCCATTTCTGTCAAAATCAGTCAACTTTTACTCCTGTACAACAGATGTTTCTCTGACCAAACGCATCAGTGCTCTGTGAGAATGTTCTAATAAAAAGGACATGAATATAACACACGCATAATTAATTAGCAACCTCAGTTGGACTTCCTGTCAAGCTGTTTGGGGTGTCTGGCAACTGAGAAGACAGTGACACAACTTCACTCCCTGTTGAATTTGAACCTGATCCATCCTCCGACAAGGTAATCTGGCAAATGTGTATAATAAAAGATCAAATCACACACCTGTAGCTATACTGTACAAATGCATTTCCCTTTATGGTAAAGCAAAATGGTCTGTGTTTGATTTGGCACTCACCAGTTGTTTATATGAACTGTGTCTACAGTCTGAATGCATTGGGAAGTTGCTGATCAGTTTCCATGAAGGTGTGTAACTCTGAATATTCAGCGGGCTTATTAGAAAATCGCTGTCTGTAATCTCTGGACTTGCAGTCAGCAGTGGCTCCTCTTTAACCTATTGCAATAATGCTATCGTGAGAAGAGGTAATAAAAAGAACTGTTGGATTTTCCATATGATCTGTTATTACTATGTGTAAGTGTAGAGGGAGATAACACTTTTTATTTTCATAACAAATTTGTGATGATGATGATGATGATGATGATGATGATTTAACCTGTATTTCACACTCACAGTTTGGTCACTGGGCTGCCGCTGTGTCTGTCTCATCAGTATTATTCTCTTCTTGTCTTTACACCTCTTGTTCTGAAACCAGACCCGAATGACCCTGGGGCTGAGGCCCGTCATCTCTACCAGTTGCTCCTTCATGAGGGCATCAGGTCGGGGGTTGGCGTTGTAGCATGTCCGCAGCATGTGGAGCTGTGTCTCACTGAGAACAGTCCTGATCCGCGTGGTGCGCTCTGGCCTTTTCTGTGCTGCTGTCCAGTGAGGCAAAAACTGTGTGATTAATTTATTCTCTTTAGATGAGATGAGAAAAAGACACAGTGGACCATTCCACTGACGACAGCAGGTTAGAATACTGATCTTTTACATGATCTTTTACTTTTTCTTTTTTTTATTTGTACACATGGGGCTAAAAATTTGGGATTGTTTGTTATGTCACCTACTGGGCGTTGTATTAACCTAATGAACACATGAAAACTGAATGAACGTCGCTTTCGTTTTACCTGGTATCGTTACAGATTTATCCTGATGAGTATGGTGTACTGGGCCTTTTATATATGTCAGCGTCCCAGCAGAAACGTCGTGATCAGCTGTACAGTATAAGTAGCCTTGTCGCACTGTAAACTCATCTCCGGGGATTAACTGACGGTTGCAAGCCTCACAGCGAAAACATTGCACGTGATAGACATTTTTGTAGGTCCGCATCACATAGTCATTCCTGGTGAACGCTATGAAGCATTTAGCGCATTTAACACCGTATAACCTGGAAGAAAAGTAGAATCTGAAAACTTTAGTTGACTACAATCGCTGTTATCATATGGTAATGAAGACTTTCAAACTCACCTCCTGTAGTCCTCTTTACATAAAGTTTTCCCGTCTTTTATAAAACAGGTGCATGATTCATCTAAATACCGACTGCATTCAGCACACTTTAGACATCCCACGTGCCATTCAAGATCTGGAAAAACCCGCAAAAGGAATCTGTCCTGGATCTGGTGTCCACATCCCACGCAAAATGAAATTAACCTGTCTCCTGGAAGGTAAACCGATAATACTGTCAGTTTTGGCAGTAAATATCATCTAATTATTCACAACATATGGACAAGCGTCTATAAATGGGCCATCGGTAAATAAAGACATGACTGGATTACTTTGATTGAATTTAAAATCCTGGGCAACAAAGGTACAGATTTATATCTAATCATCTAATCATTATTATTTCTTATCATAGTTGTAATATAATAATAATAATAATCGTATAATATAATTATACTAGTTGTACTTCCTCCTTCTTCCTCTTCTTCTTTGTTATTGCTGTTGTTGTTGTAGCAATAATTAATCGAAGCAAGGATTTTCCCATACTTGTCTTTGTCTAAAACGCATTTTCTAAGACTCGTACAACACTTTGTAAGATTTAAATGAATGTGGATATATATCCTACTTACTTTTCTGTGACTCCCCCATGAGATTAGTGCAAAAGTCAAAAAGAGCGTTGATTCCGCTGTGAAAGCACTGTTATCCTTTAAAACCCACTACAGCACATTCTTTTCAGACACCAGTGTCCTTTGCCTACGAAAAGTGCTAAAATTGTCCCCTTATTACTTGTTGTACCTCCACCCTTGCTATTCGACGTGACGCAAAGAGCGGGAACGTCACTCTGCAGGAAAACGATTGGCCACAGAATGTTAGGTAGCTGCATCCGTAATCTCTTTAATTATTGATGCTGCACAGGTGTGCATCTCTCCGCACAGCAGAAACACCCCGGTTAGATGCATGTTATTTTATCATGCATCACACACTCAGTTATAATTTATATTAAACTATATTAACATGTCTGAAATGTACGAGCAATATGAAATATTGGAATGCATCACATTGAACTTCAGTAAACATTTTCAGGAAAATTATTTCCAGAGACTGCTCGACTGTCTATTTACTTCAGAGTTTGGGCCAATATTTGCACACTCCCCAAGAAACAGACATGCCACAAGAAAACAGCACTTGTCTGAGCACTTCCAGAGTTAATCAGTATCCCTGCAATACACCATTCTTGACCTTATCAGCATACCCACTCTGCCCCCCCCCCCCCCCACCCACACACACACACACACACACACACACACACACACCTGAGGTAGACTAATACAAGCACTGAAGTACACACGATGCAGGTGTAATGGTGAGGCACAAAGTGAAACAATCTCAGCATAGAACATAAGCATGTGGCAAAGACAATTGAGCAGCATACATATAGACTTTAAGGGAAGTCTGTATGTCTGTGTGTGTGTGTGTGTGTGTGTGTGTGTGTGTGTGTGTGTGTGTGTGTGTGTGACAGAGAGAGAGAAAGAGAGAGAGAGAGAGAGAGAGAGAAAGAGAGAGAGAATAAATTTAAAATTTAAAATTCAGAAATATTCAAAAATGTTAAGCTTCCTTTATTTACCCTTATTCTCTGTAATGCATAGAACAAAGTGGTAGGTCTCCAGGGTGTGTCCAATCACTGAACAGTGAGAGCAATGTGTCACAAAGAACCAAATGAGAGTTCTCATAACATGGAATACCAGCCAACGAGGTAGTTTTCATGATTTTTGTTCTACTGCAGTGTTCAAGCGCCTTTCAATTAAAGCAATGTCAGCAATACAGCAAGCTGTTACAAGTATAAAAAACGTATTTGTTCTGATGCAGCACATGCATTAGCTGTTCTTGGTATTTTAGAACTCATTGCAGTTAAAATTTCAGTTTTCTGTCCCTGTTCCACCACTCTCTCTTATTCCACCAAACACCTGTCACTTTGAGTGTCACATTCAAATGCCCTTTGCTTTCCCCTTCAGGTATGCTATAATGCGTTTTTCTTTCAAGGCCCCATGACAGGCAAAAAATAATATTTTACATTTAATTAGGTATGAAAACACCACTCAACTGTCATTCAGTATATTATAGGTGTAAGGAAATCTTGTACCTCTGAAAAACATATGAATCCCTTCATGACAGAGAATCAATCACAAGTGTGAAAGGAGACGTGTGTGCGTGCCTGCCATCTGTTCGAACCTGTCTAAATATAGCGCCACCTGGTGGCCAGGACAAAATGTGTGAGAGTTGAATATTTGCCTCGGTGATGCTTTTTCAGACACACTTAAACTGTAGCTAGAGAAATATAGTCAAATAAAAACAGCGGCAGGTGTATGTTTCATTCAACTGACACTTGATACCAAGAATTTAGCTGTATGGTGCTGTATTTTGACTCACTCAAGAATGGAATGTTTACCAGTAACAACGTGAGTTTTAAAGAATAATTGAGTTTAGAAATGTTATCATTTAAACTTCTGTTTTAGAAAATACATTAAACTACCTGTAGTGCAGGAGGTTTTCTGACTCAGGCGGAACTGAGGAACTCAGGGAGTTCTCATATAAGGACAAAATTGGCAAATGTAGAATTTTACCTATTATATTTCAGTGTCTAATTATGAATTAGTTAACTGACTGTCATAAATATTTGGACTAGCATGAACACTGAATATCGGAATTAAACACGTTATCCTAGTGTGCCAAGCCATTACAGCTTTCATCAAGAATTAAATGTATACATAAGAGAAAATTAAAATTCAGCTTCCATCTAAAATATCAACTGTCGAATTTGCACGTTAAACTGTATCTTGAAATAGCGTTAACATGCAAAATCTATCTTTCTAAATCTCATTTTACATGTCGGCGTGTCATTTCCGTTATCCTAGCCTAACATTAATTTTGGCATATTTAATAGTTTTCTTGAACTAAAGAAGTTGATTAAGAAATATGGTGAATTGTCATAATGCCAAGTGTTGAAGTCAATACTTTTGATGTCATTTGGGATGTCTGGCTCTGTCGTCATCATTCCGCCATATTGAATAAGGAAACAGAAGTCGTAGAGCAGGGCTATTCCGAATGCATGTAAACAATCCACGTCAACAGGGACTGTATTAATAAAAACGATTAGTACTGTTCATTTGGTTTAACAGCTAATGCACAGTTTTATAGATTGTTAGGTAAGAGGCCACTGATTTGGGCTGTCCGCAAACCATGACTTCACTGACACAGAGAAACTCAGGCCTGGTGCAAAGACGGACTGAGGCCTCTAGAAACGCAGCCGCCGACAAAGAGAGGGGCTCGGGCGAAGACGAGTATGACTCTCGTCGCGAGGAAGAAGAAGACGACGACAAGGGAGACTCCAAAGAAACCCGTCTTACATTGATGGAAGAAGTGTTACTACTTGGACTGAAGGATCGAGAGGTTTGATGTCATCGTGTTTCACTGTGTCTCTGTTCGGTTGCTAGCAGAGTAATTCAGCTAACTGGTTAGCGGTCAACTAACTTGACGGATTAGTTTTAGGTATGGTGCAAAGGTGGACTTCGCTTGGTGACTCAGTTTGTGGGCGACGTTTAAATAGCTACCGAAGGCCATCTTGCAAAATTAATGTCACATTCTTCTGTCTGATGTTTATTAATTTTCTTGTGCTGTAACAGCAAGCTATCTTAGCTCGTTCTTTTATCGTCTTCCGTGGTTATCAGTAGATAGGATAATATTTGTTAACTTGTTAATCCCAGGAGTAAGACGGTGAACAAAGTATGTAATATCAGAAAACTGGTCGGAAAAATAAGATCATATACATGGTCTGTTCAACATGATATTGTTGAGGTTGAGGTTTCAGAGCAACATCCATGGTCTCAAGCTAACGACATACAGCTTACAGCCAGATAACATTATGTTATGGTGCAATCAACCTCTCCCATTGCATACCGAAGCATTTCCAGTTAGCCCTTAAGTGGCCAGATAATAATCACTAACATCAGCTGAGCTTGAGAGATAATGTACCACAGTGTTTAAGCTTTTACATGGTTCCATTTAAAAAGAACAAAACAAAACTGACTTAAGTTCAGATTCTCACAAGTGGATATATTTCTTTTTTTTGTAATTTAAATGTTTGACATCTCAAAAATCTGTTGAACAGCTGTTGACCTGAGGTGTTGTTTGAGTATTTCGGCTTACTGTTTAACCCTTGCTGGCCCCATTTACAGCAATTTGTGATGTTACTGTTCTCTACAAGCCCAACCATTATTCAGTTATTTATAGTGAGGCATGTTCAGTCCACCAATATGAATCTTAAATCAAGGCACCATTTCTGTTGAAAACAACAGTTTTTATTGATACCAAATTGTCATTTGTGTGTATCCAAGGGTTATACATCTTTCTGGAATGACTGCATCTCCTCTGGGCTGAGAGGATGCATGCTCATTGAGCTTGCCTTGAGGGGAAGACTACAGCTGGAGCCTTGTGGCATGAGGAGGAAGAGTCTGCTCACCAGGAAGGTTTGTGTTTTAATATGCGTGTTTGAATATCAGTTAATCCCAGAGTAAAGCCTGTAATGGTAAATTAGTTGCCTAAAGAACTGCAGACAGTCCCTGTATAATCTTGTAGAAATCTTGTTAAACATTCAGTTAGAAAAAGGTTTTAAAGAAAAACACCACTATAAAAATTACTATAATTTTTGTAACATAATTTTTCTGTAGGATGTAACAGACTCTCTAAAGAGTCAGACTATTCTAAAGTATGATAATGCACTAGGTGATGCAATAAATTAATGGCAGTCACTCAGTATTTTGGGATTTGTTTGACCACATTTTCATGTTCCTACACAACCTAATTACTGTGCGTTGTGTATTTGAAAATCATTCAATTAGTTTTAAATTACAGAAAGAGTTGTTTCATAATACAATTTTAAGTGGAGTTGGATGTGACAACGAACATCTTTATTTGCAAGACACTGTGAATTTATGGTGTGTTTTTGGCAACTTGTGTGCAATTGTAATTATTTTTATGGAGATTATGTTTGTCTGTGTGTGTGTTTTAGGTGCTCTGTAAATCAGATGCTCCCACTGGGGACATGTTACTTGACGAGGCTCTGAAGCATATTAAAGAGACCCAACCCCCAGAGACAGTCCAGAGCTGGATTGAACTGCTGAGTGGTGAGTAGCAAGTCACTGCCCACCTCCCATAATGGTCTCATCACAGGATATCTCATCTCTGATTTATTTGGAAAAATATTAATCAGATCATAGGACAATGAACTCTAATATCAAACACGTAAAAATTGCAGTAAGCAGGATGATAAAAACCCCAATAGATTTGTTACACCTCACTAGTCTCTCTTTGCCACAGTGGTAAGATCTGACACTTCTTAAGTTATTATGAAATTGTCTTTTTGTATGCTCCTAAAGTGTGGCTTTGAGTATACTAGTGATATTGTTTCTAAGTTGTCAGCAGTACCACAGTGTAGTCTCTGATCTCTTTCTCCTTTTCATTTGTGTTTGTCCACCCTTTTCATCGCAGGAGAAACATGGAACCCCCTAAAGCTGCACTACCAGCTTAGAAACGTGCGTGAGCGTTTGGCCAAGAACTTGGTTGAGAAGGGTGTCCTAACCACAGAAAAGCAGAACTTCCTCCTGTTTGACATGACCACCCACCCGCTCACCAACAGCACGGTAAAACAGCGACTCGTGCGGAAGGTTCAAGAAGCTGTGTTGGATAAATGGGTAAACGAACCCCAGAGAATGGACAAGCGTCTGCTGGCACTGCTCTTCTTGGCCCACTCTTCTGACGTGTTGGAGAACGCCTTCGCCCCTCTGTTGGACGACCAGTACGACTTGGCCATGAAGAGGGTTCGGCTCCTGCTGGACCTCGATGCCGAGGTGGAAGCTGCTAAGTCTGGCTCCAATGAGCTCCTCTGGGCGGTAGTGGCTGCTTTTACTAAATGATCCTGTAGGAGACAGAGAAGTATTTTAACTTTCTCAAGGAATCGGACCCTTACCATTGGCCTTTGAGCTTGGTTGATTTGATGTAATGGTGAAAATGGTGGAAGTTTCAAGTAATGAAGGACATGAGATGACAACAGTGACGATTATAATTACGATGATGCTTAGGGAGGGACCGCTCCTTCTCTTCACTGAGACGGACCCGTCTCTCACCTCCACAAATGTGTTTCCCTCACCTGTTCCCCTGGCTTGAGGGTGACACATTGTAACAGTTCACTGTGAGACTTGTGTAGTTAAAGCACTTAACTATCATTATTGTAGCTCCAGTGAACTCAAAGTAAGAGTGCACAGGCGTTAAATACAAAATTTCAAAAGAGATTTTTTTCCCTACTTTTCCGAGACCATGACTCAAGAACCTGTCATCTTCAGACATTTATCTTACTCAGTTTCATTTTCATTTCAGCAGGAAGACTACATTTCGCATTTGAGTACTTTGGTATGATCATTTGTGATCTCCCCTATAATATGGCCAAACAAGTGCAGAGATCGCCCACACACTAGCTAATTTGCACATCCAGCAAGAAAAGTTGAGTTACTTTATCTACATAGCACATCAGGAAACCAAGGAGAATTTTGTGACCGATTCACATGAGAATAATTTCTGAATTGAACACCTGAAATCAAGTCATAAATGTTTTTCTGTCAGATTAAACATGGCATGCCTATACAATAACTTGCCTTTTCATGAGCTCAAGTAATCTCACCTCTCAGACTACACAGATTAATTGGCATGTTGGGACAGATTCTTTCCCCCATGCTCCCAACGGCTGACATTGCCCCTCATGTACTACTGTAGAACTACACCTGACCTGATGGGACATCTGACTTTACATCTGAATTGTTCAGTAGGAAACCAATATAGACTCAGCAGATGATGAGCAAAGTGCTGAATCAGCAGCATCAGGCCTATTGGAACGGAGGCTGTGCGGCTTTGTCGTACATCCTTCAGAACCCAATCAGTGTCACCAACAAGCACCTGGATTCGACTGTGATGGCCCAATTTATATAGGGTAATTAATGTAATTCAGTTAGTTGACCAATATCTCCCCAAGCCCCTGTTGGTCAGTGGTTTCTCAGGCGCTGTAATAAAGGTGCAGAGGAGAGTTTGTCCCCTTATACTAATGACGGCTTGTGCTTTTGGGGCCTTTCTAAGACCTGCACGTTTTACTTCATATTAAAAAAAAAAACGAAAAAACATAAGTTTCTCTGATTAATATGATTTTGTTAGACCATGTCTTTCACGTTATACTTCTTTTTTTATACTTTGTTTTCAACCATTTTTATTATGTTAATTTCTGCTTAATGTGACTCGGTCTTATTTGATTATGTTTCTTTGTCATCTTGTCATTTCTTTTGTCTGGACATTTCTCTTTCATGGTTGTTCTGTTCTGTGTGAGAGCAAATATATGGTGTGCTTAGAGGGAGTATGCTTCCCCCTGGAGAAAGCAAAGGTTTGGCAGTGATGATGTACTGTTAGTTAACTATATTCAATGATATGTAATGTAGAACTGATATGAAAGGGATCCCCTGATTTGTACAAATGCTTTTTACCATATAATAAAGGACGATCTTTTAAGTGCCTGAAATGGATTCAAGTTCAGGATGTGCATTTTCCCATTTTTTCCCCCATTCCTTAAATCCTGTATGTGGTTGTAACCATTTAAATAACATTTGTGCAGAACTCTGTGTGGCGTGTGAAAAGATTTTAATAGCATATTTGCCTTACAATAATCAATCTTCTCAACATTAAAGAAATCACTGATGAATATAGCCCGAAAAAATAATGAAATCACAAGCAGAATATCCATATGTTTAGCTATACAAGTGGAATTGGAAAGAAACGCCTGAAAAAACAAAGATGAAGTAAATTGCCTCAACCCACAACAGTTCACTGTTTCTTCACTCCAAGTGCCACCATCCACTCTGTCATGATCGACTGTTTCATTAAGAATCCAGTGTCCACTTTCTCCAAATCCCCTGCTCACTGACCCACCCAAAGAAACATTCCGACGGTAGTACAGTGGTAGTACAGTTTAGTCGAAGTCCAGGACATAGTGATCCCCAGACAGGCAAAGGGGATCAAGTGCCACATGCCGCTGAAGCCGGTGACAGCGGGTACCCCGTACGCCCGCGGACAGGGTAGTAAGACGAATTACTCAAGCGAACACAGTCGCACGAGATCAGCCATGTCCGTTCATGATTACATTAGTTCCAGTTGTCCTCATTTAATTTTGACGACTTGTTTATAATTTCTTGCAAGTAAATCCAGTAACTTGTACTTCCAGTTTATAAGGTCTCCAATTTTACGCAGCTGGTGTGCGCACTCCAGGACAACCGTTTGCTCTAAGGGAGGAGAACAAAGAAAATTCAGCCTCTAACTTAATGTGGGGAACAAAAATTCTTTCGATATAAGTATAAATGACCGAAAAAAGACTGAAATAGTTTAGCTTTACGATATATCTCACTTACCTTTACTAGCCATTTTCAGATATTCTTTGGTTAAACGAGCTGATCAGCTGATTTCCAGGAGAGTCCCCCTTCAATCCAAGAGAGTTACTGTAAAGTCTATTCAAGAATGTTAGCACAGCAGGCTATACAGGAAGGGAATTACTCTGAACATGGCTATAGATAGACGTTCACAAACTTAAATAGCTTGTGTGACGTAGCCTATGATAGTGTGACTTTAGGAATCCCCCGCGACGTCACTAGATCCACCTCTTGTTGTTTACAGTTTTAAGGAACTCTTAACATATAGGACAATGTTTTCCTAATCGAACTGAACTTTCATACTTACGTGAATCGGCAGTACGGCAGTATGGGGCTCACTAAAGTAAATCTATACTGATACACATGAAATGCCTTTCTGCTCTTGATGAGCAAGCAAAATATGTGTTTGCCAAAAATTTGCTCTGACGTTACAAGGTTACGTCTCATTGATTGGATATTTGTCCCTGTAGTGTTCAGTATTCTTATTGTGGACATTTCATATTAATTTATAATTTGCAACGGGAAAAACAAGAGAAAACTTTCCAGAGGCCAACTTCCTTTATCATGAGCTAGTCTAACATGTTAAGGCTTGTTCTCTTGTGGCACAGTGCTGTCCAGAGCACCAATCAGAGTAAAGAACGCTTCCACAGCATTGATTGGTTGATGCAGAGAGCAAGAACAATTAAACAGAGCAGGAAACTTATAAGACTGAGAAGTACTCTTAATTTACCCACGGGCATTGTCAGCTTGTCTTACATATTAAGGTGTTTCTCCTCTGGTAATGTTTTCAATCTACTCTGAGAGACATGTAATATGCTACTTACAAATATACTATCTTATCGCTTTTGTTAGAACGGAATGTGTCACATGTTGATAAGGTTAATTACATAAATGGTTACTGTGAGAAAAACAAAACAAAAAAACACCTGTACAGTATAATTGTTACACCCCTTCTCGTGGCCACCGTTACACCCAATGTATAAGCCATAATTTCTCAGAAAAAAACATCAAATATGATAATATCTCATCACACCGTCTGCATCCTATGTTATATCAGCGCACACGATAATGTCAAAATACAGTTAATTGGAGAAGACCTGAAAACATTCTCTCTGCTCTAAACAACTGATATTACTGTCTAAATATTTCTACAATTTCTTTCCCAAATACAAGAAGATGTAGGCCGTGTTTATTTTTTTTTCCCAGGATAATCCGCCTGCTGCACCCTTATTATATGTCCCAGTGGCGGTGCATCGGTGGGGTCAAAACTTTGCAGCTTTTCACATGCCTGTGCACACTTCAAGAATCACAGTGTCAGGGGTAATCAGCCTTGTCATTCGCGATTATATTTATGTTTCAGTATCAGCGGATTTCATGGTTCAGAAAACATCCAACAGTGAAGACATGATTTGGAGTGTAATATGTGACCTAATGCTTGAATAGGTTTTTTCAGTTTCAGGCTACTTTTTAGTCAAACTAAAATTTGTGTTTCAGGGATATTTAGGCTTTACTCAAGCCACTGTATTTAAAATATATCAATGATTTTAATGAGCAGTTTTTGACTACCCACCTCTGCGTGGGCGTGTCATGTAAAACTACCTGAATTCGACGCCGCACAAACGTCTGCTCGACGTTCGGTTGAAACTTCATATCCCATGATTCAGTAGAGGCTCATTGAATTGGTGAAGCATTTGCCCCAGACAAAATATGCATACTGGAGCAAAGCAGCCGCGCAGGTGTCGCACTGATTTGCACATTCAATGAGCTCATGAGAAGTTGCGCGCCCGAGTCGTTCAAATATCGAACTTGTGCAGTCAGACCCCAGCCGTTGTGCGTGAGTATTCACATCTTTTTACGGTGCACCAGGGATTTGCTTACAAATATTTTGCTGCAAGTCAGACTGATTTACAAGGGACCTTAAAAATTAGAAGCCTTTTATACTGGTTACGAATTAATGTTTTGTAGGCCTAGTTTTCTCATGTACGGAACCACCATCAAATAGCTCACGATGTTGCTCGTTCAATCGGTTATCATCCACACTTATACTCCATTCCGTTTGCGATCCATCAGCCAATATACGTCGAAGCCAACTATTCTACGAGAGCCGCCGTGTCGCTGACTTTGCTTGACGGACTTTGTAGCAACTGAATAAATTAGACGTTGCTACAGTCTTAGTTGTTAGGATAACGCGATGGAGCATGGGACAGCTACAGGTCGCGGTCGAAATAAAGAGAGCGTTGGATTAAATAAGGTTTACGAGGTATACTGAAAACAGGTACCCTCACACAGGTGTAGCTATGGAGTAAAAAAAGTAATTCCGTGATGCTTATTGTCATGTATAAGATGCTGGACAAGCTTAGTCACCAGTTATTTTGGCTGGCATAGCTGGAAGAAGAGAGCTCAGTTACTTTGAAAGATGGATGATTGTTGGGATTTGTTTGGCAGGTGGTTTAGAGACAAACGCTTCTCCACTTTGCTGATGCTTCATGAGGAACAGTTGCTAAAGTGTTTAGAATAAAGTTTGAGCAACAGTTATCATCATCATCATCATTTGGTGTTTAGTTGAAAGTGCATGCTCCTCCACCGCATTAACCTTGCAACAAGATGCAAATTATATGGTAAGGTGAATCATCCTTCACCATGTGCTGTGCAAGCAGACAAGGGCATGAGTAGTGCCCACTAAAAGAGACCCATGGACCCAAGTGCTTGTTTCCCTACAGTGAATGATTCCTATTTCCGTTAGGATATGGAATGCATTTGGATTCACTCATCCCCTCAGCGAGCAAGTTCAACAGCGATAAACGAAGCTATGTCAAGATGCACTGAATTCATCCTGTCAGTTTGTTGTCCAACACCTTACCAAGAGGCTATATTTTGCTGCTTCTTTAACTTTGGCATAAATTGCCATCTGCACTATTGAAATTCCAGCCTTTCTCTCTGAAAAGAGCACAAACCTGTTTTTCAGGTAAAAAAGTTATCTCTGTTATAAGGATGAGAATTAAGAAAACTCTTGAATTTGGAGACCCGAATTGATTCTTTACAAAACATTAGGCTAGTGATTGGACAAAATTGGTGGTATGAAATGTTTAATAGGATCTTTATGTTGTTCGTGGTATTCAGTTGACACAGATGAAAAGAATCACAGAGTGTACATATGCATTTGTATCAGGAGGAAGATGTCTCCTCTGTTACTGGCTTTAAAACAATTGAAAATATATAGCATTTTCTTTCTTTCAGAATGCCTAAGTCAAAGGAAGTGCTGTCCTCCACCTCAGACAGTGACTCTGATAGTGAGGTTGACACAAAGGTATGCAAATCATCCGCAGAGATTTACATCATTGTCAATTAAACAAAATAACAAAATTTAAAATCATGTTACATTCTACATCTATCATGTTCCGAAAGGGGAGTTCCTGATGGTGCATTTAACAAGGGGCCTTCACTTTGAAATTCAGATATACCTGCACTCATCCTCACACAACCTTACATGTTGAATCACTTACTCTTATAAGTTTGTGAGAATGAGATCTAGATTGATGCGAGAGGATGCCTTTTTTTAAGGCCCCCTGTAACTTTTTAAACTAAGTGGCGTTCATGTCACAGAATCTACACTGAGAGACAGTCTTGTCCTTATAATAATGAGTGCAGTGTTTACCAGCTCTTAAGCAATTACATACAGCAGATGTTTCACTCACATTTTAAAATGAGCAAACCATTTTGTAGCACATTTTGTCTGCACATTTTATCTCTGTAGTGAGTGCGATCGATTTTTTTTCCCAGAGCACTAATCAGTTTATCCTCATTTGATTAGTCCAAGAGAAAGAGGCAGGCCACACCAGAGAAGCCAACAAAGAAACAGAAGGGTGGGGAGACTTCAAAGGTGGCTGGATCCTCCAAGAGCAGCAGTAAGAAAGATGACAACATGTTCCAGGTAAAGAGCATACCGTTGTGGGTCTTGTGTTCTTAAGTGGGCTTATAGAACCAAAGGCAGACGTTTGCTGTGTTTTTGTTTCCTGAAGATAGGGAAAATGAGGTATGTGAGTGTTCGGGACTTCAAAGGAAAAGTTCTGGTTGACATTCGTGAGTATTGGATGGACCAAGAGGGCGAAATGAAGCCGGGAAGAAAAGGTAAGGAACATTGGGGAGAGAGAGGAGGAATTTTTCATTTATCAAATTGAACGTCACATTCCCGTATATTCAAGTATATTGGAAAGATTTTTTTTCCTTATAAGCCTCACATTGTGGTGCTATATCATCTTCCTTGCATGTAATCTTCAAGGCCTACAGATGTCCTCAAACATTTCATTTAAGGCCCTTTCATTGTTTTTCAATCTATGTGAATGTACCTCAGGCATTTCACTGAACCCAGAGCAGTGGAACCAGCTGAAAGAACAGATCGATGAAATTGATGAAGCTGTGAGGAGGATATAGGAGATCTATGGACTTCTCCTACCTGGATTGTTTCTCCACTTCCAGTGTTTCCAATTTGTTATAAAGATGTTTTATACAGTAAAACCATTTTAAGTGTATGTACGCACTGTGAGTTCTGTGTGGATTTTAATTGCCCTGTACATTACATATAATTTGTCAAATGAACGAAGTGTTGTTCGTACAGCGGTGCTGGTTTTGAAAGGGAAATGGGATATCTTGGGTTTCAATTAAGGCGATAAAAAATGTAATACCCATATTGTGTTGCCGTTGTTTCATTGTATGCAACATACATGCTGAAAACATCATTTTGTTGGAGAGCGATGCTAATGTTATCGACAGACCCAGCCCACTCATTTTGAAGTGCCCTCCTGTAGACACTTGAACCACCAGAGGGCGTTAAATTCCACAAAATTCAGACTCAACACTCAACACTCAACAACAAAACTCAACAAAACCAGACAAGAGGAAAGAACAAATAACACTGAGGCACTTTTCCCCTAACATTGGCCGTACCTCATGTCTTACACTGATGTCCAAAGAGGTTTTACTGACAATTTTATTGATGTTCATGTTGCTTTTAAAAAAGGATTTTCCGGTAAAAAAAAAAAAAAAAAAAGGTTACTTACTGCTGAACAGGACAATTACATTTTGGCACTTAGTAAAGTATTCAGCGAAGTAGCCTACGATTTCTCAACTCAACATAACTTAAAGCTAAATTTCCCTAGACAGCTCACATCCGTATTTGACACTCCTGACTGTCATCGATTGCTTCATTCGGTAAAGTAGGTGTCTCGCTCGATCTAATACACATTTCGCAGAACAGGCATACCGCGCGTGCAGATGGGTTTTTAGGACCCAGCGTTTCCCTGTGTGTAGTTCTTCTATGCGAAAACGACAGTCTTTCTGTCATTCAATTATAGGTCCAGGAAGAGCTAGGCGTATTTCATTGCTCTTGTAAACACGCAGTTTAGATACATAATGAGAGAACTCCATTTTAAAGATAATTTTTGGGTAAGTTTTTACGCCTTTAATATTTTTTCTTTATGTGATGTTGAGTGAGTAAAACATGAAATTCTGTACCTTTTATTCCGTATGCATTTATTAGTTAGCAGTTCAACATGTAATAAAGAGCCTTTCTAGAAATAAGGTTATTTAATTTCCTCTCTCTTTATAAGTACTTTTTCCTCACACTTTCTCTGTCATATTTCGAAGCAACGGTTTCTGTAAAGAGAACATCAATAACCTGCCAAAGACCGATCGAACAGATATTCCTAAAAGGTTTTTGTCACCGAACCGGCAGTTTCACCAGAGACTACCCTGCTCCAATAACCATGCAAAGCATCTGAAGCCTCGAACTGTGAATGTAACGCGTATAAGACAAAGAAAGGTCTTTCTTTCAAAAGAATGGTTTCCATAATGCAAATAAATGGCTATGACTGTTTATTACCAAATGTAAATGTGATTGCATAGGGATGCATTAATTAGTGCACACATAATAGCTTGAGACGTGTCATTAGTTTTTTTCAACAACTTTTATGGCGCACAGGCTGTGGTTGGGGATGTGATGATACATCTACGTTTTACATATATTAATTATACGCACTTCGAAATTTACCAACGCATAGCAATGAATCAAAACTCCAACCAGCCACTTCATATTTAGATTTCTGGAATTACAGAGGTACCTTGTGTACCTTGTGGTGTTATGGAAATATAAATTAAAGTCTAGAGATCACTGTGATTACTGTTTTTACAACAAATGAACACCAGTGCTGCAGGAAGTTTTATTCCATGATTTATCAATAACAGAATATATTCTGAAATGAATCGCACAGGAACACCTCTAAAACCAGGCAGATAAATTCCAACAGATGAAAACAGCTGCAGACATCTCAGACAGACTCTCAGAAATGTGCAGGCATTATCTATAAACCACATTTCGCTATTTTCTATCACGATATGTACAGAGCAGTGACATCACCAGCACTGTGGGCTATGACACTCTCATCCAGCACATGAACGATGGCAAGAGAACCTGCAAGGAAGTGGAGGACTTCATGAAAGCAAGGTGAGAAACCACCAGTGTATCAGATGAAAATGAATATAAATATATGCCAGCTTTGATATTTAAAAAAAAAGAGAGAATTGAGAGAGCTTATACATATTTGAGATAAATTTTGATCTGCAAGTAGCTAAAATTGTGATGGAAGTTTTGCTTAAGTTCTTGACATCAAATGCTAACATTAGATTTTGTTTTCATTGATTTAATTTGAGGACAGATTTATATTTACGAAAAGATTCTGCACTCCTGCACTAGACATAACAGCGACCATATTCATATTCAAAGCTGACAAAACCACAGTCTCTATCTGTGCATGGGTGCACGGGACGTACAATCCCTCTTTCTCTCTCTTTTTGCTCTCTCGGAGTAAAAGGGAAGAGTGAAACTGAAGCAGACAGAAAGAATGCACTTTGGTTGGTCATTAGTGTCAGTCCACTATTGCTGTTTTACATCCTGTTTTTCATTAACTTAAAGCTAAGCTTAAAGTAACTGTAAGCTCTGTGTGTTATTTCCCCATTTTCATCATAAATCTATGAGCCATTTGTGAACACCAATTTTATATCTAGACATAGACTAGACTTTGATGAACACTTGTCCTTAAACATATGACTTGGGTCTTGAAAAGTGTTGTGTAAGATAAGGAAATGAGGGTATGTAGCAGAGTACTGACAATGTTGTTTATTTAATCTTTAAAATGGTTGTTTCCTCGCTCTTATCACTGTTTCACCTTGGCAGCACTTGGCACTTGATCATTAATCTTAGAACAGGGCAATTGTGTAATGATTTGATCGAGATACTTTTTGAAAAGTTGTGTGGGGGTGTGAATGTGTGTGTAGGTGTGTGGTAGACCACCTGTCTTATTGTTTAACCTTAGAGGCTTGTCTCTGGTAAACTGAAAATTTATTCCAGTTATTATTTTAGTTACAGAAAAAAACACTTTTTAATTGTGCTTTCAAAACTGAAACCAAAAGTGCAGCTTTCATTCAGTATGTTCAAATTAACTTAGAACCACCAAGATTGTATTTAAAAACAGAAGTGATGAATTGTTTATTCTATTTCCTTTGCTCCATGTCATGTGCTTGTGTTGAGAGCTGATGAACTCATATGAAACGTGGTCATTTTTGTCATGTCTTTGGTTTTTGCTAGAGCAATCTTGCCATAGTTCCTGGTTACTTGCAGAGCGCAAAAAAAGGCTTGGTGAAAGTCTAACTTAAGATAGAAACTGAATGACCCCTTATAAAGTTCACTCACAAAATTTCCTGTTCAAAAAAGACTCGCGTGATAATAAGGAAAAGAAAACTTTGGAGAATTTGATATTTTTCCAGACACCAATGTTTCACTCAGCGCTCATCTCCAAAATATCATTCTCCTTTTTGAAAAGAATAACATGACTTATTTTCAGAGCTTCAATAGAAGAGAAGTACGCAAAAGAACTCCTGAGTTTATCAAAGAAGGTCTGTGGTCACAATGAGATGAAGTAAGTGCTGATATTTATGGCATAAAACCAGTCTATGTATGTGTGGCTAAATATGACGTACAGTTGCATTTTATCCAGTATATCCTTTTTCAGATGTGGTCTGTGTATAAGGAAGTATCAAGTCTAGGTTTGTCAGGTCAGAGGGCAAGGTACAAAAGTTTTGAAATGTGTTTCGTGTTGTCTTTTGTGCTGATTCTGGTGTAAATCTAGTATTAAACGTATTGTCCATATTAAACATGCTTTGTATATTCTTCTACCTGTTCAACCCCATGTAGATATAAAAAGCATCATTCAAATGCCATCTTTTTTTGTATTTTCAATGTAGAAAAAAAGAATTCTTGGATGTCAACAGGTCAGGCAGTTACAGTTTTAGAAAAGGGCTGATGACCAGTAACATCAAAGATTACCTTCCTCTTTTCAGTGTTTAGAGCTGTGTTTAACATGCGTTTGTGGTTCAGTCTATTTCCTGTGAGGCAAGGGCCGAAACAAACAAAAAAAAAACTGTTTTAAACTTTTTTCACGGATGACTTAAAAAAATGACTGATAATGAAATTTTCTATTCAAAGGAAGACAAATGATTTCACTGTAATTACTGAATAGATATTTCAAATTTAAACTGCATGTTTTGTTTAACTCTAGCACACTGAAGCGGTCCCTTGATGTCTTCAAACTACGTGAGTAAAAAAGACGGCATTATAGGAACTAAAAAGTTCTTCAAATGCAGTATCATAGCACATAACACATGAAGCTATTCTGTCGGGTACCAGGTGATTTACTGAATAATCAAAATGATTGTTTGTTACACAGAAATAGAGAACCTCGGTTTGTCTCACCTTCAGTTGGCCCAGACCATAAGGGAGGAGGCCAAAAAACTAGAGGACTTTAAAGAGAGACAGAGAGACATTAGAAAAAAGGTACAGATCTCAAAGATGAAAGACATGCTATTTGAGTTACTCATTGCTGATTGAAGGGTAGCATTAAACTCTGAAGGCTTTGTTAATATTAAAACACACATTTAATTGGATAGAGATGTATGTCTTTCAGTCCAGACTGAATGTATGTCTGTCTGTACAGACTGAACAACAAATGGATGCTCTACACAAGCAGAAAGCCACAATGTACAAGAAAACCATGGAGGTAATGTGGGCAAGCATGCTAAAACCTCGCTTTGGCTTTTATTGATTGAATGCACAGACTGCAGTCTTTCACAATCCATCTAGCAGCCTACTGTTTAAATTTTTATTGCAGTCTGCATTACGTCTTCTGAGAGGGACGTCTGTATGTTCTGCATGTGTGTATGTTGTAAAGCAGATGCGCTGGGGGAAGTAGGGTATATCTGCTTAATATCAATGGGAAGTCAATGAGTGGAAGTGATAGTAAGAACTGCTCTTTGTAAGATCTCTTGACCGGGGGGGGGGGGGGGGGGGGGGGGGGGGGGGGATATGAGCATGGCACGACGGTTCCTACAGTGTGGTTGTTTTGTTAGGAAAAGGATTTAACTTTACATTTGACATTTCAGGGTCAGACCTGTGCCTAAAAATGGAACCGTAGTTTTTCAACCACTCTGTATCCAAGTGTTTCTTCATTTATCTGCTCTTAGCATCTAGTATTAAGAACCATGAAAACTAAAATAGGAATAGCAAATAACAAAAGAGTGATCAGGTAGTCAGTGCGATTTATGAGAACAAAGTGACAGGCAGAGCTGAGTGTGAGTTGAGTGTTCCTGTGGTATGTGAATGTCAGCATTTCAGATTTTAGTAGGACATGTTGTGTAAAGGGATGTATTCATATGCAGAAAATGTCATGATGTTGATTTTGTTGTTCAGTTCCTCTTTAACCTCCTTATTAGGGTTACATGTCTGCACTGTTGTCATGGATTTGATAGGGGTCTTAAAATGAGGGGAGTTTTATTTATAATTACAACAAGGCAAGAAATTGTGAAACATTATGCATTTTCTGGAAAATGACCCACCAAACTCCGTTTTCCAGACAAAGAAGACATATGAGCAAAAATGCCGCGACAAAGAGGAAGCAGAACAAAACATGAACAGAAGCGCCACCACCAGCAGTGCCAGACAACAGGAGAAGGTAAGTCTGAAAGTCATCCCACGCCATTTTTACGTGCTATATCAAACATGTAGTTTTCTACTAGCCTTTGAGGGTCTTCAAATTCAACCTCTGAACGTAGACACAATACCAACGTATCAGTAAAGTCATCCACATACATGACTGACCAACTGAAAGGTGTACAGCAGCACAGAGTGAAATAGGAAGCAGAGGGATTGAGAGTGGAAAGTAGATTAAGCCATGCAAATGGCTACTAGGGATGTGTGTTAGTCCAGTACAAAGTACAGAGTGGTTTCTCAGCTATGTAGGGGATATTACACGTTGTTAAGCCTGCAAACTGCCGTAAAGAGGATCTACCCCTGAGATGGTATCTGGCACCTCACTTTACCACAAGGGCTGAACTGGTAGGTAGATCTGAGCACTAAAGTTGTAATGATACAGGAATGACTTGTGTCTCTGATCAGAATGCAACATAGTACAAAAAAGACCCAAAATGGTGTGTAAGTGCATACGGTTAAACACGGAGAGAGAGAGAAAAAAAGAGAAAGTACGATGTGACTCCCATGTTGGAGGGGTGGTGACGCGCTTAAAAAAAAACAAAAAAACATGGCTCTTAAATGTTGATCATTAATAAATAAATAGCTTCATGACATGTTTGTGAATATACATCATACGTGTATAACTGTTTCTTTCTTAGCTGTACACAAAAGCACAGCAAGCCAAGCAGTCTGCAGAGGAAGCTGGTAAGCAACCTCTCTTGAAGACTAAAAAAGGCAACATGACATAACTAAAACTACACATATAAAGCACTAGTAATATATTCCTCTTCTCTTTTCATATGACTGTTAGACAGGATATACAGCCACAACGTGTCACTGCTGGCAAAGATTAGAGAGGAGTGGCTGAATGAATACGCGAAAGCATGTGAGGTAAAGAGCTGGACCATCTGCCTCTGACATGTCACTGAAAGCTGGGCTTATACGTACAATTCTGGGTGCAATAGTTTTAATCAAATGGCAAAACAAAAGTCATTCTTAGACGCTTTGAATATCTTTTCCAGTGTCAGTCCACTAGAAAAGAGAACAGTGATTTTAGATCATTGACAAATCTGACAGTGTGGTTTGGGATCTTCCAGAGTTTTGAGAGGCAGGAGGTGGAAAGAATCAACAACCTGAGGAATGTAGTGTGGACTCACCTGAACCACCTTTCCCAACAGTGTGTTACCAACGATGAGGTACACTCAGACAGTTCTTCATTGGATCAAACATGTCTCCTTAAAGTAGCATTTTCAAATGGGTTTGTGGTTGTGTTTTCATGTCTGTTACTGTTGGATCTAGCTGTATGAGGAAGTCAGGAAGTCACTGGAGCTGTGTAATATACAGGAGGACATAGAACACTTTATCAACGTCAGAAGGACTGGAGATAAGCCGCCAGGTACAGAGACATTCACAATGCACAATAGTACCTTCTGAAACATTACAAAACAGAAACAGAACTCATTCTTTAGTGTCACTTCCTGAAATATCCTCACAACACCTGTTGTTCATTAAACAACCACTCTGATGAATACAGAGGTTGTAACCATTTTAGTTAAATTGTAATGTATCTGAAATCTCTTTTTGACAGATATTGACCTGCATGGTACATACTAACCTCTGTATGAAAGCGCACACTTTCTGTTTTATACTAAGGCTCTTCTGCTTTTCTCAGCTCCCATTCTATATGAGAACTTCTATAGCAACCAGAGAGCAGTGCCACCTAGACAGCCCCCTCCAGTCGTCAGGTGAGAGATGAAACAGGATGTAATCAGGAGACAGGACATACAAGCTATTGCCTTTTTGTGCTTATGTGACAAATGTAATGATCTATAATGATCTGAGTGCTTACTGCTTGTGTCCTTGACATATGCTAAGGTTTGCAAACTGAGAAGGCCTGTTAGAAACAGCTTTGTTGAATAAAACATTTTTAATTGTGTTATTTGTTTCTTATCAGGAGAGGACCTGCTCCTGTACCAGGAACCACTGGAGGTATACCGAATACTTTTAACTACGTTCAGTCATATACGTTTCTTCAGCTTTTCGTCTTTTTTTATTATGTTTAATATGGGCTTTGTGTTGTCTCTATTTTTATTGTTTAATACTTCATTTCTATTCCCAGAGGATGTGACATATTCAACAATACAAGACCCAGGATACAGCCTAATACGATACTAGCTCCAAGGTAAGCTTCTCATCTGAACTAGTCTACTCCTTTCCCTCTTTAATGCTCATTTCATATAAATTCTTCTTAGAGTTCATGTTGTTTTTTTCCTCGAGTCGTATCTTTTTTTTAAACTATTTGATGTACCCTCTGTGACGCGCAATGAATGTCGTTTTCACAGTTTGTCTTTCTCCACTTCTGCATTAGGGCTTACAGCATCCACTTCACACGCCAGTCAGTGAAAATCAGAGATGTCATAGAAACAGAGTGTCACTGCTTTGATGGATAACATAGAGTCTTATGTCCTGAAGAGTTCTCAATGAACACTGAGACGATGTAGGCTTACATTTATTCTGCAAAACAAGATCCTAATGGCCTTAAGTACATATACCCTGAAGAAATATACTCACCAACAATGTAATAAGTCATGACAGAAGCATTAAGGATTTAAAATCATTTATTTTATCTGTACATGAAATTACATTACTTGGTTAAAGAGAAAATGTGACCCCACCTGACAACGAGGAGAGGGTTTTAAGTGTGTACATATTAATATATATATATATATATATATATATATACATATATATATATGTGTATATATCTACATTACATGCTTGAGTTTCAGACTTTTTATTGGCCTCTTACATGGGTAAGAAAAAAATAGCTACATAAAGATCAGGTACATAATGTAATGGATTTTAAAGTAGCTTTACAAAAGCAAAAATTATTTATTTATTGTGTTTAATCCAAAACACCGCCTTTCTCAGTCTGGCATACACCACTGGATGATATTTTAATGTAATAAATTATTATATCTAATCATCACATTGTGCTGTAATGATCTCTTATGTGTTCAGTGTCGTATCTAGTGACTGTTTTGTGAAGAGACCTTACGAGTGTTAAGTAAGAATGGGGAAAAGGGATAAGTTAGTTCTGTGTGGGGATCCAGAGGAATCTACAGCCACCATTTGGTGTGTGGGAGGTGAACGTTCTCCCGTTTGGGAATACCTGGGTCCTTACAGTACTGTGATCTCTAATTGATGTCTTAAAGCACATGCCTGTTCCTGAACCAGTGCATTCCGTGTACCCGCTGTTGATGGGTGAAGTGGCTGTTACCACATTTAGCCCATGGAGTGATCCACACAGGTTTACGTTCACTGTGCTTTGGCCTGTGGATGAATGCGCACCATTCTGGTCCTGCTGGTTCACAAGAGCATTACAGTCTGACTGTACTGGATCCCGCTCGGCTTGCTCTGTTATCTGGTTAAGCTGCTCTAGGTCCAGTTGAAAGAGTTCAGGGTCCAGCTTGGGCCTCTTTGTGTCTCTCTTAGGACTCATACTTATTTTTTCTCCATCTCCTCCACCATCACTGGTGTCACTGCTATCAGAGATTACCCCCTGAAACAGCCTTTTAACTGAGTTGTTTGTATGTGGTGTCTTGGTGCCTGGGTGGTCACTGGGATCAGTATATAACCCGTCAGATTGTTCTGTGTGAGACAGCACCAGTGAGAGCCAGTCTGTTTTCTCACAGGGTTTTGGTGCACTGGACTGCAAATCTGTTTGCTCTCTGTGAGCTGGGTGTGATAGCGCCTGATCCACAGACTGAGAGTGAGACAACGTGGAACATTCTTCAGCAGAGGGTGTCAGGGCCTTGAGAAGAAACATAAAAGACACAGATCACGTCAGAAGGCACATTTTTTTATCTTAAGCAATGCGTCAGCTATTTGCTTTGGGGTATCGGCAGCATGAATCTGCTAAGAGTCCTGTAGTATGCCCTCCCCTTCTATCCTTCCATCCCTTCTTTCTCTCTTTTCTTTCTATCCTTCCATCCACAGTATGACGTGACCCTTAGCAGACATCTGGTATGGATTATATAAGTCATGTGGGAATAAGGACATAACACTGTCCCTTGTGCAATCACAATGCTTCTAACTATGTGCAATAGCCAAAAAAAAAAAAAAAAGGATGGCAGCTTACCTCTAGTATGGAGGCATAATGTTGAGTCTGTCTGGCTAACTCCTTTAACTGGGCATTCTTCTCCCTCAAGGCTGAGATCTCCTCCTGCTTTTGTCGGAGGGTCACATGGAGCTGTGCACAAGGACGTTTTCTCTCTCAGTTAAATACTTTACAAAAATTATTCCAGTTCCGCCTCATAAACGTCATGCAGAATGACACCGATTGAATTATTCAAAATAAAAACCCCAGCACTATTATGAATGTCCAGCATGTCCTGTTAATGCTTGTTAAAACATCTCCCCAAACCAAAACTCTCCGGGGAGCATTAATGCAGGCAATTCTGTTAAGAGCAGGAAGGATCGACATTACATCAGTATATAACAGTTACACATGCATGTAACAGAACGTGTGCTTTGATTCTGATTAATCATTATGTTGTACTTTGAACCGTTCATTATTTAGTGTTTAGGTTGTTTATGTCGTACCCTGGGATACAGCACAAAAAAGGGGAAGTGCCTGCCTGTTACAGCACACCATAGGAGAAACTGTGTGCAGTGTGAAGAAAAATGGATGAGTCAGTGCTGTACTTTCCCATGCCTCAACCCAGGACTGTTACTGAATGTCACAGTTCTCTAAAAACTTTTCACACATCTAAGAGGGAAGAACTTCTGAGGTTATCATAGACCAGAGGCCGATCTAGTTCACTAGTTGCTATCACTTGGATCTTTGAATCTGAGCACTATTTACCTGAATGCAAACAGGAGAAATTATAATGGGGTTACCAGCATACTCTAGCAGTCCAAAACTCAATATTTGTCTCTTTACCACCCAATAAAAATAGTACACAATAATTATTATTATAACATACAAAATGAAATGGTTCATAATCAGTAAGAGCTGCACAGATACAGCACGCAGTCAAGTATATACTCTTTATAATACAGTTATACACACACTTTAATGTGATGGTTCTCATTCACTTTTCCCATGCTTTCTCTCACCTGTCTGTTCAGCTTCAGAGCATAATCCAGGTTTTGTTGATTATGTACCTCATGCCCCAGTCGTTGGACATCTGATGAATCAACAGAGATGAATTGCTCTGTACACAGGCAGCATGACAACAGCACAATAAATTAGTTTTTCACTCAAAATCAGTCATCTGAATTGTAATTAGATCTTTCCATTTGTATAATTTTTTTAATGAATATATTTCAACTTATTTCATCTCAACGCATCTTCGTTGTTATGCAATCTCTTAAATGTGTGAAACTTACATTGAGATAAATCAATAGTGTCACATGCAGTTTCCGAATTCTGTTGCAATCACCAGTGTTGCAATCCAGAATTATTTGATTTACTTTACATAACATTGCAACCTGTCTATGGCAGCGAAGATGAGTTACATATGCACGGGACACATTTAAAATACTATTACATAATTAAAATGTGAAAATAATATAATTTTTTTGACTTAAGACCTAATATTATTAACTCACCCGATGTGAATTCAAAAGCAAACCCCTCTGTGAAGGACTCGTTGACTGAGCATGTCCCATCTTGCTGTTGGTGATTAAATACAAAACACAACACAACTAAATAATAAAAAACTGAATATAGAATTTAAAAACACAAGTAATTCGATTTAAATGTAATTAGCTAAGCCTACCGTCTGGTAGTAAGCACAGGATGGTAGCTGGGTATAGTAGCACGCCTGCATTGCGATGATCGCAGTTGTGGAATTGTGCGGGAATGATGCTCCACTTAGCGGCGAGAGCACAAGTCATTCAAAGGAGTTGACGGTTATCGTCAGGTGCATATGTAGCGACGCGTGCCTTCACTCCCCGCGCTTCATAGCGCCTATTCATTTTAACTGCAAGCTTTAAGCGCGAGTGCCCGCCCCAGCCCGACGCTCGACAAGGTAACTGTGTTAGTTTTCCAAACAATTTCAAACTAGGCTTGTTTGTTTTGTATCCGCACCGTTTGACTAATATTTTACGACCTTTCTTTTGATGCATTTTCTTGAAAGTAGGCTCCGATGGTTCTTATACAGTCTACTGTTTGGAATGCCAGTCTGGTAATCCCACGCCTAAACTGATGTAAACTGAGTCTCAAATTACCTGATACACCTGACCCAGATGTAAAGAAACACAATGTCCCACGGTAAGGATTAACAGTAACGGACAAATCTGACACATCACATCTTTCATCCTGTGTCCAATCATGAAATACATATTGTTTCTTTCTTTACAAAGAATCACAAAAAATATCTACCTATGGTGGAATTTGATGGTGAAGGCCCATTGTATACATAGGTATGTATGTCTCATTTGCTGATGGCACCTGGCCTGTGTTTGTTTAGCAGAGTGTCACGACCTGTGAGGTCAGGTAAGTGATTGGCAGGGGACCTACTGAGGACACACATATGACAGAGTGCCCTTAAAAGGTCTTTTAAAACTCCAAAGATGTCTTCTACACTCTAAAACAAAATTACCTAAAACAGATGAAAGGTTCTCATGTTTTCCCAAAGTGCTGAAAATTATATTGCAGTAATTTATCATTACTGTTATTTTAAAATTCTTTTGTTAATCTGGAAAAACCCAGGAAAGAAACTCTTTAAGTTGGCTCTGCTTAGCTATTGTGTCAGAATTGGCAGTGAACTTTCACTCGAGAGAGTGACAAAGCAGCCAGACCTGGAGGTGGAGAGAAGCCACCCATGTCTATGTTTGGCTCTCTCCTGCCCATTCTATTATTTGATGTGTTTGGCCCTCCCCTGTTCTTGAGGAAAGCCTGATTGTTGTTAAGAGGTCAGTCTGTGTTCACAAAGAAAAGCATGTTTGTCATGCTGAGGTCAATGAAGGATTAGCTGGGTATGACCCTAGGTGCTGGAGTTTGCAACAAGTAAAGTTTCCTTTCAGGAAATAAAGGTGGAAATGCAAACCATGTCACAGTGTCAGAACACACAAAGGTATGTATATAGTCTGTCAGAAGACAAAGAGTCAAAAGCTTACAAAAGAGATACACGAGTTACCTCTCTGGAGTTTGAGGCTTGATAATTGTCTTTGTTGGAAGGAAACACTGAATCCTTAAATTTATGTCAGTTCAGTCAATGTCCTGCAGTGGTAAACACCTCTGCCAGGTGATCATTCATCCTCTCACTCTTTTATATTCTTCCTGCGGTTTATTTGAGGCTCTCACAAGGATAGAGATACACCTTCTGGGTTTCCAGACCACACATTAAGCTATTTCCAGTTTAATTATATTTGAATAACATCTTCTGTTCAAACCATAGTAACTCATGTCACACTTCTCAAAAACACTAAGAGACAGAGATTAGCCAACAACCCAACAATTCAAAATAGTCATAGTGTTATTTCCTGTTGTTATAAAACAATGAGGACATGATCTAAAATTATGAGACATGGACTGTCTTGTGCTGTAGTCTCTGTCCTGTCTGGCATGTTGTCTTTCATTTTGTGTGTGATGATGGATTGAATGTGTTTTTTAAAACCTGGCTGCAACCAAAGTTTGCCCTTGTGGGGTCATAAAATTTGACTTGCCTTGAGGGCATAAAGCAGAATTAGGTACATCTCCTTTAAAAGCAAAAGGGAAAAAAAAGCATCAGGTAAAGGACATGAATGTCAACTTTCTTAATGGCCTTCTAAAACTTAATATCAGGCTGTAATTCTTAAATCTGCCAGCCTGTGATTACTGTTCTCTGTTAGTAAAAGTTCATATTAAGGACAATGTCAATGCAAATTCCGTGAGGCAAATCTGAGTGTCAGTCATGCTGAAAATCATTAAGTTTGAAATGGCAGAAAAAAAAGGCATGAATATTATATCAGACAAACATATAAACATGTAGATATATGAAATCATTCATATAGCATTTATTAGAGAACAGGAGAAAAGTTGTGTTCTCTTCATCTTTCATCTTCTTGCAAATGTTTTCATAAAACGATAACAACATAATGTTATGTCTGCATTCCAGCATGCCAGAAATAAAGATGAAATATTCAGTCACATAATTTGCAGTCACAGGAGAACACACAGAGCCTCATTTAAACTGATGTGAAAACACTTTTATTCATGATGGGCAGCATTTGTGAGTGAACGTAAGAATTTTTTTTTCCCCGGCAGGCACGACAAAATAAAAGCCCTCTGTGAGATCGTGAGGTTTGTCAGCACTCCGTACTAATGTCAGGGTAAAGCAGAGTCCACAAAGAGGGCACTCAATCAAACAGCATTCTCTGTCTTAATCAGCTCTGTTATTATCTGTATGGTCTTCTCATCTGAGAAAAGAGCAACACAGCAAAGAGGTCACGACAGATCAGCACTGGTAAACTGTACCCACAAGCAAATGACGATGACATAAAATGAAAGAGAAGTGAGAGGAAATGGCAAGGAAGAATCTGGTTAAAAATGATAAATTTACCTTCTAGATTCATCTTGGGGTTCTCCAACTTCCTCTCCAGGAGGGAGTCAATCAGTTTGCGCAAGTGTTTGAAGATCACTCCGATTCTGACTGGGGCCTAGTGAGAAATGAGGGAAGACTAATATTTAACGCCATGCTCTCTGTTTACCACAGTATCTGCTATTAAGCAGCTTTGATCATACAAAATGACTGTCAAGTATTAATTCAGATTACATCTTGAATCTGTGTATGAAAGTGCAGCTTTGAGTTGTAAGTGATTAAATGCAGCCTTTTTTTGGCCCACAATACATGCAGTCTAGGAGCTTCTGCTAAAGCCACAGTATTCGTCGGTGGCTAATCACTCTCGAGACGGAAGCTCCATGTAGCCTGACCTGGAAATGAATCCATCCGTCCAGAGTGATGAGCCTCTCACGGTGCTGAACGTCAATATCACCGCCGAAAAGCAGCATGGGGAAAGGCGAGATCAAAGTAGTGTCCCGCAGATATACCTTAGAGTACTTCACCTGAGAGTAAGACGGGTAAACAGAGGTTTAAATAAACCAAGCGCATTCCAGTGTCACTAATCAAAGAGTAGGACAAGCCAACAGAGATTAAAATACTCTAAGCACACATCATGACACTAAACCGCATGCCTGCAGATATCAAATTATGTAAATACTGTACTGGTTAAAAACACACGTTCAGATAGGAAAATAGTTACACGTTGCTGAAAACACACGTTCAGATAGGGAAAATAGTTACACATTGCTGTCTTTTAAAAGACATGCGACAGAGATTACAAAATGTACACTTGGGATGTTTCCAAATAAAATATACCCGTGAAATCATATCTTTGTACGAACGTGGACCAATAACACTAACAGTAAAAGTAAGGCTTTCATGCAGACCTTCTCCTGGAAAAGCAGCCAGCCGTGAGTCTGCAGGTTGCGGTTGACAGAGGAGGGGTGGACCTGGGCTTTCCCCTGGGCTGTTTCTACCGTGCAGGTCACCTGTTCCTGAACGTCAACCGAGGGCGTGTAGAGAATACGGCCGACGCTGTCGTAAAGCCCTGCGGTCAGAACCGTGTTCAGGAGCGAGATCTCCGGTTTGGTCAGCGAACCAAGGCCCTTGGGTTCAGGCCTTGACTGTGAGCGAAGACCGTGAGCGGACTTTGAGGCGGCGAATCCAGCCTGCTCCACCATCCTCATCAGCTCCTGCTTTACATCCTGATGGAGACACAATCAATATGGGAACCGTTTCAGCAGCAGTCTCAGACAGACGGATGACTTTATTCAACATTTCCCAGAATTCAGTTCGGCAAAAGCGAATGGTCAGATAGATTTTAGTTAAGCCCGTTAATGTTCGACGGGAGCTGAAGCATCTAGGGGGTCCATTACCTCTACAGTGAGGAGGGCAGTGTGGTTCAGGAAGTTCTTCCTGCAGTACACCACTTCAGCCTGAGTCCCGTCACGTCGCGCTCTCTTCCAGCTGTGTGTGTGGATGAAAAACCACCATCAGAACATTGACAGAGAACCTTAAATGTTGTATGAGTAATTAGAGCAAGGGCTATCTCACTCTGAGATTATTTATCTTTTTCTTATGTTATCTTGGAACATTCAAGATATGTATTTACCCCAGGTAAGCATTGTAAATGGTCAGGTGATCAGAATTGGCCACTGCTAATGCAGACTTGGCCAGGTTGGCCTGCTCCTTTCGGCCCATGGGCGTGACAAAGGGGGACTTCTCTGACATTGCTGCTGCAATGGTGGCCTGTAAAGTCAAACAGAAAAGTAATAAATTACGTTTAGTGCAATTAAATTCAAGGAATCACCGATCAATATTTTCAGTATTTTCTCTTGTCAATATCACTTTGTAATTACAAGGTGGGAATAAGCAGATGAATGGAAGAGTCTTTGTTAACTAAGTAGTATTACTGAGGGAACTTGTTGTGGTCTGGGTGGAGTGCTATTCCAAAAGCATCACTCACTATAGGCTCCAGGCAGCCCAGGATGGCACCAAAGATGAGCATCTTGCCAATCTTGACATTGACAGGGAGGGTGGCGAGGTGGTGGCCCAGCGGGGTGAGAGTGTGGCTCTCCTGATGGCAGGCGCCAATTTTCCTCAGCAAACTCACAGCATTACACACCGCCTGCTGCTGTGGTGCATCCAGAGCTCGAGACAGGAAGTCCTCCGGAGAGCCATACTCACATTTCTGTGTGTGTGTGTAAGCACAGAGTTAGAAGGGTCAGAGTTAGGCTTTTTGAGCAGGAATGACAATCACTTGCTCAGGTAAGCCAAAAATGTAATATTCAGTAAAAGTACAGAGATGTGAATAATACTGTATGAAACCTTCGAGACATTACCATGATATGAAGACACAGTTCCTCCAGTGGAACTCTCAGTATCTCCGGGATAGAGTAGTCTATGAAACCATTGAATCTGCAGACAACAGACAACACTTTATACATCAGCTGAATGACAACCTATCTTTGAGTTTTAAAAACTGCCCAGTCGCGGAGTTAGTATGGTATCGTAGGTATTTCAGTGTTTTATTAGATGAATAAAAGTGTGAATCATTACCTTTGACACCTGTTTGTTTTGTAAAGCGCTTTTGAATTTTGAACAAACCTGTACTTGGTGTAGAGGCGGAAGCAGAATCCCTGCCGTACGCGGCCAGCTCTTCCCTGCCTCTGGAGGGCGCTGGCTTTGCTTACAAACGTCTCTACCAGAGAACTCATCTGACTGCTCTCATGATACCTGATCATTAAACGAGTGCAAGACCCCAGCACAGACGACAGTTGTGAACGAAACAATTGACAGAAAAATGTAGATTTCAATGGGAAAAATAACATTAACATTTCACAATGCCACATCCATAACAATGACACTACACTGCAGTGAAGAGTGATGTGAGTTTTCGGTTCTATAAACAATCGCGTTTTGTCATACCGATTCTCTTTTGTTTTTCCAGTGTCGATGACAAAGACCACATCTGGAATTGTAACTCCCGTTTCAGCAATATTTGTAGACAGTACTATCTGAAAGAGAAGAAGCAAGGTGTATTTTATGTCTTTCAGTCAAATAAAAAGCAGCAGTAAAGCCGGGCCATATTTTCTCTTACAGTACCTTTCTTACTCCAGGAGGGGGCACTGTGAAAGCAGAAGCTTGGTCCTGAGATGACAGGGTGGAGTGGAGAGCGACCAGCTTGTATCTATTAAAAAAATCAATAAACAAATGAATAAAAATGTACATGTACAGCTTTGCACTCCACAGAAGGATTTGGCAGGATGCACATTCCACATGTCTCGTTTAAAGATTATGCTACATGATTTTTTTTTTTTTTTTTTTTGGTAAGCACAGATGTGCTATGAGAAAATCACCTGTCTTTGGAGCAGAACCTCTTATCTGTGCTCAGGAGATCGTAAAGCTGTTGTATATGTGCCAGGCCCGGCAGAAATATCAGAACAGCACCGTCCACTTTTGCAAACTGAGGTGACTTGTCTGTAAAGAACAGACACGATTATTAGGGGTACATCACATACTTTAACAACCTGGGAAAAATGTATTATGTCCAAATGTATAGTACTAAAGATGTATTGCAGTAGGCTGTTTTTTTTTTACCCAGGTAGTCCAGCAGGTCAAGGATCAGGTCCATATTGATCTTGTTGGGGTTCATGTATTGCAGAGCATGGCGTGTGCGGCTGCTTAAGTGGTCCAAGTCAGGACCCAGGTCCACACCTGATCCTGAGTCTCTCGTTATCACCTCCTGAGCATGTGCGCGCACACACACACACACACACACACAAAATGTAGCAGTCAAGGTCTTCAAAACAGTATTATGGTGAACAACAACTGATGATCTTTTTTGGTAAAAAGACAAACTGAAACACTTTAATTATATATGCACAGAGTTCAACATTAAGACACAGATTAATATTTAGGTGTATATGACATAACTCACCTGGTACTGTAGACTCTTCCCTCCCTTCTGTGTGATACTGATACTGACCTCCTCCTCTTCTTCCACAAACTTCTGGGAGTAATCTGAGTCCTTCTCCAGAACATAGCCTGTCTCCTCCACTATGTCTTCCAAGTGGAACACCTGAGGTACAGATTAGGATGAAAACAAATCTTTGTAGAACCACAAGACTCAAACAATACAGGGCATAAAGCATCCATAACACAGACAATCTCAACCAAACAAGGTGTGGCTCTCCAGGAACAGTGACATGACTAAGACACTTACATCCACAGGGAAGGTTCTGCCGGGGATGTTGACCACGGGACAGTGATTGAAGTATTTGGCAAACTTATCACAGTCAACTGTGGCACTCATCAGGACCAAGTGCAAGTCTGAACGTTTCTGGACCACGTCCTTCAGAATAGTGAGGAGGAAGTCAGACTGTACGCTGCGCTCATGGACCTGAGACAGAGGGAACAGCATCATTCAGCAGCAATTTCTGGTCTTTATGCTACTCCAAAGTCTATCAGAAAGTCTCAGAGCAGATTTCCATTATATTCTAGATGCATAAGATTGATGACTCATTCATCCTATACAATGATTTTGTAACCATTCCTTTAGACTGTTCATTCATTGCCCAGATGACACATTGGAAAGTGTTAAAACCTGGATCAGTTTGTCGGACAGTCCACCAAACATCTCTCACCTCATCCACAATAATGTGAGTCAAGGAGTTCAGCAGACGATCCTGCTGCAGCTTTCTTAAGAGAACTCCAGTAGTGCAGTACAGCAGACGCGTTGCATCTCCGGAGCGGTTCTCCATTCGGATTTGATAGCCGCACAATGATGTCTGTAATGTAAGCACTACATCAGCAAACAGTTCAACTGTTTAATGATTACAGTGTTGTACCAAAACTATGACTAACTATGACATTTGCTTTCATCATCACGTAAACGACATTAATAAAACAGCTCTCTAGCATCCGGAGCTTAATAGGTATTGCTCACAAAGTTACCATTTGATGAGTAATACTTCTATGGCTTCTATGGCTGGTTCCTCACCCTGCCTCCGGGACCATCCTCACTGCCCAGTTCTTGGGACACTCTGCTGGCCAGACTCATGGCAGAGATCCTCCTGGGTTGAGTGACCACTATGTTGCACGGCTGAGCTGCGTCTCCTCCAGTGAGCAGGTCTCCCAGGATGAACTGAGGAATCTGAGTGCTCTTCCCGCTGCCCGTCTCCCCGGCGACCACCACGATGCGATGCCGTCGTAGCGTCTCCAGGATGCGCTCACGGTGTTGAAAGACGGGTAGCTGCTCCCTCTCGGTCAGCAGCCTGCGGGCCAAAGCTGAGCCACGGAGCTGTAACAGGAGAGAACGAGATGATTCTTCTGCTGCAGGCCCTCCTCGGCCCTGCGGTTCCTCCTCCTGCACGGCCAGGTTTTCCCAGGAGTCCTCTGGCACCTCCCCGTCATCCTTTTGCCTCGACTCAGGCTCAACCTGCTGTTTGTGGGCCTGCTGCTTGAGACGCGTCAGCAGTCGAGCGATGAACTGGTCTCTAGGTTTATTGATGGCAGATCGACTCTGTTCCTCTTCCTTCTGCTCACTGTCCCTCCACTCAAGCCACACATCACGATATGTGGGGGGGAGTAACTGGTGCACAGACTGAGAGAGAGAGAGAGAGAGAGAGAGTGAGAGTGAGAATATCACTAGGTAAACATATAAGAGATGAGTGACATAACACCAGCATGTGGAATGTTCTGGACACACCTGTCCTTTGACCAGGTTATAAAGGGCTAGTGTGGCTCCTAAATGCTGGGCCTGCATGCTGTCCTCAGTCAGGATTGTGGGGCAGACCTCCAGGACATCATCAACCCTCTGAATACGAACTCTGAGACACAGAGGTATCACTGATTACCAATCAGCCATGAGAAATCAGTGATCAGTATTATTTAAATTTAAATTAAAAATAAAAAGACTCAAAGGCAACACACTTGCATTTCCAGTATCTCCCAGCTGGAACTTTCTGGAAAGAGGGTGGAGGGCTTTTTGGTAGATTTTTCCTACACCAGTCAATTAGAAACTGCTTAGGTGACTTGCCAGTCCAGCTTCGTGCTGTGTAGTCAAAATTCCGGATGTCTTTGGGCTCATTCTTTTTTACTGCTAAACATGAGACCCAGAATAAATGTGTAAGTTAGACCCAACATGCATGGTGTTTCAAAACAGTGGAACAAATTCATGGAACCAGCACCTGACAAGCATCCATTGTAAGATTCATTCATCCATGCTAAGTGAAAACATCTCATGTTTGAATGTGTGACAAACACAGTGAAGTTATTAAACACTTGTCTTACTCTTCTCCACAGGGGGTGTCTCTGCTTGTTCAAAGAGGTTAAAGTTCAAATCTTCCTTCCCCTCTGAGATGGGAGCAGCCTTCTTCTCCTCTTTAGGTGTGTCTTTCACTTTAATGGCTGGATTAAACATAGGATGAGACTCTAGAGGTTTCATTTCTGTAATATAAGCAAATAAGACAGAGCAACAGTCAACAGTCATGGCACAAACTCATATTACTCACATAATAAAATATCAGCGCTGACACTGGCAGATCCACTGAATTCACCAAATAGAAGGATATTGTCAGAAATCCACGTAAGAGGTGTAAAGCAATGGTTAAGAGACAGTATGTAGAGTCTAAATAAGACAGTTAAATATGACATCCAGACCTTGTTGTATGACCCTGATCCTGTCCTGTGCTGTCCTCTGGGCTGTTTTGTCTCTTTTGGCTTTGGCTGCTGCAGCCATCTCCTTAGCATCATACAGCTGAGCTGTCAGCACCAGGTATCTGTCATTCTGAAATAAAAACCAATCCCAATCATGAGATTCATCTCATTAAGCATGAAAGAAAGGAGCAAACATCTCTAACAGATCTCTGATGTTGTGACTCACAGGATCAAATTTCTCCTCCAGCTCTGGATTGTATACACCTGTTCCTTTCTTGTCTTCTTCCTCGCTGCTGTCCTCACTGGACTGCTCAGCATACCTCAGGATCCACTCCTTCATGCTCGCGTCCTCATCTTTCACTGGAGCCTGTATTTTTTTTTTGTTTTTGTTAAAAGCAAAAACACGAGTTGTCAAAGCCAAAACAACACATCAGTGAAACTGAATGTTGTAAAACATTACAAAGCAAATGCAAAACAGTGTTTGTTAATGGTTCTTGGTACTGAGAGGGTGACTTACCTTTGCTTTCTGTTTTTCTGCCTCTTTTGGGGTTTCTGTCTTTGGCACTTGTTGTTTTCTATCTTCTTTAGGGGGTTGGAACTTGGGTCTGCTCTTGCGGTTCTCCTCTTGCATACTTTGACTAAAACCCTCGGGAAGCTCATCTGTTTCAGGTGAAAAAAGGAGAGTTCATGTAGAGTTAAACTGGGTTACACATGACAACAGGAAAAGCAATTACATTGATTGAGAACTTTACCATCTCTGAGATTCAGACAAAGCCAATCAAGTGCAGAGTGCAGGTCTCCTCCATACAGTACACTGCTCTTCATGGCCTCTTCAATGTGCCCAGTCTTGAAATTAAACCTCTGTAGAGCAGTGTATAGATCCTGCCAAAACACAACATACCACATATGTCACTGTAGTAACTTATAACATGAGGAGGGGTGTTTCCATGTGGCAGTGGAGAGTGATTGTCCTATAAGAAACTAAATGCAACAATGAATCTTTACCAGCAGCTTTTTAGTGGTGATTCTGCCTGATACTGGTCCTTTATCTCCATGTTCTTGTCTGCAATCATTGATCAACTTGACAACCTTCTTCTCCAAGTCTGGCTGAATGACAACCTGGACAACAGAACATAAAAATTTACATAAAACTAACATTTGGTGTAGGAGCTTGGATGCTCTTTAACAAAAATACACTTACTTTGAGAACTGACTTATCAGAGACCCCACTCGTGTCAACCTGAGAAGTGTTGGAGAGGCTGTATGTTTTAGGAGCTGAGGAAATGGAAAACATGATACATGAGTAACCTCATCAACAGCTAAAATATTCTCATTGGAAGACCACCAAAAACCAGACAGAGAGAGACGCACAGCCGTACATTAATCTAGGTTTACATATCTAACAATTAATTAGTAGAAGCACAATAAATATATTCTGTGAAACCTTTTGTTTTGCTATCCTTCGTTGAGGCTTTAGCAGAATTTGGCCTTTTCTGCTGGTTTTTCCCAGCGGATGAATCCGAATCGCCGTTCCCCGACGCGGGTCCAATGTTGCATGCAGCAGCCGTAGGAACTCCTGGCACTGCCGTTTTCTTCTTCTTACCACCCATTGATTCAGATTATATGAGGAGCAAATACTAGTAATCTGCTTCCATTGTGTTCACTCGATGTCAGTCTGACTTAAAAATTGTGTGCAAATTGATCGGCTCCGACAACACCACGAACATACAACATACACGTCAAGACAACATGATTCTGTGCCGGCCAATCAAATAGTAAAAATGGCTAGTAAGCTAGCTAGCTAACTGGCTATCAGAACGAGTGCCTGTAGCTGACGTCCTTTAAGTGTAATCTTGCCTTTATCGTTAAACCATTCAGTGATACTTTTAAACCCTAACTCATTCAGATGATGGTTGCATATATATGTGCCATTCAGTAATTACTCTTTAGGGCTGTAGTGTGACAGTCAATGTAGGAGAAGCCGCCTGGTTAGACATGCACAGCCACAGTACGTCAACACTGTAACAGCCACGTGAAGTTTGAAATCAGTGGCTAATGTTTTCTTCACGACCGCGGAGACTTTTTCAAAATTATAGTTTGAGTAGTACTTGGGTTAAAAGTCGGACTGTTTCCCTGTATTGTATACCGAGGGAAACTTTAATGAGCATATACGTTTTTCTTAACTTACAAAAACATTAAATCTGTTCACTTTATGTAAATGTGGGTCTTTTTCGGAGGGGGGGGCACAGAACGCATCTTAGAACGTTTCCTGGAGGAACTTTTACTTTACAAAACTTGGAGCAGGAAATTGATTACTCAGTAGTCATATTCACAAAACAAGAACAAACGTCCCCTATTAAGTTTGGCCGCTTCTGGGTGCCGTAGACGAATAAATATTGGAAAGAAGCATTGTGGGACTTGTGGCATTTGAGCAACAATGGCGGACACCTTTGGTGACGATTTGTTCAGCGTGTTTGACGACGAACAGACGAGCTCCAGCAAAAAAACAGTCACAAAGTCTGGACCTCAAGAAGGGTACGTCTTTCTGGTGGCCATTTGGAAAATGCCATTATTAATACCAGCAAACGTACTTTGTAAGTTAAATGTAATCATAGCAACAAGCGTGCTAGCCGTAGGCTAGTTAGTGTAGCTGGTTACCCACGTTATGATTTGCAACCATCTCTCATTCAATTAGCCTCACAGTACTGGAAACATTAAGAACGTTAAGAGGACGATAATCGTTCGTCGGCTCGATTCCCATACATGTGGTTGTTCTGTGCTGTATGTCAAGGTGGAAGACAACTCAAAATGTCAAAACTCTAATGAAAATAGAAATTAGGATACATGTTATTGAAACGTTACACCGTTAGTTACACGAAGTGGCCCGGAAAGCTAAATTGCGAACTTTGTTTACTAATATGCAATCTCATTGTGGGACTCAGGAAATCAGCAAGCAAACAAGAAAAAGCAAAAGATGAATCTCCAGCTGCAGCAAGGGGTAAACGAGATATTGACAATGACGGAGCAGAAGAAGTGGTGTTTGGCAAAAAGCCAAAGCTGGAAACAGTTTCAACTGAAGAAATTAAGTAAGAAATTACCTGCATTTCAGTTTTACCTGCTTACTGAAAGGATATTGTAAGAATGATGCATTTGTGGGAAGAGAAATAGCCCTGTGGCATTTGCTTGGTCTAATGTGAACTTTCTCAGTCTCACAGATCTCATGCCCAAAGTGAAAGTGGAGCAGGTGGAGACAGTGGAAGGTTGTACACATGAGGTGAGCTTGCAGTCACTGGGTCATAAACCTGACCATACATAAACTTCCCAGTCTCAAACTTGACCTCTTTTTTTTTCTCATTCAGGTGGCTCTCCCAGCTGATGAGCAGTATACACAGCTGAAGCCACGAGTGGGGAAAGCAGCTAAAGTATGTGGTTCTTGCTCTTTGGCTCTCGCTAACAGTGTTCACTTTAGTTTCAGTTTATGTGCTCGGTTCACTCTATGTTTCCTGTTTTTTTTTTTCCATGCAGGAATACCCATTTGTACTAGATCCCTTCCAGCGTGAAGCCATTCTTTGCATTGACAACAACCAGTCTGTGCTTGTGTCTGCTCACACCTCAGCAGGAAAGACTGTGTGTGCTGAGTGAGTACTAAATTTCACTTAATCTGAGTCGTTCTTTATTCTTCTGTCAAACGTCAGTTAATGTGCTGGCAGGGTTTGTGTATTAAATGGCTCCCATTCCCATTTTAAGAGTGCACCTTCTTATCAAGTGTCTGACTTTTCATGACAGCTTTTCTTGTCCCCACATTCTCTCTCTGATGGATCTCTAAGGTATGCGATTGCTCTAGCGTTGAGAGACAAACAGAGGGTCATCTTCACCAGCCCTATCAAAGCCCTCAGTAATCAGAAGTACAGAGAAATGTATGAAGAGTTTCAAGATGTGGGTCTGATGACTGGTGATGTCACTATCAACCCAACAGCCTCCTGCCTGGTCATGACAACTGAGGTATGACCTCAGCATCACAATGTGACATCACAACCTCACTTTTTTGTTTGTGTGCAGAGTGACATCAGCATTATGTTTATGTGTGGATGTCAGCATCTTAAGTCGTGTTCTTTTACTACTGTTCTCCCGGCAGATTTTGAGGAGTATGTTATACAGAGGCTCTGAGGTCATGAGAGAGGTCGCGTGGGTCATCTTTGATGAGATCCATTACATGAGGGACTCAGGTAGGTTCTATTCAAAAGTACTCCTTTACTGATGACAAGCGCAAACTCCAGTTTGCCCCATACATCAAACTCTACAACCTAAGAGAAGTGTTAACTTGCTCTGTCGTTAGCAGAGCCTCATGTAGGCTCTTTTAAGTTCTTAAAGAGAATGAAGATTGTGTGATGCTGCGCTGTGTGCATCTTCATTTTTGTGCTGTCTCTCCTCTGCAGAACGTGGTGTTGTCTGGGAGGAAACCATCATTCTGTTGCCTGACAATGTGCACTATGTTTTCCTGTCTGCCACTATCCCTAATGCCCGACAGTTTGCAGAATGGATCTGTCACCTCCATAAACAGGTGTGTCTTCACAGGGGGGGTTTTTGAGGGTTTTTTTTTTGTTTTCCTTAAGAAAAACTAATTTTTGGATCACAAAGCTTGCTCAGCGTTCTCTAACTATAAAAGAGTGACATTTCTGGACCAGAAAGTGTATCAGTAGCCTTTTAAAAAGCACTCTATTTCTTGTAAATTAAAGAATAATAAAAGTGAGGCTTGTCCCAAAAATGTTGCTTTATGACTTAATACTTACACAAAGCTGTTTTAATTGCAGTTATTATAAATGGATAAACTTACTCTTGAATGCTGGTTTGTGTTTTTATATAGCCATGTCATGTGGTATACACAGACTACCGCCCCACTCCGCTGCAGCACTACATCTTCCCAGCAGGGGGCGATGGACTTCACCTTGTGGTGGATGAAAATGTAAGTTGCAGATCTGCAGTGTATTAGGTACACTGCTGGAGTCAAGTCCTTTTTGCTGTGCATGTTTTTTTCTAGTTATACCATTGAGTTGCCATGTTAACTAATTAGCATAAAAAGAGCATTGATGCCCTGTGCCTTTCAGCTCAGTATACTTTATACCTGTTTGCCAGGGCAGCTAGAGAAACAATGATAGTCAACAGGTCTCTTCCATTTAATTATTGAGGGCTCAGTGTGTAGGTTTCGAGTGACTGTGAATGGTGTTGAATTGCCAAACTTCTCTGTGCAAGGGCTTCCCAGAACACCTCTTGTTTATTTAATTCAGTGCCATTTAATGCATTTTAATGGGTTTCCTCATTCATGTTTTATTATGTGTTACTGAATTGGAGTCTGCGGTCTTACAGATGGATAGGGTGATAGGTAAGCAAGCTAAAATCTTTTTCTGTGTGGCTTTCTCTCTGTCAGGGGGATTTCAGGGAGGACAACTTTAACACAGCCATGCAGGTTCTCAGGGATGCTGGAGACTCAGGGGGCAGCAGTGGAGGGAAATGGGACCCCAAAGGCAGAAAAGGAGGAACTAAAGGTTTGTGGTTGCTATGGTGATCGTGATTTGTAGTGTACAGAGGCTTGTATGTGTATGCCATTAAGGAGTTACGCAAGACCCATTTCAAACAAAATACCCTCGCATCTCACACTGAATCCACAGCGTCATAGAAAATCGCCACTGTACAAATATTAACATATTAAACTTGGCAGTTGTTATGGTACACCTGTGCCTGTACAGGCCTGCAGACTGGTCTATGGCTTAATCCTGTTTCATAAGTGTCAGTCCCCGTGGAATATGCTAATGCATGAATCTCTGGGACACTTAGGCCAGTCGAACGTGTTTAAGATCGTCAAGATGATCATGGAGAGGAACTTCCAGCCGGTCATCATCTTCAGCTTTAGCAAGAAGGAATGTGAGGCCTACGCACTGCAGGTTTCAAAACTGGACTTCAACACAGGTACAGACGTGGACTGCTCTACATCAAACACAGCTCTGCTCCCTCACTTTCACACGTCGACCTGTCTGTTAGCCTCTCCATCCCAAATTAAACAGCGCTCCTGTCATGCGTCAGAGTCGATCGCTTTATGAATTTAAGTATTGCACGTGAAAGTTTCATAATCTGAAATCCCTATCAGTTAGGAATTAGTACAGTGCTGGACAATATTTCATAATCTGAAATGTTTCAAATGCTGTGATCATGTGTAATTCACGGTGCTCATGGGACAAAGGCAGACTGAAGATAATGTTGAAAGACATGTCAATCATGAGATTTCATTTGAACTTGAATACCCATAGAATTGGTGAAACTCTTCATGAGGACTAAAAACAGAATATTTTAAGTATGTTAGTCAGCAGAGCTTTGTAAAATGAGTAAACCCTCATACCTAAATAGATGAAAAGAGCATATGCCTAAAAGGTGTAGTGACCCTTATCACGTTCATTTACTCACTTGTGATGCATAACCATGGTGATGAGTTTCATTTAAATAAGTGCTGCATGTTGGTCCAGCTGTTAGCTTAGTTTTCTTAGGTGCAGTATCTCATCTGTTTTGGTTAACTTAATAACCCAAAACTCACATGGGACAAGCTGTGTGACTTCAAACCATTATCTTCATTGCACAATAGAGAAATATTGGGCATATTCATAAACATTCCTCAGAATTCCTGAGAATGTCATATATTTCTCCTTGGCCCTGTCCACCACCCCTCTTCCCCGATGATTTAACATTGGAACTGCTCACACACAAAGTTCATCCCGTCAGATTTAATCCTGAAAATGAGCACTTGTTTTTTTTTTTCCCCCTGCTGAGCATGTCATAAGTAACACCGACACAATCCCGACGGCGTTTTTTAAAAATAAATTAGACAGGGGACAGCAAAACAGCATCGGCCATTGTTATTGTAAGACTTTGGGTTAATTACCTCATGTTGACACATTTCAAGATTTGAGAAGATTTGTAGCCAAGTTTACATAGCCTGTAAGCCTGCACGAGGAGCTGTCTTCCCAGGACAGTAGTTGTGAAAAGCCTACATTCATTTGTCACCCCAGACACATGAATGTGGCCATTGAGTTTCTCTGGCTTTTTTTTTTTTTTTCTGCTGTCTTTGCGTGGTCTTAGAGAGAGGCAGTCACACAGGCATGTGTCAGGCTCCACACAGGCATGCTGGCCACTCATTCATCTAATGGATGAGTGTTCAGGCTGTGTGTGAACTAACAGACAGAGAGAGACAGACAGAGACAGACAGAGAGAGAGAGAGAGACAGACAGAGAGAGAGAGAGAGAGACAGACAGAGAGAGAGAGAGAGAGACAGACAGAGAGAGAGAGAGAGACAGACAGAGAGAGAGAGCTACAGCCCGTAGTGCCGTAGATGCACTTCCACGGCTGCCGTGCGCAGTTACAGATTTAATGTGTTTTTAAAGAGGGGAGGGTGTGTGCGGTGATATCACGGGGTTCTGTAGAGGCTGAGATAAGAAAGAAGGAAGGAAAATGGAGGCTAAGGGGAGCTCTCTCTCTCTCTCCCCCCCTCTCTCTCTCTCTCGGCTTAGGTTTATCCTCTGTTAGCACACCGTCAGTTTTGGATTGCGTTTGTGCAATTCTTATATAACAATATACTCGCAAGGTTTTTCCTGCCACATATTACTTAACAGGGGGGTTGAAAGAAGGGCTTGTGGTGAAACCGATGTTGTTGTTGTTGTTGTTCCGTTTAGTAACCTTAATGTTTAAGTTAATGAAGTACATTTGGCTGTCCACCAGACTATGCTGAAGAAAAAGGGGGGGGGAAACTTTGAGATGAGTGTTTTTCCTCTAGGAGTTGCTTTGTGTTGAGTGTTTCGGCATGATCAGGGTCTTTAATAAGATATATTTATGGAAAGTGAGAACACGGCTTGCTTTTTGACTATATTTAGATCTTATTTTGTTGTGCTGCGGGCCCTGGCTGATAATAAACCTGCAGGATGGAGCATATGCTGTTTTTCTGTAATGAAACACTTTGGCATCCAAGCTCTTCTCCCTCATGACGCATTGTTTCTGGCCTCAGTCAGTGGAACTGTAAAACATGGCTGCAGAGAGGAGAACGCTACACAGTGGGCTAGGCCTGGAAAAAAATATCCCCCTGTCTTTTCTCTGTTTTTCAAAGTTTCATAAAACAGCTGAGACACTGTCCAGGACCAGCCCTGCAGATCAGTCGCACTCAAACACAGCTTAACAAGCGGTCAACAGGGTATTGGCAAAACAATGCTTTGTACATTTTTATGCGAAGGGGCTTTTTATTCCATGAAGATATAGGGAGTTGTTTATTAAAAAGGCACTAGGCTTTGTTGGACCATCTATCTCCCTCTCTCTCTCTCTCTCTCTCTTTCTCTTTCAGTTTCTCTCTCTCTCTGTCTCTTTCTTCTCTTTTGTCTGCTCTTGACATGAATAATGGATGGTGGAAGCACATAAGTCTTAGTTTTCCAGAAGCTTCTTAAAGGAAACAGCATGTTCAGAATCTCAGATATACAGCTGCATTGCTTTTCATTTTTAACAGCATGGAGAGAGCTGTAGATTCATCGATTGTTCTTTTGTTTTTTCCCCTACAGATGAGGAGAAGAAGCTTGTAGAGGAAGTTTTCAACAATGCTATTGACTGTCTCTCTGATGAGGACAAAAAACTACCACAGGTATGGGAAGGTTTCACTGTGTTACATGCTCTCACAGATATGCAGATTCCACTCATTAATTATTCAGTCTCAAAAGTTCCTGAGTGACACACCTCCTGTTTGTATACTGATCATGTATAGACAATACTGAAATTTCTCTAAAGTTGTAAATGCTGTTACCACTTACTATCATTAATTAGCTGTTAGTTGCTTTTAAACAAAAGCTTTTGCGGTTTGTCAGTGGTTGCTTAAATCTACAGGTTAGATTCTTCTCACAATTACAAGGCTTTTGGTTGCCTGTTTCAGGGTTTAATATCCCACTCTGCATTTCCTTTAATGCTTGTTTTATAAACTGGTCTCTCTTCATGCTAACTTTCACTCAACTGCATACCACTTTAAATATTTTAATTCACGACGTCATTTGTATAAGCTCTAAATTAGTTTCCAGTAGTATTTCTCTGCCTCATTTAGCCTCTTTAAACATGTTTAAAAGTTTGAAGTTTGAAAACTGGCTTTCTTGTTGCCATAGTCTTTGAGAGATCTGGGACTGCCACACAAGCCACAGCAAAGCTGAACATGGCCATGTGAACCTTGTCATTAGAGGGTTCAGAGACATGGTTGGGTGTTAAAAAGCTTTTCAAAGGAGTTTTAAGACATCGTAAAAGTTCCCACTCTCTCTTTGGAACTGTCACTGGTATTTAGACAACATGTGACCTCATAGTTTTCCCAAACTTCTCGCTCCTGTTTGTTGTAGTGGCGGTTTTAGGCATTTAGCGGTACTTGCAGTAAACATTTCCAAACTGCAGGAGTGCTCATCCTGTTGTCAGTTATGCTTTATTAGGGGCCACGGTCTGAGGACTAGAGACTTGGAAAAACGCCCAAAGCAGTTTAACTTGACTTGACGCCTTCTCAGGGGCAGCTGTTTTGCTTGATTCATTCTTCTTTTTGAAGGTGGATCTCAGTAAATGGTATATCAATCACCATCAATCAACATAGGGGCCAACACCTTTAACTGACTCTCATGTTACTTTATGGTCAGGTGGAGCATGTCCTGCCTTTACTGAAAAGAGGTATTGGAATCCATCATGGTGGACTGTTGCCCATCCTTAAGGAGACCATTGAGATCCTCTTCTCTGAAGGCCTTCTCAAGGTAAGGCCTACACCGTCCCAGTTCTCTGACCTTATTGTTGAAGTCAAATCAATCTCATGGCTTTCTCAAGTTTGGTGTGGGTTTTTTTTTCTCTCTCTCACACACACACAAACACAGTGCCTAATGGCGTCATATTTTGATTTGACTGTTGTGGCCTGTAAAGCCCTCTGAGACTGTAAACAGTGATATTGGGCTCTAAATAAACTTGAACTTGAACTTAATGTGTCCTCTCTCTCCAGGCCTTGTTTGCCACTGAGACGTTTGCCATGGGGATCAACATGCCAGCACGAACTGTGCTCTTCACCAGTGCGCGCAAGTTTGACGGCAAAGACTTCCGCTGGGTAAAGCTCTATCCTGCTGTTGTGAAACTGTGATTTCCTCTCTGTCCGAGAGCCAGAGCTCGATCGAGTGACGTATCTGGCTCTCTTATTCTCTGACAGCAAACCGCTCTGTCGGTCAGCGACCACTGAAGTAAATTTCAGGCATGTAATAAGCCTGTGACTCCGTGTATGTGACACAGAACCAGATGTTGAAACACGATATCATTTTATTTCTTTCATGGTGCATGTTGACACAGGGAACTCACTAATCCGCGTTTCTACGTAATGAAATCTCAGCTTGGTCAGTCAGATTTACGTGACGCTCGCAAGGCCGTAGGGTCGGCCCATGACGCGAGCCTAGCGGCCACGTTTTGTTTGCGCGAGCGGGAGGCTGCCGTCGAAGCTGTTCCGAATCAAAAGGTTCGCAGCGTCGCTGGCCTGGTGTGGAGAGAGGAACAAGCTGCCATCCAAACGGCCTGTGCGGAACATCTGGTATCCATGAGCGTGCCAGAGGAACACGCACTCAAGGCCTCAGTAAACTAAACTCAAACCCAGAACCTTTCTTTTCCCTGGCTCCACGGACTGCTCGGCCCTCTCCGGTCCAATAACAAAGCGGCTTTAAAGAGGCGACGTGTGCTGGAGCCGGCGCCAGGACGTTGTAATGCAGTTAAATGTTGCCTTAGGAGCATTATCATATTTACATCACAGAGGGTTAAACAATATGTCTGCAACAAACAGGCTGAGAACATAGCATTAAAAAAAAAAAAAAATAGCTGAGGTCTTTGTATTTTTAAGCAAACACATCTGTGTTTGCACATTTGCAATCAATTGAGTCCCACACTGTCCATACTGTGGGGGAGTTAAGAGTAGATTCTGGGAAAACTCAGGAGGATTTTTCTAGAGGAAATCAATCCCTAACCTTTGTCAAGAAAGTGCTTATATCAACGAATATCAGAACGCACTAAAACTCCCCCAGTGCCATCAACACCGCTCCACATTTCAGATATATGTGCTGAGTAATGGTGGAATGCATTACGGTGGATCCATCTCTTTCTCCCGTCAGATTTCCTCTGGAGAGTATATCCAGATGTCGGGGCGAGCAGGCAGGAGAGGAATGGACGAAAGAGGCATCGTCATCTTCATGGTAGACGAGAAGATGAGTCCGGCAGTAGGGAAACAGCTCCTGAAGGTATGCTGAAACACGTCCGCCGGTACAATCGCAATCCAATTTCTAAATCATTCTGCGGTTTTTGTCATGTAAGTGCAAGCACATGTTTGATTACAAGAGTGTACTCATGCATGTCCTATTACAGCGGGGTTTTTCCTTTTCTAAGACTGAAAGAATAGCCCTGCTGGGGATACGTTCTTTAAAGGAAGAGGAGATTTTGGTCTTGCAATCGTTGTTGTAAAGCTGCCTGCTTCAAAGCAATAACTCAGTGCTTCACCAATCAGGCCCCCCCCACGCCCCCACCCCCGTATCTCACTGATGTCACTCGGAGATCTCTGCCAAATGCCTCCCAGAGTGTGTTTCAGGCCCCTCGCTCCTCACTCTTCACCCGTGATAGACCTCTGGAACAGCCGCGTACACCAGGGCTCTGTTTTCTTCACCCACACCGAGCCAAAACCTTCCTTCTCTCAACGTCAGTGACTTACACAGTCAACGTGGAACTCTGCAGGCTTTCTGCAACAGTTTGGATCATACAAATACACATAACACAAGCCAGGGCCTTAAGCCCAGAACCCGTCCCCCACCCACCCCTTCCCAAACAGGGCTTAGCGTGCTCCTCGTGAGGCTTTTCCTCAGGGTTCATGAACCACCCCCCCTCCCTTGTCTTTGCTGGTTCTCCAGGCCTTTTTGGTCCCATTAAATCTTGCGCAACAACCCTCTTACGGGATGAGAGGCAAGTTTATCTTGGTTCTCCTGGAGAGACTCTAATGGAATACCAGGAAATATGTGTCACTTAAACGAATTAGCTGGCATTCTGGCACTGTCATCTCGGTTTTCTCCCTGCTCTCCTCGCTGAGCTTTAATGTCTAGTTCACAGAGAGGCAAAACGTTTTGCAACACAAAGAGGTGTACTTCCTAACTAGTCAAACGGTTTTTTGGTTTTTGTTTTTTTTTTCTTCTGTGTGTTCCTCATAGGCAGATGTTTACAGCCGTTGACCTTTTATTGTAACTCGGAATTATGTGTTGTTTGCTTCAAAACCTAGGACAAAAGTTCTCTGGATTGTGTTATGAGATGAAATCTTGGAGGCAAGTTGAGGTAGCGAGGTTGGGGAGGGGAAAAAAAAAAGACATTTTAAAAACCTGTGATTTTTATTTATTTTTTTTCTCTCTAAACTGGCAGGGCTCTGCTGACCCATTGAACAGCGCGTTCCATCTGACGTACAACATGGTTTTGAACCTGCTGCGAGTGGAGGAGATCAACCCTGAGTACATGCTGGAGAAATCCTTCTATCAGTTCCAGCACTACAGGGCCGTGCCTGGGGTTGTAGAGAGTAAGGCCCTTGTCCTCTGTGAACCTTTCGTTATACAGCTTCTCAAGTGTTCCGCTGAAGCATTGAGCTGAAATATTTGTGTGAGCTTACTGTTGACCTTTTCATGCAAACTGTGTAAAGATGTTTTCTTTTCCACATTAATATTTTGGGCAAAGAGTTTTGGAGAATGTTGTGTTTTGATGGTTTCCTTCTTACAGAGATGAAGAAGCTGGAGGAACAATACAATGCTATAGAGATTCCTAATGAGGAGAGTGTAGTCACCTATTATAAGATTCGACAGCAACTGGCTAAACTGGGCAAGGAGATTGAGGAGTATATTCACAAACCCAAGTACTGCTTACCGTTTCTTCAGCCTGGCAGACTGGTCAAGGTAATGCTACATCCAATGATTCTTCAGCTGTCTGAGGTTTCTGATTAACTAATACAAGTACCAACCACATTTTGCACTGAAAATACCAACCGCTTTATTGAACTTAAAATGGTACGTAGATGCTTTTTTTAAAACCATGCAGAATGGTTTAAGATGGCCTTGGTGCTAAAGCATATTTACATGGATATTAGCTCCCCGGAGTGGAGATAAGAATATTCCAACTTGTTTCACTGCTATTACAGGTGAAAAATGAAGAATTAGATTTTGGCTGGGGTGTGGTTGTGAACTTCTCAAAGAAGTCCAATGTTAAGGTAAGTCCAGATTCAGCCAAGCCAAAGTGTTGGCCAAGCTCTGTGCTTCTGCTATTGGCTACAGCCTTGAGGTGTTTTAAACGACAGTTCTTGTTGTGATTGTGTCCCTGTAGCCTGGCACAGGGGACCTGGACCCCCTGTATGTGGTGGAGGTTCTCGTTCACTGCAGCAAAGAGAGCGTGAAGAACGCAGCCACGGAGGCAGCCAGACCTGTTGCCCCTGGGGAGAAAGGAGAAATGCAGGTATAAGCAGGACAGGTGATTGTGAATGACATCACTTATTCCCCAACGGATAGAGCGTGCAGTTCGACTGGCCACACAGGATCCGATAGACAATGGATAGAATGACCGTGCGGTTTGACTGCCCATACAGGAACTGATTAAAATGCTTTGGGCACATCCAGCCTTCAGAATAATGAAACCACCCTGTGTAATCTTTTTTTTTTTTAAACATCCAGAAAGTTGGGCAACTTTTTTTTATGAGTTGTCTTCAGCCCTCAAACTGGGCTTGAATGTGCTTTTTTTTTTTCCTTTTCCTTTTTGTGGTTTGAGCTTGTTCTGGTCTGCAATCCAAAATCAGCATCCATATATCATATTATGTCCTGTTAAATATATGATTTCTGTCTGCATGTGTCTGTGTCTACACAGGCTGCCTGCTCTGTCGGTATTTAAACAGATTTCATTAGCTGTCAGGCCCTCACACTTGTGCTCAGCAGATTCCAAAGCTGACTACAAGCTGCTTTGCAATTCCTCTCTCCAATGCGGAGCAAGCAAGCTCAGTGTGCCTCTTTTCTGGGTGTCTGTCCTGTACAGTGTAGCTTTTATAATACTCCTGATACATCTTCTGCTTCAGGACAAATAATTAAAAAAAAATGTTTCTCTCTCTCTCTGTCCCTCTCTGTCTGTCCGTGTCCACCCTGTGTGAAGAGTTAAGTGATTTAACGGGAATCCCAGAGGTGCTGTGGTAGATGACTTTAGCTGCTACTCCTGTTTTTCTTCTCTATCTCTCCAGGCTCATAAAGAATCTGTGGGCCGTGTGTGCTCCTGCTGAATGTGTTCAGATAGAGCCCTCTAGTATAAAAACAAAGACCTCTGCCAGCCCTGCTTTTGCTCATATATGGCTCTGTTATGCTGAAAGGGATGCAGGTTCAGCCAATAAGGACAATATGTTTTTGGCTTGTTCAGCAGTGTCTGACTTGGCTTTAACTCAGACCTGTGCAAAGATTGTGTGTGTGTGTGTGTGCATGTGTGTGCTCGTGCGCGCGCTCCCTTTAAATTCTCTTTTCAGTCAAAATCATACATTTGTTAAACTCTCTAAGTAATTAGAAATATCAAAGCCATGCAAAATGAATTTTGTGGTCCGTTTTTTGCAGACTTTCGTTAAAATTTTTTAATCTTAAATTTCTACGAAGTTGTAATAGTGCCTGCTACATAACAATGTAATATGAGGAGTAGTATTTGTCTAAGCGTTCTTTGGGTTTCCATCAAACTAGTTTTGGTAACTGGGTTTGATCCAAAACCTGTTCATCCTAATAAAGTTCTCATACAGCAAAATACCAACAGATGATAAGTGTGACATTTTTAACTCATTACTCTGTGACTGAAGAATTAAACGGAATCTGTTTTCTCTCTCTTTTCTTTTAAAACCAGGTTGTCCCAGTAATGTTACATCTCATCACCACCATCAGTTCTGTGCGTTTGTTTATCCCAAAAGACCTACGGCCATACGACAACAGACAGAGCATGCTCAAGTCCATGCATGTGAGTGCACACACACACACACACACACACACACACACACACATTCTCTCTATGACACTGAGGTTAAAAAAAGAAAACCTATACTCTAGTTTTATAGTAATAATGCGGACCGTCCACTTGTGTTTCTTTCCTCAGGAAGTGCAGAAACGTTTTCCTGACGGCATTCCACTGCTGGACCCCATCGATGACATGGGCATAAAAGACCCTGGACTGAAGAAGGTCATTCAGAAGGTGGAGGCCTTTGAACACAGGATGTATTCCCACCCTCTGCACACTGACCCCAGTCTAGAGGCTCTCTACACCCTCTGTGAGAAGAAAGCACTGGTGAGCTCTCACAGCAGGCCATACCCGCACCGTGGTACCAAAGCGTTTAACCGTGGATCACGCTGTTATTGGTTTAGGATTTTTTTTTGTTTTGAATGTTCCAAAATATTGGTTCCCTTGTTTAAAAGAAAAACAGGTTTTATGTATACAGGCTGAATGCTGTGCGGTTTAGCGGTATTGTTTGACCAAAAAGCAATGGGCACCGTGCCATTTCCTTTGGATGAAATCTCAATGGTCCAACCCAATTAAACAAAGACAGGAAACCGGTCTGAAGGCACCATGACTAGGGGATGAAATCCAATGATTTCTGCTCGATTACTGTTTTTAGGTCACCACACTGGAGAGGAGGAGGAAGTTTTGAATTGTTAAGGTTTAGGGTTAGGGTGTATAGTTCCCATTTTGACTGGTGTCACCTGGGGTCAGAGACATTGCACACCTTTGTCTGTGATTAAATCTTGTGTGAGGCTCAGGAGTAAGCTCAGATGGTGACCACACACGGTCTAAAAGGCTTAGGGTGAACGTACACGGTTGCGAGGAGGTCCGTGTAAACCAGATTACACTCTCTTTGATTGGCCCTGACATGAGATTTACACCTGCTGGAAAAAGCTCCTCAATCCTCTCCCGTTTGGGAGGGAGTCTGTTGGCGTTCCAAACCTTTGTACTAGGCATTCCTTTGGTCCTGAACCTCAAACTCACACCCGGACACGCGGACAGTTCATCATCTCCTCAATGAGCAGTTAGTGAAGAATGTTCATAAATCTGTCAGCCTGAGGCGGTGGGGTTTTGCGTAGGATTTGAAGGGAAAGTTCACTGATAAAGCTCATCTTTGATTGAGCTGTTTTCATAGTGGGGACATAAGGTATGTTCTCCATACAGTTAAAGCACACCGCACCTTGTCACACCCACTTTTACGCTGAGGATATGAATGATGGGCGGAATTGTTTTTTTGTTTTTGGTAATGTGTTTGTGGGTGTGTGTATGTGTGTGACAGAGAGAGAGAGAGAACTGGGGAAGATACAGTTTGAGCAAACTCTAATGTGAGTCAGTAGTTCAGTCTTGTTCTCAGTTGTCTGCCTCGAGTATGTCACTGTGAACTGTGGTAAGCCCTAAAATGGATAATGCACTTAGAGAGGAGCCATTGTTGCAAAGGGTGTAACGGCCAAAGCACTGCAAACCAGTTCCATTTAACTGATCCGTCTTTGCTTTTCTCAATGATGACACGCTGATTGGAAGACTTTTTCCATATTAGTCATTCAAGTCAGTCCTGCTAGCCCTGCCTTTGATTCCAGAAACAGATAAACGTCTGTCATAAACATTTAAAGGAATACAAACAATCACCAAAGGGTATTATTAATGAACTTTTGTTCATCTTCACGCAAAAGTTGTGTTTGTCTGTGCACATACAGCTACTGTGATCTGCACTTCAGCTGTGAAGCTCACTTCTGAACCTGAGTTTCCACAGTCCTGTAAGGAGAGTGTGTTTTGTGTTTTTCAGATCGCAAATGACATAAAGGCGGCCAAACGGGAGCTGAAGAGGGCTCGCACCGTTCTCCAGATGGACGAGCTGAAGTGTAGGAAACGCGTGCTCCGCCGTCTGGGCTTCGCCACCTCATCCGACGTCATCGAGATGAAGGGTCGCGTGGCCTGTGAGATCAGCAGGTAGGCAAAGACAAGCTGGGACATAGCGTGTAACCTGACGCCGGCGCCTACCCTCGCAAAAAAAACGCTGACGGGCACGGAGAAGGATAGCGTCTCTGCGCTGTCCCGAAAGCGATAACCTCTGCGTCTTTTGTGTTCAGAGCGAGACAGGCAGATTTTTTATTATTAATTGTTATTATTATTATTGTTTTTTTTTTTTTAATTGTCTCATGGTTTGTGTGTCTGCAGCGCGGACGAGCTGCTGCTGACGGAGATGATGTTCAACGGCCTCTTCAACGAACTGACAGCCGAACAGGCCACCGCACTCCTCAGCTGCTTCGTCTTCCAGGAAAACGTAAACGTCCCACTGACTCACTCTCTCTCAGCTCTGGGGAAATGGAAAAGACTTGGATGGGAACGGAAGAGTGGTTGATGTAGTTTGTCAGACCGTTATATGAATGAGCTTTACAAACATTGGTTGCTGGATAGTATATCATTTAGAGAGAGAATCCTCTCAGAATGCTGTGTAATGTTAGTGAGACAGGTTGCTTACTTTAATGCACTTTCTCTCTGGCAGGGCATAGTGTAATAAATTCTTTATAAAATCAGAGGAATGTGCCGTTGCTCAAACCTTAGCGCTCGTTTAGGCAAAACCGTCAAGATCTCTGCACGTCTATAACGAGTTTCGCCCGTCTCTGCACAAATCATTGTTCTCTCTGTCACCTTCCTTGTCTCAGTGTTGGTGTGTGTGTGTGTGTGTGTGTGTGTGGTGTCATGCTTTTTGTGTGAGACTGGGAGATTGTGTGTGGGGACATCTGCTTCCTATCGTCAGTTGTCAGTGTGGAGTATCTCCACCTGTTAGTGACTATAAGAGAGAGAGTGACCAGGCAGATCATGTGTGAGCACAGCTCTATACACAAGGGTAACCACAGCCTCAGTGAACAGGCTCAGTCAAAGGGAAAAAACAGAAAGAGTTGCTACCAACACAAAAATGGGGGGGGGGGGTGTCTAGAATAACCGTCTTTGGAGGTAATCGCGGTTGCGACAGTCCATATGGAATAGATGGTACCGGATAACCAACCTCATTTCCTCTTTCATTCATATTGAAATAAAAGCGCTTTGGTCGAACCTTTGCCTCTACCTGCAGTGCCCTCCATATACCGTTTAATGATATTGGATGATCTGAAGCATATGCTGAGATGTCAGGCTAGATTATCTGTCTAACGTTTCCGTTAAGACCCCTCTTCTTTTCCTGAGGACAGGTCAAGGCATTGTAAAAATCCCCCCAGGCTTTGTGCAGCTCGGCGTGTCAGATCAGTGCCAGAAGCCTAATGGAGAAGCAGCTCTGGCCGACAGAAACATTGCTGCGCACTTAGTCACAGCATTAGCTCCATTTTGCAATCGCTACAGCAGGCTGTGTGTGTGCGTGTGTGTGTGTGTGTGTGTTTACATGAGTGGTCCTGACCTTGTGTTGTGCTCTGTCCAAAGGCCAACGAGATGCCCAAGCTGACGGAGCAGCTGGCAGGACCCCTGAGACAGATGCAGGTAAAGGGAGTCAGAGAAAGACAGGCACCACCTACCAGGAACACCCTGGATTCCTCACATTACAGACTAACCATGTTTACAGCTGTAGCTATCTAGGGCAACTCTCTGATCTCCGTTAGAGAAAGGCAGATCTCAGAGTACAACATGTTTGTGGTCATTAAAATGGAATTTAATGACGTAGGTACTGTGCGTGTGTGTGCGCGCTGTATGTATGAGCCATGTTGATTGTGCGTGCGTCATGTTGTTTCAGGAGTGTGCAAAACGCATTGCTAAGATCTCTGCTGAGGCCAAACTGGAGGTAGATGAGGATGCCTATCTGAACGCATTTCGCCCTCACCTGATGGATGTGGTGTATACTTGGGCTAATGGCTCCACCTTTGCCCAGATTTGCAAGATGACCGATGTGTTTGAAGGTAACTGTTGCCAGGGTAATGATGGTCCAAGAGCACATAAATCTATTTTTCTATATAAAATTATAGTTTAGATCATTGCTAGAATAAAGAAATTTTGGCTTTGCCAGCACTGAAACATGAGAGTTATAGTAAACCATGAAACAGAGTGTATTTACATAAGAAAAAAAAAAAAAAAGGGTGTTTTGTGGAAATCTTTGAGGTCAAGTCCTTTACGTTTCAAGAGTTGCTGCTTGCACACAAGTACACCATGAGCAAAAGAAAAGAAAACACCTCCTCCTCCAGAAATCTTATGTCTCAAAGCACTCAGCTTTTGTGCAGTGAGTCTGACGTGTGCTGCGAAAAATGCACCTCACGTTGTTCTTGAAAAGAGATCCCTGTACAGTGATCCAACCCAAAATGGAATTTAGCCTTTGACTGAGGAGGAGAGACACGTGGAGGAGAAAGGACTGGTTTCTCTCTCTCTTCTCCCACTCCTCTCTCTCTCTCCCTCCCTCTCCCTCTCCTTCCTCTCGGGCATTGCGTAGAGCATCAGTGTGTTTCCTGTACAGTGTCAAGCCCCAAGAAGCCTTTGGCTGAGAAAAGTATGAGCTGTCATAAAGATGAATACACTTAATAGAGCTGGACTTTGTATGCAACTCTGGAATGCAGTAACCGCTAAAAAATTTGTTTGGGCTTTAGTGAGCAAGACTGAACTGTCTGTTTGTAATTTGCCAGCAGTGCGTTCCTTGTTCTCTCTCTCTCTCTCTGAGTGATGTGTATCTTCTCTGTGTGTAGGCAGCATTATTCGTTGCATGAGGCGGTTGGAGGAGCTCCTCAGGCAAATGTGTCAGGCAGCCAAGGCTATTGGAAACACAGAACTGGAAAACAAGTTTGCAAAAGGTAAGATCTGCTTCTTGACAGGTGGAGCCATGAGATGAACGGTTATTAAGAAGTTTCATTCCGTCGTGTTTTGGCCTCGTCTCACTACGTTATAGAAAGGCTGCTTTAAAACTACCCTGTGGCCTTAACGTAAAGGATCATTTCGTCAAGCATGTGTGACTGTGCAGTGTCACCTCACAGTGCCAAAGTCCTTATGCCAATCTGGTAAACCCCGTCCAGTGTAAGTACTGTGTGGTAATACAGACTTCCTCATCTGAACCCGTCCCATCACGCTCCAGCCTTTCAAAACCAAATGGGAGGAAACTTGATTTCCAAACAAATGAACCGTTGACCTAATCAATTTTCCCCTCTTTGCACTGTTAACTGGGCTGGAAAGTGGTAACTTCCCTGTCTTTCCAGCGGGTATAACAGCAATCAAGAGGGACATTGTGTTTGCTGCCAGGCTTAACCTGTGATAGACTAAATATGCCAAAATGACAGGGTTGTTGACAAATTTTATGCAAAGGAGTAATTTCCCTGTCTTTCCTACAGGTATAACTGCGATCAAGAGGGACATTGTGTTTGCTGCCAGTCTTTACCTGTGATAGACTAAATATGCTGAAGTTTCCAAGTTCCTGCTTCTTCTGATTCTGAGTTCACCTTTTCAGTTTGTCATACATTATACTATCACGGACAAAACAGCACAGAGAAGTTTTCGTTTTATTTGTGTTCATGTCCAACAAGCATAATTGTTTTTGGTTTGTTTTGTTTTGTTTTTTTGTTTGTTTGTTTGTTTTCTTCTTCAAAAAGCGCAACACATTTTGTACATACAGTTTTAACATAATTTTAATAAAAAAAAATGTCTGTATAGTGATTTTTTTTTTTCATACAGATAAAAAAAAAAAAAATTAAGGTTTCATTGAGTATAGAGGTACACTTATATTAGTTCTGGGGAATACACAGGAAGCTGTAATAGCAGCAGCAGCAGCAGTCCAGCCAAGGCAACATGGGACAGCGTCCATAAGGAGAGGCCCTTCTAGACACGGGATCAGGAGAGCAGAAAGCAAGGGTTACATTCACGGGTTTCCACCCCCAGTGGTCCATCCTCTTTAGTGGGCACATGCCTAAAACCTCATCCCACCAGCTGAGCGGTGGCACGACACACAGTGGTTCAGTGGTACTTTAGTTTGGGCTGTCAAAATGATTTCCATTGGTGGGTGTCTCCTGCAAGGTGGTGTGTGGGATCTCCACTTCTTTCTCAGGTTCAACTCTCTTCTTGAAGAAATCAGACACGAAAAACACCTTTGGCGTGGGTGGAAAGAAGCCAAGCGTTAATGGACGTCATTAAACAGATAATTCAGTTAATACTTGAGAATGATACAGATAATAGTCATTGCCTCTTGCATAACCAAAGATAAATACTTTATTAATAACATAAAATGAGTAAATGGCTTTACTACACAGCTGTAGCGAGTTTTGATAACTGTCTAAAGATAAGGTAATTAATGGAAAAAAGAACAGCATCTAATAAAATACTCTCCAGGACAACACTCACCACCAGAATAGCCACGAGTGCTCCCTGTATGAGGCCAGTGAGGACATCACTCCAGTGGTGTTTGTAGTCGGAGACGCGAGACAGGCCCGTGTACACAGAGGCAGCGATCAGGAAGAACTGGATCGTGGGCCGCAGGAGTCGGGCCCACTCAGCCTGCATTCTCGCCTGAATGTAAAGCTGTAGCGGAGAAAAAAAGATCATCTCATATAAACACAAACCTGGAAAACATCCTGGAATATTAGTGGAGCATTACTGGAATACATATCAAAGTGTGTGGCAGTCACACAGGAACTGTTACAGTCCTTGAACCATAACTAGCTCCATCCATGTAACTATTACATTTACAGCAAGGTTGACTGCAGTTAATAAGTTATTTATGTGTCCGTATAAACTCAAGTCGAAGGTTAGATCTCTTTAAAGTAGTGGTTCAGGTCGTTAAACAAGTTGAAGTCATCCTCCACCCTGGAAGTCGGCGCTTGTGTAAATCTAGATGAATAATGTGTGACAGAACACAGACAGATGCATTTTGACAATCCACGTGTTTTGTGTGCTGCTATATTCAGAGTAGGGTATGAGTGGCTTTCAGTTTGATTGGTGCGCAGGTGTAAACCCTGCCCAAATACAGTGTGCCAGCATGTCTTGTGTTCTGCTTGGGGATAACGTAACATTTTCCATATGTGAATAATGGAACTTAACAATTGCACTCAACCATCAAAACAACTGCAACTGCCTGGTTGAACATTAAGTCCTTTTGCCTCTGAACTTTGAACTCAAGTTTTTTGCTAGGTAACAGACAGAAAGACTTAGAATATGGAGTATTTTCCATCATTGTCCTCCCACTGATTAGATAAATGCCTTTGTTTAGTCAGCACACTCACTGAGAATCTCAGCATTGTGACATATGGCTGCTCAAGGCTTATCCATGTCATCAGTGTGTCTCATTAATCAACTGTGTTGTGTTTACTGGGACAGAGAAAGGAAGAAAAACAAAATAAAACAACCACTGAGTCGCTGACTGGATATTCTACAAAGCCTTGATTCTGAAGCATGTTCCTAAACAAGTTGTATGAGGAAACTCTGCTTGTGTGTTTGTAGTAAATGTTGTGTGTTTAGCATGTTTCTAAACAGGCACAGTTATATGAGAAAACAGGTTGTGTGTTTGTAGTAACTGCTGTGTGTTTAGCATGTTTCTAAACAAGCGCAGTTATGAGAAAACTGCTTGTGTGTTTGTAGTAAATGTTGTGTGTTTAGCATGTTTCTAAATAGGCACAGTTACATGAGAAAACAGGTTGTGTGTTTGTAGTAACTGCTGTGTGTTTAGCATGTTTCTAAACAGGCACAGTTACATGAGAAAACAGGTTGTGTGTTTGTAGTAAATGTTGTGTGTTTAGCATGTTTCTAAACAGGCACAGTTATATGAGAAAACAGGTTGTGTGTTTGTCGTAACTGCTGTGTGTTTAGCATGTTTCTAAACAGGCACAGTTACATGAGAAAACAGGTTGTGTGTTTGTAGTAAATGTTGTGTGTTTAGCATGTTTCTAAACAGGCACAGTTATATGAGAAAACAGGTTGTGTGTTTGTAGTAACTGCTGTGTGTTTAGCATGTTTCTAAACAGGCACAGTTATATGAGAAAACGGCTTGTGTGTTTGTAGTAACTGCTGTGTGTTTAGCATGTTTCTAAACAGGTACAGTTATATGAGAAAACGGCTTGTGTGTTTGTAGTAACTGCTGTGTGTTTAGCATGTTTCTAAACAGGCACAGTTATATGAGAAAACAGGTTGTGTGTTTGTAGTAAATTTTGTGTGTTTAGCATGTTTCTAAACAGGCACAGTTATATGAGAAAACGGCTTGTGTGTTTGTAGTAACTGCTGTGTGTTTAGCATGTTTCTAAACAGGTACAGTTATATGAGAAAACAGGTTGTGTGTTTGTAGTAAATGTTGTGTGTTTAGCATGTTTCTAAACAGGCACAGTTATATGAGAAAACGGCTTGTGTGTTTGTAGTAACTGCTGTGTGTTTAGATTATACAGAGCCACAGGCCACTGTGCTCCTTCCTGACAAAAGTGTTGATCAGCAAACCTGTGTCAGAGGGATATCCTGTCTCATAAGATAACACCACTGTAAATGGCCCCTGTCTTCTCTGGAATGGTCACGAGTGCACTTGACCTCCGTATCTGAATGAGATCTGAGTGCAAATTATTCATTTAGGACCCGCTTGCTACAGGCTGTCTGTAATGCTCGTAGACACTCGGACACAAAGTACTGCTTTCTTTAGGTTAAGGCACTGAGGATCACTGGCCAGAGTGTTGGAAAGTGTACATAGATATAAGTCTTTATACAGAGTTGAAACATTCTGTGGCGCACTGTGTGATAGGAGTGTATTGTACCACTAGTTAGAACATAAAGCACTAGTACTTTGAACAGCGTGTGGTCTGTGGTATTATTAGATACTTACTGCCAGGAACATCATACAGTACATTGAGAAGGAGGAGTGGCCAGAGTAGAAGGAGAGTCTGCAACACAAAGACAGATTGGAATCATGGGACGGCTGGAGGTTTAAAAAAAAAAAAAAAAAATAGACTGCAGCAAAGCCCCGACATGCTGTTTTCAGAAATGGTTCTATTATCGCTATTGTTCAAAGATTTAACGCACACACCCACACCCTTTTCCGGGTTAGAAAGTAATGCTTGGTCTGACGTCTGCTGACGTCTGTCTTCCAGCGCCGGCTGTAAAAAGGAAGTGGGATACAGGGGGAACAGCGGTGAATGAAGGGCGGTCGCATTTTTGGTCTTCCTGTTTACTTAAATAAGGACACACTGTCGATTAGGGTCATCCGCTCACAGAATGATGGCCCGGAGTGCTGAAATTACTGCAGTGCACTGTACAGTAACTAAATATATACCAGTCGTTATCATCTAAGGGGAAGAGTCATAACGTTTAAAGTACGCACCCACCAACCTCTGCCCCTATTCTTTTAAATAGATAATGAGCTGGATATTTTTTTCCAGAGGAATAATACAATAAACCTCTTTAATCTAAAATAGGACTTTTACTCTTGGTCTCAGCAAACGCAGCCGTTTAATAGTCTAAACACAGGCAGCTACCTCTGTGTTTCAGTCTGCAGTGATTAAATTACACGCGAGGTCAGCAGAGCCAAGATAAGTGATTTTAAATGAATTATGTGCAGGACTGTGGCAGAAACAAAAGCACTCAGAGAGTCCGACATGCACGTATACCGTGTGGAGAAAGCCACTGGTTTCAGACAGTCTGTATCTTTCGCTTAGCGGTTTTCTAAATGCAGTATGGGGCCTGATGAATATTTGAGTTGATTGAGTCTAAACCTCAGGTTCACACATTCTCACACTCCTACTCAGGAGGAAAACAAACACACTGCAAAAGGCGATCCATGGTTGTTCCGGACTGCCATTTATTTGTTCTAGTGGTTCTATCAGTAAGAGAGGCTTGGGACCTTACCCAGGGGAATGGACAGGGACCACACCAACAGTTAATTAGACAGTGGAAGGGCCCGTGTTCCTGCTGGCCTTGAGTCTGAACTAAGAGCCCACACACAATCCTGCAGCACCATACTGCCTGCACTCACAAAGCTCACCACAGGATTAGAAAGCAACACAGTACTGGAACCACAGCCTTACCACAGGAGCTTGGAGAACCAAATGCTGGAGGCAGCTGACCCAGGACAATAGCAAAAGACTTCACTTTAAAGAACTACATTTCAGTTTAGTGGAATTTTCAATCTGCTCCCCCCCCCAAAAAAAAAAACCCCCAGAGGAATGTTCAGTGGCCTGTTAAGGTTACCATTGCAATGGGTCTGCTAACCGATCATCTTTCAAAAGGGGTTCATACCAGCGACCATTGAAGGCTGGTGATCTCTGCTGTTTTCGTAGAGGTCAGGTGGTGCGACAGTTTGAAACAGGGAAAATAAGGCTGGTAAATGCACACTGTTTTCCAGTGATGCATCTTGAACCAGATGGAATATGAACCACCCTACAGCCACAGAAAGACCTCCCTGAGCACAAATGACTTGTTTGCACCATGTTTAATAATTTAGTAACACTAAAACATGGAGCAGTCTGACACAGAATTTGCTCAGAACCTCAGTCTGCAAGTCTGCTGGACAGAACCACATCAAAGTGTCTCATGAAGAAGGGATGTCCATAAATGTTTCAAGTGGGCCCCTTTCCCCACATCAAAGACTGTCAGAGTACTGTGCCCATGACCTGGGTTTACACAAAGTGAGGGCATTTAACTAAAATTCAACTGACTGTTCTTCCAGAGGCAAAAAATAACTTATTTACCTAAGCTCATCAGTCCCCTTCTATTAGATTATTTTGAGCCTCAAGAGGACTTCAGACCTTTTGTTTATTTTTAAGGCTATGAACAAAAAAAAACCTTTTCAAATTTAAATTTCAACAAATGTTCATCAATAAGAGCAATAAAATGAGGCTGCCATCATTGAAGCTTTTCAGAGTCACTCACCTGGCCTCGTTCACCATGGTCTTATCCCCAGAGCAGGTGAAGTTCTCTATGTAGGCCCCTGATGAGCAGTTGATGAGTTTCCAGTCTGGCTTACACACATCCAAGAAGTGAGGCCGCAGCCGCCCAATGGAGTACTTTGCAATATCTGTTAGTGACTGGCTCATGGCAGCACCAAACAAGAAGGTGCCTACTGCCTTGTAAGTGCGAGCAACATAACTGTTGCTGAAAGAGGACTTTGATTTGATGCGTTTTAGATAGACTGAAAGGCACTCTCCAAAGATCATCTGTGAGAGGAGAGAAGAAAATGATTCAAGTTATTACTCTTCCATCATGCGAAACTGACATAACTCTCAGAAAAAAGTAAGATGTTCAAGCAATACCTGATTACATCGTTAGAACTAGAATAAAGTATCAGTGTGACCTAAAGAGGATGTCCACTCATAAACCGTGACTGAGACCACGACTGGTGCTCAGCGGTGCAGGCTTCACTGGTTCCCTGAGATACCATGTTCAGTAATACACTGTGCAAACTGAATTTCATTACGGATAAGGGAGTCCTGACTTTTGTAAAAGTGGTAAACTGTTGGCTCTCGCACATCAAAGTGGCAGAACAATGCACAGTTTTAACTCGATAAAGATGGACTTATTCTGAAGCAGGACTGAGGCAACATCTGGCAGCCTTTTGGGGAAACGCGCCTATAAAATGCCAAGTAGCGAAAATTTAGATCAGTTCCTTTCAATAATCAAATGACCTTTTAAATGAATTCTTTAGAGCAACTCTTTGGCGGTGGTTACTGTGCGTTTGTTCAAAGGAGAGGCATCTGTGACATAAACAGATGGGGTCTGTATATAGCTCTGAAGGAAGTAGCAATGCTACTGGTAAAGGTGCTTTTGCACAAACTTCAAACTACACAATGAAGTGTTACAAACACCCGTGTGGTTAGACTGGAAAATAAACCAGAATGTCAACCATGATGGGGTCTTTTGTTTTATTTGTGTACGAGTGTTGCTGAAAACGTACAGGGTCCTGCAAAGCTGTGGCCTGATGGGTTATTTTAAACCACTAAAACAAGTTAGAAACGTAATCATATTTTGCAAACTGCCTCTGCAACCGCCTAACCTGCTTGGTGAAGCTTATGTTCTCTGACGTTAAGCAAGCTGGCTTGTCAGAGTGGATGGGGACCGACTGTTATGAAATACAGCGCAGAAAAAAAAAAAGACTCGTTTAATAACTTGCAAAACAAAGGCTGAATTCTCTAATGTCTTTAACTATCAAAGATCAGATTGATGGTGAGGTCAGAACATTTCCGAAGCTGTTTTGCCTCGTGTATTGTTGGCCTTAGGATGAAAAAAAGTGTGTGGGGAGACCGTTTAACCACATTGTGCTGAAATGTCAAAAAGTCACCGAAAAGGTCAGCTGAAAGTACAAATCACAGTTACATTGTTGGTCCTCTGAGAAGCAGCACAATGGAAATTAGAGCCTGTTCTAGGTATCCAGCCCTGATGTCATATCAGAATAATTATCTACAGGTGCCTAATCCCTTTGGACTGTGCTTGACTTTCAGATTCTGGCCGCTATAGCAAGCAAAAGCAGTATGTAAATATTAGTTCTGGTTTAAACTAATTTGCAGATGGAAATGTCAGTAAATAGAGAAAGTGGAAGCAAGCTATTACATAAGCAAATACAAAAAGAAATAACAGAAGCGAGAGGAATAAAGAAAGAGTAAACGAGAGCGAGTATCTAGTGAACAAAACAGAGGTCACTTACAGTAAGCACTGTGACAGGAATCATTACTGCTCCTAACAACTGATAGGAAATGGTGTCTTCTCTGAGAGGGTACTTGATTGAATCATCATTACAGAAAAATCCTCTTTTGAACGGATTGTGTTGCAGTGTGAGTATTGCGAATGGGAGTCCAGCTACCAAAAGCAATGAGAGAGAAAACAGAGATGGGTTAAAAAGAGTGCTCTGTGCCGCACCTATGCCCCTGCTCCACTTCACCACATACAATTCTTAGGGGCAGTGCTGGGACAGAAAGGAAAACAGTGAGTGAGACAGACAGACAGACAGACATTTTACTCTGTTTTATCCCAAGTAAACACCGTAAGCATGTTAAACATGGCAGCGGGCGTAGTCATGGCAACGCCTTCTCATTCTGCTGCAGAGATGGTGCTAATTAAGCAGTGATATCCAACACTAATGCTCACTGTGTTTTTGTGAGCCCAGCTTCAAAAATACTCCTGTTTATGTGTGTTTAATTGCTTTGTTTTGCTTCCTGCGTGGTTTTGGGGTTTGCACAGGATTTAGTATTGGTCAAAATTAGCTCCAATTGTCCAGAGTCGTGAGACGATTTTCAGTTGAATTTCGTGTGTTTGGGAAACAAACCCCCGCACAGAGTGTCAAGTCTTGCCTGTGTGAGACGCCATTGTCAACCTGGTCGGACGCAAAGACCTAGAAGTCTCTTTTTTACTATTTTGTGCATAAGGTGTTCTTTTTCAGACTGTTTCTATGCAAATCTTCAACTCAGAGAACAGTGTTTTCTGTCCCCTTGGTGAAAACCCATTGTTTTAAATTACAATTCAACATTGACAATGGCTTGCTTAGACTACAACTTGAGTGAGTTGGGACTGCCCCTGTGCAACACTATTGGGGATTAACAGCTCTCTTTCTCTCTCTCTCTCTCTCTCTCTCTCTGTCTCTGCCTGTGTCTTGTCCTGTCTTTTTTCACTTATTTTATGGCTCCTAAAACCATGTTCCAAAGCCTCTCAGTTTATGACACTATAACCAAACTGTTAAGAGAAGAGCTCTGAAATGCTGTAACCCTTTTAACTGAATCAGTTTAATATTGGTTATGAGGATGAAAGAACGTTTAAAAAAACAGTATGTGACATGCAGTGAGTGAGTTAGTGTCACAATTAGTAATTATAATGGTCATGCTTGCAGAGGTCATCCTTATCATGAACTGGTGACGATACCAGATAGACAGTACAAACGTCATGAGGGGAAATCCTTGGTAACTGTTTCTTAATCCACTTTGGTAGAGAGAATTTCTCATGTCAAACAGAGAACATAAGCACAGTCTTACCAATGTACTCACTGTAGTCAATCAGCAGTCTGTACTGAAATTATGTCTTTACTGAAGATGTGCCTTGTTTTGGCTTTTCATGGACAATCATGGCGTTGTGATTTAACACAGAGGTACTCGTGCGTTAACACTCTACTTTCAAATCAAAATTACCTGAACACATTCCCTCTGCCCATGCATTCTCTCACTGCTCTCTCTCTCTGTCTCTCAAATAGACGGTATGCATTGATTGTAACACCACTTGTCCAGGGGTCACAGATTCTGCAAGGGGATAACATTACTACAGAGCACCTCAAATTACCTTTTCTTGACCCCCAATCAATTTTCTCTCTCACTCCGATGAAAGCTACGCTGACAATCTGCTGCCTGGACTATAACCCATGTCAGAGCCCATCGAGCGCTTTGATGACATGCCCATGCGTACATGTACACACTCAAGAGAGTGTAATTTGATTGTCAAGTGCACTCTTACGACATGGTATGGATATTTGTTTTAGAAGTGGAACTGAAATTGGAGAAGTGGTTTCACGAAGGTAAAGTTCCGTGATATACTGATGGGGGGGGGGGGGGGGGGGGGGGGGGGGCTTGTCATTAAAAAAGGAAGATGTGAGCAGTCAGTATGATCTCCTATTCCCTAAGCGCATCACATGCGGACCAACGCATGTTTACTGTGGATTCTTATATACAAGATGTACCTGGACACACATTGTTAAAAAAAGACAAAAGATTCTTACAAACACATAACATAGAATGCTTTGTGTCAATCTCCTGTCTCTAAAATGCCTCAAATAGAATCTGTATCTACAACATCAAATCAGGACATATGCCGACGTGCCAGGAAAGTATTCCAACTATTTTTGGAGTGATTTTTTTTTTTTTTTCAAAATAGGGAAAGTATTCCATCTGTGATCCAGAAGACAGTTACTCTTATCACATTTAAGTTCCAACACCATATGTTTTTGAAACCAGATGTTTTAAAACAAAACAAAATCTCTTAATTTCTGTGATTATACAGCTTAGCCGTAACGTTTGTTTATCTCTAGGCCCGAGTGCCTTTTGAGAACTGACCATAATTTCAACCCTATACAAACAAATTCAGGAAGTTGTGGAAGACTATGACATCTCTTTGCTCTATAGTGCATTTTAACCAGCTGTTGGTGTAAACCACAGTTTGCAAAACTGACAGGTAGTTTTAGAATAGCATTTCTAATTTCAAACAAAACAGGGTGCGCACTTGAAGACAAGTAGAGTGGCGTTAGAGCAAAACACTATGGATCTAAACACAGCCTTGGTACATAGGCTCAAATATAAATTACAGCCCAGTGTTAAGTGGACATCCTCAGCTATAGGAATGATTGGAAGGTAGGGGTAGTTGGCATGCCCAGTGTGTCCATGAAGCAAGAGTATGCGTCAGAATAAACATTTGCCGCGGAGAGTAAAAAAAAAAATTCTTTTTTTTTTCTCTCTTTGGCCTAGAGTTGACGTGGACTAAAGTGTTTTGGAGGACATCTGCTTTCAATTGTTCTCAGTGACTCCATTCACATTGCAGCAGGCAGTTGTTCATTGGTCAATCTAATGTTGAAGCAGCTTTTTATTGGTTGCTTCACGGGTGAATCAGCTGTTTGTCAATTTTTCAATTACTAATTGAACTATAACTTAAGAATTGCATTTCTCAATGCTCCCCTGTGTATACTGTTCACCACTACCTACGTCACAGTAGGTCTTGTCTTTAGTAGCTCATGACTGCTGATGAATCGAGAATCATGTGATGAGCCAGTAGCTCACAGTCCTTGACCTTAGGAATAGCAGTCACTGATCACAACTGGAGACATTGGGCGTGCCAAAAACTGATGCCGTCTGACATTACTTACACAACTAATGGGCAAAGTGAAGCCCACCGTATACAGCACAGTGGAGGTGATTGTGCTGTGGTGAAATGGGTAGTTGATGCTTTCATCATTACAGAAAAAACCTCTCTGATAGGGCTTGATTTTGCCCAAGTTAAAGGCAGCAAGGGGCAGACCAGCTGTGAACAGAAGAAGGGTTAAGAGTTAAAACGTCCTTATCAAACACATCAAAAATGACAGCTGACTGTGAAAGCAGCATGCATTGTTTCAATACAGCAACTTGAAAATTTTTCCACCTGCAATGGATCATTTAATATTCATTAATAATGACAAAACAGTTAAAAAATGTCCTCGAGTCTGTCTGATAATCTTCTCTCTCCAAATGACACCCATCTTCTAATTGATGTAATGCAGTTCTAATCTAATCTTCTTTTTCCTTTTTTGTCTAGCCAAAATTGCTTGGACATCATTCAGTTGCGCAAGTCTATCCCCCTCTTTTAAATAAAGTAATCAGTTGAGCAACACTGTTGCTGTTCTACTGCCAGTATTAAGCACAGGAAAAAAACACACATAACTAAGTTATACTTGCTTTAGTGACTGACAAACTGTGACTTTTTGGGGAACCCACGTGGCATTTATTCCTTCACGTAGGTTTCCTCTAATGACAATATATGACCTTGTTTCTCATATGATTTGAGCTGTCGTGCTGGAAGTAGCATAGATTTATCTAGGAGAAGGCCATAAAGATACCACATCATACTGACGTAATGGACTGTGACAGTTTAAAGTCCAAGCTGAAAGCTCATGTGTAAACTCTGGATTCTCTATACGTTCAGGCCTTTGTTAATGCTGTCACATGGCATGATGGGAAAAGGACACAGATGCCTATTCTTATAGCCTGAGGGTTCTTTTCCACCGCAGGACAGAGCATGGGCTGTTACTCATGGCTAAGCGTGCCTGACACACACGCAAACACATGCATGCCAGCTTTGGTGAGGAAAAAAAAAAAGAAATTATGATTATTTGACAAGACTCATTACAAACAACTATATACTCATCACCTTTCTTCTTTCAAGCACCACAGAAACACACATACACATGCACACATTGCTTTCACTATGGCCTCCGATCTTCCTCTGTTATATTTAACCTGTCTGAGTCTGCACTCAAACCATACTTTTGTCTACGCTCTCAGCTGTGCCTCCCAGTTAAGTTGAGTGAATGTAGCAGCTGAGGTACTAAATGTGTGTGTGCGTGTGTGTGCGTGAGAGCATGTACATGAGTGTGTGTGTGTGTCCGCGTGTATCTGAGAGAGACAACAAAACCAACAGACACTGCACCTGTCCCTAGCCAGCCTATCTATTCATATTCAAATCCTACCTTTCAGCATCACCAATGAGATACTTTTGAGAAGTATTCATGCCTTGCACGTTAGACTCCACGCAATTTCACAAAAGGATTCATTGCTGCATTCTTGCACTGGTCTGCCCTGGCTCTCACTGATCAATTAGGTAAATGTCCAATGTACAGTGAGATGTAGGCCTATAGCTATGACATTGTACTGTTTGTGTTTCTTCAGAGAGAGGTACAAGTAGAGTGGCGTTATCAAGTGTTGCTGGCACATGATCAGAAATTTAAAACCAGCCATGTGTGCTCTCCGGTCTGTTTTCAGCGTTGTCTGCGCAACGACTATTCCTGTCAAATAATGTCACAGACCATACAAAACACACTACGTATAAAGTGAATGTAACATCCGGGCACATTTTTAAAATGCGGACGTTAACAAAGCCAATCCAATCATTCAACGATAACATTTGATTAAAAAAATGTTTAGTTACTGAAAGGTTTCTTGATTTAATTGTCTTTCAACTTATTTATAAATGTAAGACTAAGGCGGCTGTCCACAAAACTAATGACAGTTGCAATCCCAGAGATATACTACCTCAATGATTCATTCTATGACGGGTAATTAGATTATACGATAAATCCATGTAGACATCCAAATGCGATGGAAAATGGATATATACTAATACGTATGACAGTGTACAGCCTCCTACTGACAGTACCCAATAAGCAGATCGGAACCCACTTATTAACATGTTAAATCAACGATTTATGTGTGAAACATAGTAAGCTAAACTGCAGCGTAACCTAATTATGAAAGAAAGAAAAAACCTTAATGACTTGTACTGTTTGGCAATCTCCTTTGGGGCCTGTCATAACAGGATCATTAGTATAAACCAAACGCATATCTGAGCAACGCCCTGATGTTCTTTTTGGACCAGTGGAAATTTTGATAACGTCGTAGCAGATAGACTGCTCACAGACGCGGGTATGCAGAAGGACATGTTACGAGAACTTGAAGCAATTAAACGATAGTTCGCCTTGACATTATGTTTTGGGCGAGGTGTGAGCTCCTTTGTAACAATCTTTGACTACTGCAGTGTCGTCCACTTACATAACAAACATGACTCCCGATTAATTTTCACCAACACAGTCTGGCTGACAGTGTGGTTCACATTGACCTAATTCATATACATCCGATTGTATCCGAATGCATCTATCTTGAGACACTGCACAATCCAAATATTCTTTTTTTCATGAAGAGTTCCTGTTAATAGTACTCAAGAGCCCACCTTTCGTTGGTTTATTTGCTCAATTTGTTTAACAATCCAGAAACGCAAATTAGCCCCTCCCTTTATTTTCATGTAACAACCAGTCGGAATATTATGAACACAGTACAGGCAAAAGCATGCAGAAAGATTTACTTGTGATACATACCGAGTATTAAACACGCGATGTCAAGCAATATGAATGGAATCCCCCTTGTTTCGAACATCTTTAGCGTCCCTCGTGTTTGTGGGTTCAGTGACTGACGGCAGATCGAAGGACTGATCCTCGTGCGTTGCTAGTTCCAAGTTGTCAATAGTAAACACCAATAACAATAGTTCACCAAAACCATTTACTTACATTCAAACTACGTCTACGATATGTAAAACTAATAGCCTACACAACATTCAACTTCAAAATGACGATTGATAGTCGCCCTTCTGAGACACAGGACATAAACTGCTGTGTTCCTTAATATCAACCAACCATTAAAGGCCGAAAAAAAGACAAGACGCAGACAACGACAAGCCTTTGAACTGGGCCGTCACATGTATAACCGGCTACACAGAGTGGCGTCGATACAACGTCTCTTGCTCCAGGACTGCACGCCGAAGAGATGAGCACAGCATGGTGTCATGATAGCAGATGAAGGAGATCTACAGAGTAGCCTATGACAGGCCTGCCAGCACAATACGAAAGCATTCGCCACGTTCCATATTGCTCCTCCTTCTCGCTCAGATTCGTCCTAAGACTCGAAATGTAAAAATGAGTGGCGCATAAGTCGCTTCTCATCAGTGTTATAAGAGTAATGTAATTATAAGTAGGCTAGTATTATCATAAGTAATCTTTCCTTTTTAGGATATCGGCAATGTTTTTTAAACTGTTGGCCAAAATGAGTTTTACGTCACAGTGACATTTTCGACTGTAGGTATTTTACCGGTACTTTACCTTAACGTGTCAGTACCCATCAGTAAAAATGTAATAACCATAATGTATATGTAATACAAGTCTGATCTACATTTTTGCACACCCCTGAAATTTAATCTGAAACACCTTAAGTCAGTGAAAATCTATACCTAATTGTCCAGGATCACAGAAAAAAATAAATAGGCAATTTCTGCTTCCTCTAATTTCGGAATAAACCAGAAATTCAGCTCTTTGCAAGACAGAAGCAACTATGCATTAACCAGTGTGTGTGTGTGTGTGTGTGTGTGTAAAACTGGTTAATGTGTGTATATATTATATGTTTGTGTATGTGTGTGTTGTGTATTTTATTATTATTATTATTATTCAGGAAGTTCATATTTCGTGCACGGTACGGAGTGATGGCATGTAAGAGTCAAGCTGTTACATTTTCAAGAATTTTAAAATCTTTTAATATACTTCCTAGAATATTTTCATTCTCTATCCCAGTCAGAAATTAATTTAACAGTACTTAATACTCTGTCTAAATGCATTGACAATGACGTCTGTATATATGCTGATTAAAGACTGCCATCTATAGGTCGCAAAGAAGAGAACATAACCAACGACTACAAGAGTGACCCATTTTTGCTTTTCACAGAGTAGAAACTGTGTATTTGAGAGAACAGAGAAGCAAAATTAAACTCAGGTAGAGTAAACTAAAGAAGTGCAAAACATTTGATTTTCCTTTCCATTTTATTTGGGCTTGTTTTCGTTTTTTATTTCCTTGTTTGCTTGATGTACAACAACAGAAGGTAACATTTAAAACGGAGTAATTCATCTGAGAAATAAAGAAGTCATAATAACTATTTAGCAATGGTCAAGGTGTTCAATGACAGATACATGAATAATTACATTTGAAACTATACAGCAATTATTACCATGTGCACTCCAATAAATTAGACAGTTTACAGAGTTTGGTCAAACACCTATACAGTGAATCACAACAAATACTGTAGCACCCTGAGATCTCCATTGTAAGTAGGGACAGGATTGCATTTGCCAAATATATAAGTGACCACTAAGTGAATTTAAGTAATGAATAAAAGTTTAAATAAAGCTTTTTACACAACATTAACATTTTTATCTCTTGGATGACCAATAACACTGTCTTTTTCATTTATTTATATTACAGTATTTTAAAAAGGTACATTTTGGTCCTTGTTTATCATAAAGGATAAATCAACTTAACAAAATGTAGCATGTCTATCTACTCTACATTTATTCAAATCTGTTCACATGTTACAGGTAGCTACTTGTCCAATACCCACCTTTTAGACATTCTGACTCACTAAAAATGACTAAAAACAAAAGTAAAAGTAAAACTATATATATATATAAAAATGCCAAAAAGGATTTCTTTTGGTGAATTTGCTCTTTTGGTGGTGAATTAAAACTCCAACAAAGAGCAAGGGAAAATTAAATTGAGAAGTAAGAGAAGCTACAGAAAAGACTTACTTTTCTGAGGACTTGCTCTTTACATTTGTACATTACATTGGGCACTGGACCAGCTTTATCATCTAGGTCTGAAGGATACCACTAGGTGGTGCTATACTGTGTCAAATAAAATGATGTGTTGTTCATCCTGAAAAACAAAAATACCTAACAAAAGTAAAATGTCTATTGTGGTTCTCTGAACCACTCGTCATGACTACTGGCTACGCAGTCACTTTTTTTTCTTTTCACTATGTATAGCTTGTTTTTCAGACTGAATGATACACCCCCATGACTTTTTCTATAGTCCAAGAGATTTTCTGCTTATTCGCCAAATCAATCTATTTACAGCAGGAGTGGGCAAATCCGGTCCTGGAGGGCCAATGACCTGTCGGGTTTTTGTTTTCACCTCTTACCTGTTGATTTTCACCTTGCAAACAGGTGTGCACTCTCTTCAGCCAATCACAGATTGTATTTAGTTAGCTGACAAGAAAAACAGCAGGACCATGGCCTTCCAGGACCGGATTTGCCCACCCCTGATTTAGAGTGTTGGCCCATGAGTATAAAATTATATGCATATAATCTGATGTGCACTGTTAATCTGATTAACAATGTCAGATACTCCTCACATAATAAATCTTCTCTTTACCAGTTTTTGATGATGCTTAACACTCAAAGTATGAATGATAGTCTAACTATGTCATCTTCTCAGTTGCCCCTTTGTTTTGGGGTTTTTGTTTGTTTGTTCTTCTGTTTCTTCTTTTTTTTTGTCTTTGTCTTTTTTTCCAAATGTGCAGTTCTGATTCTATCACCAGAATTGAAACAATACCTTTTTGTTTTCAGTATGGAACAAAACTTTCTTTAAGACAAATACAATACCATAGGCGCTTTCGCACCGAACAGTTCTAGGGTCTAATTCGATAGGAACTACCCCCTGTGGAGCTTCCCCTAGAACTACATTCGTTCTAGGGCCTTTTTTCTGTTTGCTTTCGCACCGCCAGTAGGAACGCTGAAGTGACGTAAGCCGGCCGACGGTATAGCAGCTAAGAGCTGTTGTTTACGACTAACCAGGATAGCTGCACATTTTGAAGTACAAATTATAATGACTTTTAAGACCTTTTAAATACTTCCAAAAGGAAAAAAGAACCATTACTGCGGCAAAAGAAATCGACAAACTAGACTACAGTATACGCAATGAGTTTTATTGAATTTGAATGACAGAAATATTGATTGCACATTAGATAACCTATAACTGCCTTCTCATTAACGAAAATAAAACTGTATGACGATAGACCCAGTCCAATGGAGAAAATAATTTCCCAATGCATTTATGCATTTACCACCGCAGTAGCAGTGAATGACTTGATGGGCATAGTACTTTTCGGGTGCTAGCATAGTGCTTGTGCCTGACCCTTGCTCGCGGCATCGTGTTTTTTTTCCCCCGCCGCAGCCCTAAAATCGTAAGCTGGATAAACACATTTTAGGTTCTTATCTTATCTTATCTTATTTTAGGTTAAAATGCGGATCGCAGCCACACAAGCGGACACACAAGCACCTACCGAAGCAGAGTGTACGCTACCTCTTCAATGTACAAATATACATTGGACGTTGCAAAATGGTCATTGTTGGGGGATATAAAATACCGGTAAAATAAAACATAAAAACTATGTGCCCCCTCCTACAATTCCAGACATTTTGAGACATGAATATCAAAAGCTAAATGAAATACGTTCTAAGACTTTATATTTTGCACGGATCTTTAAAAATGGCGCTTGCAATCATCGTATACCTGCGTCTGGACCAATGGCTGTACACCTACGTCACAAGGTTCCTATTGTGCTGCAAAAGTACCTACCCTGGAGTGGGGGCTAAAAAAGCCCCTCAAAACGGCGTTCTTAGAACTAAAATCGTTCTAAGTTCCTGCGGTGCGAACACGCCAAAAAGGGGGTACTTTCTCCAACAGTTCTAAGAACTATGAAAAGTTCCTCCGGTGCGAAAGCGCCTAACCATGTTCCAACATTCGGTGAAAAAATAAATGATTTCTTTTTAATTTACTGATTTTTGCAAGATAAAATTAGAAGGGAGTGCGACCAAACCACCACTTCTTTTAAAGGAAAAAAATAATAATACTGCCCCAAAACCTTCATGCGCTGCCTGAGAAGAGAGAGAGCTGGAGAGCTGAGAAAAATCCAATCCCAACACCAATCCGTTAATCCCAGTGTCAACTAACACATCTCTTAATCTGACACTGGTGACAGCTCTGCCCGGCCCTGAGATCTCTCTAAACCAAACAATGATCCAGGCAATATGCATTTGAAAAACTCATATTCTTCTATCCTTTTCTCTCTTTGACAATTACATGGGGTAATGTGTCTGTTTCCAAAGGCCACCAGAGGGCATCCTCTTCTGGTGGTTGGCTCCCCATTGATTCTTTGTTCTCTCTGCATCTCTGACTCCAGATGTCACAGTTTATAGTGAGATGAAACATGGCCTACAAGACCTGGAGGTCCAACTGTTAAAAGTTTGTGTCTTTCTATCTTGTCTCCAGTCTACATACATTTTTCCCCATGTGTTCCTCTGCGTATCGTTTCTAATCTAGCTGGGCTGTTTCTCTGGTAGCTCACTCTTATCTCCACATCTGGGTTCCTTTTCTGTCTATCTCATCCATGACTGTGAAACCTTTATGTTGATTCCAGTGTGTGGTCCCTAGATTCAGAATGAGCTACATTCTCTCTTTTGTTCTCTCCTATTTGTGTGTCTATGGCATGTATGTTACGTGTGTGTTTCTCTCAAGTCTTCTTGGCACCTTGACGTTGCTTCTGCTTGCGGAGGTGAGCCTCGATCTCGTGGCGGAAGAGCAGCATGCCCAGCTGGCCGTGAGACGCCTCGTTCATGGCTTTGGATTGCATGCACATCTTATACTGCTCCGGTGGCAGCTCGTCCGCGCAGTGCTTCTCGTGCCACAGGTGGAACAACCCGCGAGAGGGAGCCCGCACCACCAGAAGGTTACTGTGAAGGTACTTTCTGTAGAGGTGAACATCTTCTCCGCCCCAGCCTTTAATGTCCACATCAAAGCCACCTGGTCACGCAAAGAATAAGGGTATTACTTATGTCCCTTCAAGTACACTTCCCCTGAGAGGATGACATTACAGTGTTTGTATGCTGCATCAGCCACTTTAGAGACACTATGTTCCTAATGGGAGATGAAAAGTATTTGACACCATCCGATCTCTCTGTTTTTGTGTCTGACCAGTTGTCATGTAACCCATAGTGCATACCTAATTTCTCTTGCATTGCCACTTTATGGGAGAGACAGTATATCAAGATAAAAACGAGTCTGAACACATCTGAGCTGGAGAGAGTTTTTTGTTTACCTCAGTCTTTCTGAGTCATTCTGGGCAAACTGGTGTGCCGTAGGATGAAAGGGATTTGTTTATTTGTGTGGTATGACACTCTGTGTACTCTCCCTTCATAATGACGATTACAATATGCTCTTCAGACTTCAGAAAAGGAACAAACAGTAAAACACCAGATGCTGCAATATTTCTTCCTCTTTTGGTTTGTTTGTTCATGTGTTGTTGGAAAGATGTTAGAAAACCTCACAAATATCAGATGGAAAATACAAACATTTTTCTGTTCATAGATATTAAACAAATACTTGAAGATCATATTGACTTTTCCTAATGGAGAGTTTTAATGTCTGATAATGGAGGTTTGCTAGGAAACGCAATTAAGCTATGATCATGACTGGCCTAGTGAACAGAAAGCACTGCAGACCCTGCAGAGAGAACAAACTCACTTCTCAACAGATACGATCTCAGTCAGCCGTAATGTCTTCATCATACATGCAAGAACAGGTAAAACAGATGTTGTGTCATGACTATGCCATAGACCAAACAGGCTAGTTGGTTCAGTGTTGTGCTTGATGAAATGATAGGAACTTGGTCTCTGTAGCATGTGATGTTTGTACTGCAGCAGAGAGTCGGTGATAACACAGTTCAGGGAGTAGGTGATAACTCCGATCAGAGTGCACTCACATTTTGCTCTCTTCTCCGGCCCATTTTATAGCCTCTGAGATCACCTCACAACCTCCACACCAGTGGAAAAACATCTCTCACTACTATTGAGCTTTACCGGCACAGCGGTTACCAAAGTCAACAGTCCGCGGCCGAAGAAGAATTGTTTCACAGAGCAATTGGAATGGCCTCTGCAAGTTATAGATTATGACTGCGAGTAAAGACTTACCTATATTGATGAAATCTGATCTGTATTGACATGTCATTCCAAAACCAAAATCTCTCCAGAACCCAGTGTCTTTTTTAATGACCTTTTGAAACACACACACACACACACACACACACACACACACACACACACACACACACAAAGATAAATAAGCTCATCTGAAACCGCAATTTTGAATCATTGAACTGTGTGGAGATCCACTTAAACTAGATCCTGATCAATAGCACTGTTCTTTATCTCTATCACTCCTTCAGAAAAGGAATGCTGTGCACTGCATTTTTTTTAATCATTACACTAACTTAATCAAATATAATGCAGAAGGTAATCACATTAGGCTTGATAAACGGTTGTAATCTGGTTATGAAAATGAGAAGCATTACCAGTTGCTGCTCTATAGGGGGGATATGGTCGTGAGCGCCATAGATTACCGCCGGGTTGTATTGGCTGAAGAGAACGGGATAAAACACCTTCTTGCCTGACAGAGAAAAAAAAAAAACCACACGAACATGATTAACTCCTCCGCAAGGCAAATCAAAGCTCAACCGCTCCGTTATTACCTCAATCACTCACTGTGCTAATCACTTCAGCAGAACTCCTGTTCTGACCTTTTGAGAATAATTTAAACCACTGGTGCAACTTTGCTTTTAATGCGTTTCAGAGGGTGTGTTGTGTCTGCTGTATACTGAAAAAAGAAAATGTTTTAAAACCTTAAAAGCATAAATCATGAATGTTAGGAGCTACAAAATTTGAAAGAGAACATTTTCAGATCACTCTCTCTCATTTACCCGCTTACACGCAATTGTTCACATCACAAAACGCAACCATCACATACTCAGCACTCACTCACAGATACTGTGTCTGTAACGCGTCTATAATTGGTTCCTAGTATTTGGCCTGGTTCAGCAGTCCCTCACCTGGCTGAGCGTTCAGCCGACAGGTGTTGAGGAAGTCGGCAGTGAAGAATATGTCCACGTCACAGAAGAACAGCAGGACGTTCCCACCCTTCCAGGCACGGGCACCCACATCCAGCCCACGGCCACGGGAGAACTCCTCGTTCAGCTGAATCAGTGTAAAATTGCGGAAATTCATCTCCCTGTCCAACAGGAATAAAAGAGAGGGGAGGGTTTGTGTCTGACAAAATTGTTCAGTCAGTCAGAAATTATTTTCGCAGTATATTTAGATCGCAGTTACATAACAACTGGCAGCACCTCACAGCAATATTGGACAGCATTAGTAACAGAAAACGGGTGACATCTTAAAGGGTAAACATCCATAATCGGAAGCTGGCCCGTCAGTTAGGGGGGTAATTAGCTAGGCAATTAATAGGAACTATCTCACAGTTTCAAATGTCGAGAGACAGCAGCTGGGGCCTGTCACTTTGAGTAAAAGGGCAACAGACGTAGAGAGAGAGAGAGAGAGAGAGAGAGAGAGAGAGAGTGTTTTGCTTTTTAGCTAATGCATGTTTATCTCTTCTGCAAATGAAACGTCCACTCTATTTTTTTGGAGAACGAGCTCAAAAAAAAAAAAAAGGAACACGTCACTGGCATGTCTCTGTGTGAAGTTCAACACACGTCTCTACATCTCTCTATACCACAGCCCACATCTGCCCAATGAGGGAGTGACTGTTATTTGTGTAACTGCTGTGTGAGTTATAGCGAGTACGGAGGACTTCTACGCCAGTTCAGGAGAAAGTAGCTCCACAACACTGAGGGGGAGAGACAGTATGAGCACTTCATGAGAGCCGACAAAGACTGTAACACCTGCCAAAAGCAATATGCACTCAGCTCTCTGCAGAACATATCAGCTCTGTCAGATGTACACTAACCCACATACACATAACACACACAGATACAGTTAGTGTTACTATGCGGAATGCAGAAATGCATGCAAAAGTCCCACTCACTGACTGATACAAAGAAACGCTGCACGCTGCACATCATCTACACATATAAAAAACAACAAGGGGAAAGTTATTAAGTTTTCATGCAATGGAACAAGAGCATACCCAGCACATACAATAATATCCAATAGTCATACCCAATAAACATTAATTATGCAGTACATTGTAACCACTGGGTATTGCCAGGGAACAGATCACACGTTAGTGTCCTTTGTAAGGAAAGTATTTTCAGACTAACAGACTGAGAAACACCTGAAGGGCAAATTCACCCCTTTTGACATATGGGCTCATTACAACCTTTACCTCAGCTTTTAGTAGCTACCATACACTGTTTATACATCCAGTCCTTTTTAAATCTTTTTATATTTTTCACCAAAAAAATGCTTACTCTCCATTACTATGCATTACAAAGACTCTGATGTCAAATTTCAAAAACCAAATGTCAGATTTGGGTTTGTTTTTTTTTTGATGTCATGCAAAATGGATGAAAAGCTGAAAAGCTTGCTATCAAGCACAGCTGAAGTAAATTGAAACACATTTTCTAGGTCTGCTCTCTAAATGACTGTTCTAAATTCCTAATCAAGTTGCAACTCTAACTTGTGCAAACTTTCTCCATCCTGAAGAGGGTGCTTATGAGTGGAGCTGTAAAAACAGGACAGCAACCCCAGTCTACAGCAACCAACCCATATCCCTATCATTAGATATCTTTACTGAGGGGAGGAGTTTCCTCCCCCAAGGGAAGCCTTGTATGAAAATATATACAGACCCTGTTGCTTTGATTTCAAATTAAAAAAAAAAAAAAAAATTCTCATTGGTCTAGATTCAAAAGAGACATGTTGCCCTTTGAACCAACTATCACTCTTACACACCATTCTATTCTAGACAATAAAAAAATGTAGTTTTTGCAATTTTCCACCTCTAAAAACTAAAAACAAAGACCTTTCTAAAAAAAAAAAAGATTCCTGTACTGACATAGATATCCCGCTAGTCTAAATAATATTTTCTTTGGGCTCAATCTGTTTTCACAGACACAGATTCTTAGTGCATGAAAATATTGTTTGTTTGGCTCAGGGAAGTTGTTTCACAGCGGATAAATCCCTTTCGGACTGCTAATTCTTCACAATAAGCTGCGTGAAATGCGCATGGTACAGCAATCAGGGCGGATTTACAACAGTTAGAAGCGTAACGGGATTTTATTTAAATCACATCATTTGAAAGAGTTTAGGATTTAGGTTGGAGTGTTTTCAGAATGTGCACGATTTAATTTGCCAAAACACACTCCTCCAAGAATTTCCTTTTTTTCGCGATACCGGTTTGTTCTCCAGGGCTGGAAGCTGTCTGGGACATGCTCTTTTTCTTTAGTTTAGTTTATTCATTCCTTTTCTTTCCCTGCAGTAGACGTGGGCTGTTTTGCTACAACACAATGAGATACAGCAACAGGCAGCTTACAGTTTGCAACTTACGCATGCCTACTCATTCACATACATATACCCACACACCATCCGGGAGGTAATGAGTGGCCCGAAACCAGACCTGAGCGATCCAGCTCTCAGCACTCCATGGGAATAGGCAGGTACTGGAGCCTTGCCGTCTGAGGACTTGCTGTCTGCTTTGTAGATTTCCATACTTAACTCTTAAACCCACCTATTTTCAATGGCAAAAATTCATCGACTTAGTATACTTTATTCATCTACCATAAAAATGACTTTGATTCTGCCTTACACAACCAAACCAAAGTGTATAATATCCTGCTGTCAGTGTGTAATATCCTCCCTCATATCCTGTTCAGTCAGTGGCGACTTACTGGCTATAACATTTTGAGGCTAGTCTATCAACAACGTTACATTTTGATTTGATGTCTCAGAAGGGACATTTTGTTTTCGTCATGATATTTCCGCAAGGCCTATGTGTATGAACATGTTTGCAGTGGATCAGTGTTCTGTGATCAAACTGGACAAGGTGCTGACTTGGCCTGTGTGCATAATAATAGCCACGCACACCATCTCCCCTGCACTCACTCTCAGATGGACACAAATTATTCATGTGTATTGATTCCTCTACCCGAGCGAACAGAAACATGTCTGCTCATCCAATGCTCTTTTCACATCAACAAAATTTTACCTTGTGTAGAATTTGAGCTCACATAATGTCAGCTATGTTTTAGTTATAATAACAGCTTATACTTGTATGTATATGTGCGTGCATGTGTGTGTGTGTGTGTGGGTGTGTGTGTGTGTGTGTGAGAGGGGTGACAATACAGAGTAGACCAGACTGGCTGAATGACCTCTGCATAGCCTGGAGACCTTTAATTGACTTTGGACAGCAGTGGCTGATGTGTGTGATGTTAGAACCCGATATTGATTACAAGGTATAATTTTCATATAAAAAGCCATTGCCGCATTCAGCTAAACTTTTTCCTGAAGTGCCCGGTCAGAGGACAGAGGAAAATTCAGGCACAGAAATAGGAACACAACACATGGGAACGTTTTGTGCCCATTCTAAGATCAGAGCCTGACGAAAATGACCGATTGGGACTCAGATAAAACGTTACACAAGCAGGACAATTACACAGTACTTCAGCTGATGTGTATCAGGGCAGGCAGGGCTCAGATTCTGTCCGTTTGCTGATCAGTGCATTTGATGCCGTGCGATGCCAATGACACTGAAATGTCATTCACTCTGATAAACATACTGCCCTACACAACGCACTTAAAAATGATCATTTTGGCATTGAACATCAAGAAACCTCTCAACAGCACTTCATTTTATGCCCCTTGAAATACAGGCAGTAAAAAAATTTAAAAAAAAAAAGAAAGAAAAAAAAGGCTATGTGTTATGCTTATGTCGAAGTAGATGTACATATACATTTATGTAAGCTTATGTCTGAATTTTCCAAACTTATTTCTGTTTCAGTGTCATGTTATGAAATTCATTGTGGATTACGCAGTGTCTTTCAACAGGAATGAGCCCTGTCTGCTGTTAATCAAGGATCTAGCTCGTTTTTAGAGATGAAAGAACATGATTGCCGCCCCCCTCCCCTTCTCAAATAAACTTTCCAAAAAATCCGACAGAAAAACAAAAGCAAAACAGCACTGTGGCCTCGCTACTGAGAGACAACTGGCCAGACAGACTGATTTGTAGACAGAAGTCTCTGGCTGTATTGTGTTGGACCTATTTTGAGTGGAAACTCATCAATCTCTTTCCTGTTAGAGGATGAAGAGAAATAAGATACTCACAAAGGGGCACGGAACATCCCACGAGGCCATGGCAATGTGCCAGACAATCATTACCTCTTTTACCAAGTCATGCCCATCTCAACTCTCAACATGACTAGAAGTGTTCTGACTTTTTTTTTCTCAAGGACAACAGCTCAGTGTAACTCCTCATGCGGTCAGCATTGACCTGAGGCATGCAATTATCGACATCAGCAAAGGCCAGCGTGTGCGCGCGCGCGTGTGTGTGTGTGTGTGAAGACTGGCGCACTGGCATATTATTCACACACTGTGTTTGAGTCTATGTGTGTGTGTCTCACTGTTATGAATGGTCTGAAAGGATAAACTTTAAAAAAAAACTCACTAGAATATTGACTATTTTTGTTTGTAGATATTTGCCTTTGCTCTACATCTAATCCTTTATTCATGAAGCCAACTTTCAGCACTGGAATGTACACATGAACACTAGCTGAAGTTTCCTTTAAGTTTCGGTATTCTACTTGATGTATACATAAAAGCAAATTATTCATGCGGAGAATGATAAAACTTTCAAAATGTGCAGCTTTTCCATCTAGTGACGACCGGCAGAGTGGTAGAGCCCTGTGAAAAACCCATGCTGTCTCTTTATGAATATGTCTTGCACTCTTAACATTCCGGAAACTGCTCTGGTGCACTGAATTGGATTAGGAGGAGTATAGAACCTATTTTCTGTTCTTCAGCGGTTTGGCAAATCTGAATCTTATCTGTTTTTCAGCTCAGCAATGTGTATCAGACATCTCCTTCCAGCCCACACACACTTACTGACCTGGATGTGTTCTCCAAGATTCCTCTGACTTCATCCATCTGATCTCGGCCAAAGTACACCACGGTGAGGTGTACCCGCCCATCCTGCTTCACACACACCTCCCTGCAAGAGTAAAGCAACACACACTGAAATAAACACACACGCGCACACACACACATATCAGTCTCTTTTTCTCAACCACCACAGAAGAAAACATTAGGGTAACAAACAGGGCTGTCAAAACGTTACAAAATGGCAGAAAGAATCATGACAGAAAGATGCTAAACCTTGATGTGCGCACTGATCATTCTTCATCTTTATGACTGAAGAGATCCGTGCCTTATTGTCAACATCACAGAGACTCTTATGCAGAACGGTTGTGTGTAGACTGTCAGCCGTGCAGCCGCCTTGCTGTGAATAAACTTTGGCTCTAGACAAAACTGAAGTGGATCTACATACAGAGAGAGACTACAGCCCAGTGTGAAATTCCAGCTCCTTGATGCAAACACATTCTGATGGAAACATGCCAAATGTATCAGGCTGCTGCTGATAATGTTTTCTTTTTTCTTTAATAAAATCTAACTAAATCTAACTAAAACCAGCTCGTTCTCCACAGGATCAAATAGCAAGGACAAACTAAGTGAAGAATCTGAATCATCTCTGTGCTGCGGCATAGTTTTCTGATACTCATCCAGACTCCACAGCTTTGATGCAACCTGTTTCGGGTGTCTGCCAGAGCCTTTGAGTCATAACATATGTGTCCTTCAGACAGTTTTCAACAAAACTCCAGACAGAGCTTTCAAGTAGGAAATCCATGCAAAAAGGCAAATAATTATATAATCAGGCGAGACATTTCCTGTTCTCATTTTCACACATTATATCCTTTCATATTCAGCATCCAGTTGCTGTTATAACAGGGTGGACGGTATTACTCGGGAGTTCTGCAGTCTTTATGTTTGAGACTGTGTGTATGAATGCATGTGTGTTCACTTCATCTACAGACCAGGCAAACAGATTTTTATTGCATAATTCATCTATTTGAGGAGGTTTTTTTTTTTTTTTTTGAAATCCCCATCCAGTTCATTCTCCTCAGGATCATAATGCACATGGTGAACACATCTCTCCTCCACAACACCTTAAATATGTATGAACCTAAAGTTGTTTGCTCAGCTTCACAGGAAACCTCTGCATGACACACACACACACACACACACACACACACACACACACACGCACACACACGCACTCACGCACACACTCACACACACACACACACACACACACCAATACTCCATAACAGACCCCTTTAATGACCTCTTGCTTATTTATATACACTTAAACAAGGCCTCTGTGCAGCAAGCAGAGAAAACACAAACATTCATGAACAGTCAGAATTATGAAAGTCAGATACATGTCAGATACAGAGTCAGATACAGAGTCATGCTGTTTGGCAGAGATGCATCATCTGAAATGCCTCTCCTCTCCTGATTGTGAGCGAGGACGTTTGTTTGTTACCTGAAGTTGTTCATGAACTGTCTGAATTTGTCAGCTCTCTGAGACAGGGGAACCACAATGTTGATGGGCGTGGCAGCTGTGTCCACTCTCTCGTTCTTCACCTTCATGAGCGGTCCAAACGGACGGAACAGCACCAACCTCCTGAACTCCTGTTTCTGTTCCCCTCTGAACGTCAGCTCATACAGCGTGCCTTTGTCCTTCTCTGTCCGAGCAATGCCTGCCAGGAGAGTGTACACGCGCACAAACGCGCACACACACACACACACACACACACACACACACACACGCACACACACGCACAAAAACACACACAGACACACCACACAGACACACACGCACACATTTATATATGGTAAACACATATCCACAAAAAAAGAGAAATGCTTGAATGTTTCATGCAAATGCAGACAGTAACACAATGACTTTGACACGGAAACTACATGTAAAAAAAACACACACGCGTACAATAAAACACTGTCATGTCCTTGCTGCCAATCTCATCTGGATCCACCTATCAGCATTCATCTTCTCCCGCCCTGCAGATTACTGGATCGTTGGACTGGTCAATGAATGATTACTAACCACTGCTCCATGTAATCAAGCCTCATTGTCTCAGTGCATTTAGTGTCTCTGTGCATCCTGTTTGCCATCCTTACCCTTGTGAGGCCTCCCATTTCCATGGAGTTTCTGGGTCGTATCATATCTGTTCCCATCTGACTCCTTGTGTTATGTCCTCTGCTTATGTTACCTTGTTCTTCTATTGTCTCCAATACTCCTCTTTACCCTGATTATTGTTGAATCTTTGCCTGTACATTGGGTGATGTTTTTTCCCAACTCTCTCAATGGTAAATTCAGGAGCTCCAGATGTAGGCAGGGGGTGCTAGAACATTTAAGGCCAGGGTAGGGGCAGTATCATAGGCTTCATCTCATTGACTCCTGGGCCTGTGCCCATGGAGGCAGCTGGAAATTGGTCACAGTTGAGGACCATGCTTCACAATATTTCTACATGAGGTAACTCCTCAAAGCCGTGCAGTGGAGTAACCTGTCACCAGGCCAGTATCTGTTGAAATGTCCATTGTCTGGGCTCAGCAGAATCAACACTCTACCAGGGATAATCATAGGCTTATTACAGATACAATGCTTCTGGAGCAAAGAACAAAAATTTAGCGCTTACATAAGCTCTGTCTTACCAGGGGAATACTCTATATGTTCACGCTCTTCTCCAGTGTAATAATTTCAAAGAAGAGAAGACCAAACAAAAATCTGTGTAAGTTTAGAACTTGTCTCAGTTTGGTAGTTATTTGACCATTTTCTCCAGAGACGAGAGCACACTCTTTCTCCAGCGATGATAATACACTCTTGTACCATTAACAAAAGCTTGAGTCAGAGAAAGTAATTTAATGCCTACAGTCACTGGCAAAAAGACCTTGAATACAAAGCCAAAACAGAGAAAATCACAGTGAGGATCTTCATACGCTCATTATTGTCTCAACAGTGGAGCAACAGCTAATGAGACATCAGAGAAAAGAGGCATCTTATTCATGAGCCCCTAACAAATTTCATCTCTCCTCTAAATTATATGTACATCATCTATCAGAACACAACTTTACTGGGTGAACTGATTGAACTCTAATGGCTAAAATCAAAGCTTGACCGGAGAACTCGGATCAGCAACCATTTGAAAAAAAGATAAAAGATGAAATAAGAAAGTAATGACTGGAGAGTAGGGCTTAATGAATTTTCTTCTTTGTCTGTGGTTTGTATGTAATGCAAACTTTGCTAATGTATGTTTTTATGTTTTGTGTAAAAACAGAACATAGTGTGTTTTCGTGTATGAATGGGTTTGTGTGCATGTGGGTTTGTGCTTGCATGCATGTGTGCGTGCGTGCGTATGTGTGTGTGTGTGTCTGGGTTTGTGAAAGTATGTGTGTGTGCAATAACCAATGCATGCAGCAAAAGAACTAAGACATGAACAGTGGGCTCAGATAATACCCAGTCTCACTTCCTGTGATATGAAGTTCTCTTACCCCAGAGACTGGGTGTGAAGAGAATCTTCAGCATAAGTAGTTGTAGCAGATATTCACTTCAAATCTGCTTGTTTGCTTACCAGCCATTTTGGCTCTGTCGATTTAAGTAGGCCAATCTACGATTTAACTGCCTGGGTTTTTAGAGCATTGCTTCAAAAACAGTTTAGAACAATGTTTTAAAGGCTCTCCTTGTTTTGCCATTCTCTCTATTAGTGGAACAGCTGGATCAGTTAATGCTGGCTGTGCACTTATTTGAAAAACAATGTCTTTCAAGATGGTAGACAGCACACAGATTAAACCACTACCAACAGACTGAGAACTACTCACAAAATCTGCTTTGTTCATGTGAACGAATCAAGCACTTATTAAATTATACAATCAGTTCACAAAACTGAGGAGAGTTTCACTCCTAATTACAGAGGCATGGTGATTCATCTGGGGTCTAATATGAAGTAGCTGTATTCAAGCCAGTCTCTCTCCTAACTTTCATGACTTCTGTCCTATACCCTTTAAGTTCCGCTATAACAAACTGCCTTTATGAACACTTCATGTTAAGAATCTGGGGCATTTTCTGTCTTACACGTTCAAACCTCAAAACCATATTGTGATGTGTAACAAGGGGAGCCTGGTAAAGATGTCTTCACCATTTGTTGCATGTCTTGACCATTTGTTACAGCTATGTTCATTTCCGCTATTTCGCTTTTAAGCGGGAAGACTTGGAATGTGACGCATTGTGAAGTGGTTTGTGCACTTTTCAGGTTGACAGGGGGATGAATCACTGGTTTCCTACAAAACTGTTGACCTTTGAGAGCTGTCCTTCTGGCGAGTGGGAGAGATGACACAGGGGCTAAATAAAAAGCAGCTGTGCTATTTTCCTACCTTACATACGCACAGTCACCTCATCACAGGATTTCCTAGTCAGAGCACCACTCACAGGATGTAATATCATTGTTTCACTAAGAAACAACAGCTTGGCTCCAAATATGCTTCAAAACAAACACAGAAAACGTGTCTCTGCCATCAATGGATTTTCTTCTCAACGCATTTATATCATGAAACTAATGAGATATTAATATCCAAATCCCAACTGGAAATCCTTCTGTAGAGAGGCAGCAGGATGTAGACATCTTGCTCAAATCCAAAACAGCCACACCCGAAAAGTTCCACGGTAGTTTAATCAGGTGTGAAAGAGAGACTCCTCTTCTGCTTTTTACTGGTGCTGTCTGTTCTATAAACAAGGTCGAGTTACAGGTGCCCACGCAACTTTTTGTGTTTTTGTTTCAAAAACTCAACCGTCAACAGAGAGCTCAGGTCACTCTTTCTTATCTTTGTATGACAGACACGAACATGTTGACAATCCAAGTAGGGACAGGAACATATTTTGCCACTAGGGCCATGAGAATCGAGTAAGAAAAAAAAAATCAGCAAAACCAATGAAAGTGACTGACATCGGCACACTCACCCTCGATGAAGTCAGACGGGGCGTAGACCTTGCTGGCTGTGGATTTGTCTCCTCTGTCACGGGGTGCGTTCAGGGCCTGCAGGGCACTCTCCACCACCTCACCCAGTTCATCACGTCTGTCCTTACGCACCGGCTTCTCCTCCGGATGCCGTGTTAGCCCCATCTCCAACTGATAGACACGCTGCAGAGTGAAGCTCTCAAAGGGCACAACCGCGTACTCGCTGGGGAGACGCACGCCCGCCTGCACCTCTGCCCTCCCCAGCTGGCTACGGAGGAATTCCTGCAGGTCTGCGTGGTTGCGTTCGGCTCCTTCCTCACCTCCGGGTAAAGCCCCCGTTTTGTCGGCCGCTTCAGCCCGTTCCAAAGAGTCCTGAACGCCCTTGAGCTGCTCGCTGCGCTCCTGTAGCGCCTCCTTCAGTTGGGCTATCTGCCTCTTTAGGCTGGCAATGTGCTGACGGTGCTGCTCCTCCCGCTCCTGCAGGAGAGCATGGTAGCCTTCTCGCCCCGCTGGCCCGCTGGGAGCCCCTCCCGCCCCACCCGGGCCACTCGATCCCACCACACCTCCTCCTCCCACCCCTCCGCCACCTCCACCTCCACCCCCTCCACTAGCCCGGGGCAGCGGATTGCCCACAAGAGAGTCTTCATTGTGAGGGCCGCAGGTTATGACGTAGAGGAGAGAGAGAGAGCAACACAGAACCACCAGCATGGCTCCAACACGGGACAGCCGTGCCAGAAGACCCCTACGCGGCATCATCTCACTGAGCTGCTCACTGAACGGCACCGAGACGTCCAGAGATGTTTAAAGAACCGTAGCCATTAACAGAAGGACGGGCATCAACAGGAGCAAAGGTTTGTATACAGGACAAGGATTTTAACCACCACATTTATCGAGGCTGTTTTCAACATGAAGATGGAATAAAGGATGCTATTATTTGTACACTATTTGTGTTCTACTAATGCATTTACAAGAGTTATGTACACAATGCAGTCTTTGTTTAAATTTAAGAGCAAATCCGTTTTTGAGTGTATGTCCTCATATTACCCTTCTCCAAGCACTAAGACAGAGTTCCTCACTCTCAAGTTTTTCACGCTGCACTAGCAACTAAGTCTTGTCACCCTGGGACCAGTTAACCTCTTGTCCAGTCACTGGTACCACTGGCCTTTTAAGGAGTGAGTAATGGCAAAGCTCTGCTCAGCTACAAATGTTCATTCTTCTCAGCTGCTGCATTACAAGGCCCTTACAGAATGTCTGGAAAGAATCTTCATCCTCTCCGTTAGACTCATGTTTGATGATGACATATTAGCACTGAAAAAACAGACAGTGAAATAAATAATACAAGTCTTTGGAGACGCCCTCCGGATTGAATGTGTCCACTTGTTGGTTCAAATTAAAATCATAGACTACATCACATTTTTTCTTCATTTTGCTTGCGACTGAAAACAGCATCTGATATTGACTGAGTTGAAGGAAGCTTGTTCTTGTCAATTCCATCTGGTGGATTTTATCGCAACACTTCACAGACACCTCTCTTCCTTTTCAAACTCCTCTGCATGCCTCATAACCAATGGAATCTAATCTTCATCAGTGTATCTACAGAAAGAGAGACAGACAGACATAGTCAAAGATGGATGGATATTACCATGCTCATTATGAGATGTAGCTGTAAAAACCAGTGGCTTCCAAAGATTGGCAGAATTCACAGAGAAAGGTCTCAGATGGTACAGTTATAGTCCACTGTTTCAAATTTCAGTCGGCATGATTGACAGCTTTACGTTGTAACAACAGTTTAACAATGGCAAAAAAAAAAAAAAATGAAGAGGCTATAGTTAACGTAAAGCATATGAGGCCATCGAGTTCAAATATGTTTACCTAATCAGAAAACACACTATGCTTGTTTTGCTGTGACCCAAAAGTCTTGATTTAAACCCAGAGTGGCCAAGAAAAGCATTCCGAAGAGGCTTCCTCAAGAACACTGTTGCCGCTGATGTGTGAAAATAAGAGTTCAGTGCTAAAAGCAGCCTTATGTGAACATGTCTCACTCGTCTCACTGCGGAAGAACAACCTCACTGTAGTCTAAGCAAACACATAGGCAAGAGGCAAACCATTCACTCACACACACACACACACACACACACACTCAAGCACACACAAACTCCATAGACATACACAAAGAGCAAGAGAGGGAGGCAGGAGAGTTCCAAAAATTTGTGTGTGTATGCGTGTGTGTGTGTGTGTGTGTGTCTGTTGACTCACCACACAATTAGCTCTTTTATAGGCTTGAGGGAGGCTGGTTTTAATGAAAGGATTAGTTATGTCAGCAGTGAATACTGGACTGTATCACGGAGGCCTGGCCAGAGCCCAGCTCTGAGGTAGGGATGTCTGTTTGTCTGGCGTTGGCACTTACTCACCCCAACCAAGCAGGCTCAACCAGCAACTCATATCAGTATTCTCACACTCCCAGGAGCACATCTGGAGGGGAGAAATGTTTGATGAACAATTCTTTGGAAGATCTAGAAATAGTCTGCATAAAAGCAATATTTCCTGTTCTCACACTGAGCATGATGAAGGTTCATTTTCAGCTTTTGCCTCAAGGCGCTCTCTCTCTTTCTCTCTCTCTCTCTTCCTCTCTCTCTCTCTATCTGTCTTACTCACTCACTGTCTCTCTCTTCCTCTTTCTCTCTCTCCCTCTCTATTCCTCTCTCTCTCTCTCTGTCTTACTCACTCACTGTCTCTCTCTCCCTCTCCCCCCCCCCCTTTTTCTCTCTCTTTCTCTCTCTCCTTCTCTCTCTCACTCTCTCACTGTCTCTGCCTAATCTATGAGATCACACCATGTTGAGGGAAAAAGATACCTCATATCATGACACAGTGTACCAATGCGCTCACATCTCCTCTGTCCTGCCCATACAACCACAGTGGAGACCTGCCACCCATTCATACTGCACACCATGGCTCACAATGCCAAGCTTAGGAGGGAGGAAATGAGAGCTCAGATACTTGACTCGCAACCAAACCATGGACTTACAAAAGTCATTCACAGAGGAGAATTTGTAGTAGATGCTAACTCACTGCTCTCTCTGCCACAGAACTATCTGCCTTAAGGCACATTTGTCATGATATCCTTCGCAACTTCACAGTACATCTCTGTCATACTATCACTCAAATTAATGTTTACACATTTGGTACACCTGGTAGCATACTAAACAATGTGGCATTTCAGAGTTGATAGGTTACAATGAACAGACTGACAAGAGAGAACAATTAGGGTTTTCTGTGCCAGACACACTGGATTATCTCTATATTCATCTCTCATCTAGCATTAAATTATCTCAGTAATTAACTAATTTCCAATTTACTACAGAAAATGCCTGCCCCACTATGCTCTAATTAGACTAAAAACCTCAGCACGCATCAGTAATGTGTCTAATGTGCAAAGATTTATTTGTGCTGCTTTTTTCTTTCCTGAGATTCACATAAAAAGCTCAGGTCAGCACTTACAGTTGCTCTGCTACAATCAGCCACAGCAGAGCAGTTAGGAAATGATCTTTGGCAACTTACATTCTTAAGCAACGGTTGCTGACTACTTGCCCTGTTAGGTTTTCTGATGGGATTGTTTTGTGGGTTTAATTTGAGCTTTATGTTTGTACTGTGCATTTGCTTTTTGGAAAAGTGCTGGGTGAGATGAATTCATGTTGTTGTTGTTGTTGTTGTTTTTGTTGTTTTTCAGTGAGTTTTTCGCCAGCACTTCAACACAGGGAATGATCCATCTGTTGTATGAAAGTCATGGTTAAATCCACAGCAGTAAAACAGTAGAGAGGCATCAGAAGAAGCACCAGAAGCCTTGAGAAAAGAGTTCTTGAGAATGGGTTTGAGGAGATATAGTCAAGGTTAGCCCTGATTTTTCAAACAAAAGAATGTACTCCTTGATATCCATGGGCCTAATCTTGCTGATGTTTCTGGGGGGAAAGAAAAACACTGATAGGGCACCTGTTTCAAACACACAACCCTCCACCTCAGCCCAAAACAACATCAAATCATACATAAACACACACACACACACACGCACACACACACACACACACACACACACACACACACACACACACACACACACACACACACACACATGCTGTTCCTGATTATCATGGACTGTTGTAAAAGACAGGAACTGGAAGTCTCTGATGGAACAGAGCCCTCCTCTCTCATCTCTGAGTTTTTGCGTACGGTTTGAATAGAGCATCCACTCTCCCCCCTGCAAAAAAGGCTTCCTGTCTGCTGGGCATGCTGACAGAGAGGCCCTGTCCTAGTCTTTCTGAGGAACATTGTCAATAGGTTCAGTCATTCTACACGTTGCGCTGTCGGGCATAGGTTCGGATAAAGAACACAGAAAAATATAAGTCATTATCAGTCAACATTCTCAGATCTTGATCTGCGGCATTCCCTGTCCTGGGAGATATTCTCAGAACATGTCGCAGTGATGGAGCACTGCAGCTCTCTCCCCCTGAGAAAATGTCTCTTTGCAAGCCTATCACTGTCGCAAGCAGAAAAAAAAGGTTTGTGCACAGGGATTTAAGGTCAGTTAATGAGAAAACAACAGCTGAACAAAGGTACATAGACTCATGATAAAATTTCATCTCTCTCGTGTCCTCTCTCTCTCTCTCTCTCTCCATCTCTCTATCTCTCTCTCCATCTCTCTTTCTCACATGCTATGTCTATATGTGTGTGTGTGTGTGTGTGTGTGTGTGTGTGAGAAAGAGAGAGGAGACTGACTTTTTAACTAAAGGAGGTCCTATCTGGATCTCTGTCAAAAGTCCCATAAAGTGATGTGGTATCAGCTTAGTGGTTAGACTGGTTTGCATTCACTCATCCATATGGTGTTCACTTCGGAATGAGGAATGCCTCAAATAGCTCATAAGTCATGTGTGCACATAAATGCACATTCATATTCTTCAGTTTCCTTCACAGCACACGTGTATTACACAGACATCACAACTCCACAATTCACTGCTGTTCCAAGTCTGTTTGAATCACATGCAGCCATAAAGACACATAAGCAGTGACACAATCTTTCATGATCTGTTGCTTTTCCTCTGGTTTCTCCAGAGACAGGAGTCTCTGCTTCTCCCTCGGGGGGGAGAGGATGGCTGCTTTGAAGAGGAGCTGTCTGCACAGGGTAATTTTAAAGCCAAGGATATCCGGCCTGACACAGCAAGAGAGAGAGGCCACAGAGACACAGGCCACATCAGGCTCACAACTTTACTACTGTATAAGAGGGAGGACACAGGAAAAAAACAATCCAGGTGTTACATAGGCTTAGAGAGAGGGGGGGAAGAGAGAGAGAGAGAGAGAGAGAGAGAGAAAGAGGGGAAAAGAGAGAGAGAAAGAGAGAGAGAGAGAGAGAGAGAGAGAGAGAGAGAGAGAGAGAGAGAGAGAAAGGGCTCTTTGATGTCCTTCCGCCCCTCGGGTGATTCTCACTCCCCTTAATTAGACTGGAGCTCCTCATGCCAACCTCCAGATCCTACCAACCATCTGGCCTGGCTTTAAACACAACCAACCTTTAAAGAAACTTTGTCACCCTATCTGTTTTTAACGCACACTTTAACACTCTCAAATACTCCGATGCAAAAACCACCTCTGAAATGCAACTTACCCCTCAACAAAATCCATTACACAACCTGTCACTAAGAAGCAAACCTTTTGACCATACAATTTCTATCATTTGTCATTAAACATATACTATAAATATATACTACATACATTACTAAACATATATAACGTTACACCAAGAAACATCATAATACAGATACCATAATACAGGCATAACCACTGTTTTATGAGTAAGTGGTTTCAAATACCAAAACCAGAGCCTCAAATATCACCCTCAGTACTCTCTATAAAAATGACAGACAACACATCCATAAGAATCCCTTAGGACATGCTGAGCACATGAATTACAGGACAATGGATTTCATTCCTGACGGTCTCAGTGGGATGCATCCACCTATTACAGATCTATTCATGTTAACACTTAAAAAAAACCACACACACACAAAACACATTTATATGTACATAATTATCCCTGTGTTTGAATGATGAGTCTGAGAGAGAGTAAGATTTATGGAGCCATGGTTTCATACAGCCACACAGCCAAACTTCACCACTGTGAGTTATTCACTGACACAAAACACTGATTTCTTTGATTCCAAATATTCTTTTTATTCTTTATAACGTTAAAAATCGAACCAGATTTGTAAAACGCTCTCATTATCTCTTTTCCAGTAACTGTGCATGTGTACTTTTTGAAATTGCACCGCTGGGAAAGCATTGCTGAGAAATGTAATACACTTTCCAACAAATGGTGCGAGACTTTGGTCTCACTGAAACACTGACTTTTCGGAAAGCCAGATCATCCAGCAGCTATCCGAGCTGCTGAGTCCTGGCTAGACGCACACAGCCTGGACCTCTATACAGAAAAACAGCCAGTAAACTGACCATCTGCATTCATAACCTGATTTACGAGGTAAGGGATAATATACATGTGGCTGTGATGGTCTCCATAGTGAGGGCTGATTTGTCTTGGACCTGAGCTAGTCATAAACAAATTATGTCTGTGTCATATTATCCACTGTAGCAGGGATATGGCCTTGGGCCTCAGGGACAGGCTTAGCATATTGTAAATGGGAGAGGTGCAAGTCATGGTGTATCCATCAATCCGTGTATCAAAGCTTGTATATGGAGCCTGAACCAATGACATTATATAGCTTTAGTAATATATGGGCAAGTATTTTCTGTCATCACAAGAGAGGAGAATCTCTCATCACCATAGAAATGGCATGGCCAGGACACTTTATCACCATGGTGATCTCATCATCAGTGTTACACTGTGAAAGTGGCTCCACTTTGAGGAGAGAAGGACACCAGATTCACCCATGTCAGCAGGGTCACTATCTTTACTGAGGGGCAATACAGCCACAGCGTGGAACTATGTTCTTTAACTTCATGTGCTTGCACGACCAACTATGATTCTGTCACATGGTGTGTATAAAAGTCCTTGAATGGACACATATACACTGTGTCTGGTAGAACAGCAGGGGGCGCTTTGTGTTGAGTAACTTAAGTCTGAGAGCATCACAATTTAAACCAGGGTCTGACAAGTCTTCATACGGAGTTTAACATAACTGATTCCACCAAAACAGGTCCTAACTAGGCCCTGTGAGTGAGCTGTGTTAGTGGTGTTCTAGAAGTTTTGGATTCTGAGGAAGTAAAACATCTGAATCATTGTAGACGATATAGGGTGTTCTGAGGTAACTCTACACAAAGCCACTCTGCTTCTCTCTGAGACTGCTTAAATATGCAACAGAAAAAAAGCTCAAATGACAGCAGATGTCAGGCTTGCAATCAACTTTGAAATGGACAAAGTACAGACATAAAGAAAGAAAGAAAGAAAGAAAGAAAGAAAGAAAGAAAGAAAGAAAGAAAGAAAGAAAGAAAGAAAGAAAGAAAGAAAGAAAGAAAGAAAGAAAGAAGCATAGTCATGGCTCACACTTCATCATATATACTATTCAGATACATTAGACTGTGATAGTGTGTCCTTCTGAAAACCACAGTTTTCATGTTGTATATTTTGTCTCTATTTGTACTACAGTGTTACTGTGCTGCACTGCATCTTTCTGATTGCATGCAAACAGTGACATGATAGTCACAATGATAAATGAGCTGCCTACATGTCCCACTTACTCTTATCATTACTGTAGAGGAACCAAAAGCCTTTGTAATGACTCATGCAGAACTACTTCACTAAGAATGGTTTAATTACCACTGAAAAAAAGTCATTCAGTTCACACAACGATGCAATCATGAGGATATTAGCACTGGTTTGTTCAAAGCTGTGCTCTGACAGCAAATCTTGTGGCTTGAATCTATGAACCATGAGACAGAGAGAGAGAGAGAGAGAGAGAGAGAGAGAGATGTATGATGATATGATCTTCACCAAGTTGCAATGCCATGCCTAATGTCTATAGGTCTAGTGTTGCTCTGTTTTGTACAAAGTTGTCACCATCCTAGTCCAATTAACAATTGTAAATTGTAAAATCAACAATTATGAGTAACGTTTTACCCCGATCATGCACATATAGACTCTCACATAATCCCCTTCCAAGTCCCCTTTACAAGTGTAAACAAATGAAACAACTGATAATCTAAAAATCTAACAATAATCAAACCATGCCTCTCTCTCTCTCTCTCTCTCTCTCTCTCTCTCTCTCTCTGCTCATAGTTTTTCACAGACTAAAAGTCACGTCTTGTCATGAACTACTTGTAAATATACATTTACTCTCGTGAGGCACAAGTCCATGCTGCTTCGCTAAAATATGCGTGCTACTGTAGTCTTTACAGTGTGCACAATGTAGGCTACTTACCATCACCCAGAGAGATGTTCCATACTAAAAAGAAGAAACTCAAGGCATCCCACTGTTACATCTGCAGTGTGTTCTCTTAGCAGCTCTCTCAATTAAAACAATCTCCAAAGCGTTCTCCTGTCACGCACATCGGTCCACAGCCCGCTGTGGAACATGCGGTCGGTAAGGAAGAGAAGGGAAATAAACCAGTGAATGAGTGCGTGTTTTGGGCTTGGCGAAACAGGATCCTCGAGTATACCCCGCCCCAGCGCTCCCTCCGCCTCCAAGCGCACATAAAGGATGCGTTGTTTCCTGCAAATCAATCTTTTTATCTCAAAATACACTGAACAACTTCAGTAGAGTATTTCAATGAATTTCCGATTGGAAGTTATGGTATTTCCATCTTAACGTAGACATTAAGGCTCAGTGTTTATGAATTCGTTTACTTTCTGCTTTTGTCTTACTCGTTTTAAGAAACTGAGTAAAGAAATTACGCACCGACCATACTCATATGTTCCCTTAATCTTTCAATGAAAAGCAATAACTCTTTTAACGTTGCTTCGTTTCCTTGCGACTTACGCTCCAAAAAGAAAAAAAAAACGTGTGTCAAGACACATTCCTGTCCTGTTTCCTAGGCAATTTAGTATTCAGACACACGAATAAGAGAAGCTAAAGAGAACACTCCAGGACGGCGGTTGCTTTGATACTTTTTAATTCCTGTTTATTAATTACACATTCCTGTGGCGCCGGTAAAAGGAATGAGAATATGAGAATACAGCAAAGAAGAGGGGTCACATCACGCCTACAGAGTAGTTTGTTCACTTAGTTCTCATCAGTGTACCCGTTGGGCTGCATTTTGGGTGTTCAGGGTTAGGGTCCCAAATGTTGGGCGGTCGCTAACCGTCTCATTTACACTCGTCTGTGAATACTTATGTCCATTCATCCTAGGCTATGGACAGTTTTCGAGGTTCAACAAGTTTTTTGGTGTTCCCTACCAGCCCTTAATTAATGTGACGCGTCAGTTTAAAATGGCATATGATCTTTCTCCTACAGTTAGGACTTTATCGCATTCCTGTTCGGCTTTGTTGAAAAGGACATAATGAATCCAAATCAGTCAGAGAATGTGGGGATGAAATGCAGGTCGCTTAAAGGTGTAAAGATGATTTTGACGTGGGAACAATTGTTTTTACCGCGACAGTCATTTAAGGCAGTCAAATAATGAAGACATCAATGCTGTTATTCTGAATGCTGCTCGTCTTTTACTATGTGCAATATCACTCGGGATATGATGCCACCCACTGGACGAGATATGTAGTTACTATTAATCGACGGAAACAAGAGAAATGGATCACTGAAATTGTGGTCTGTGAGTTCTGTTTTTTCATTTACGAAAGATTTTTTGCTCCGGAATAGCCTGTCTTCAATAATGTAGTTCAGTTTTTCTTATGATCTAGAATTCCTTTTGAACAGAGAAAGTATTTTATAAGTGATACATTGTCAGTAAGATTCCGCCCAAAGAGCATATCTGTTAACTTGTTACGTCAAAGTTCCATTTATAGCTCATAAACTCTTTGGATTATTCTCTTCTAAATGTTATTACATGCTGTAAAATAGGGTTTCAGAGTGTATTGGAAGATAACATAAACCTGATATTTTAATTGAGTTTGAGCAAGTTTATTGTTCCGAATGCAAGGGCATGCATGTGGCAGGACGCAACTGTCGAAACATTGATTAATTATTTTCCTGTTTTTTACCATTTCAAAGTAAGAGTGTCAATGTGTACTTAAAATACGGTCTTATTCTTAACACATACTGTTTCAACAGTCTATAATTCACCACATCAGAATGGAAATGTGATATCATGAGGTGAATCAACTTTTTTTTTTTTCTTTTTTGACCTTTCATGTCCTATTTCGGACCCTACGTTTCCGACCTTAGAATTAAAAATACGACTTACTATTTTGTGGTTAAGACGATGCTAACGTTTTGAGTTCAGTCAAATAAAATCGTGACAGACCATAAGTTCATTAAAGGTCAACTAGAGCAATCTAATTGTTGTTCTCTGCAAGGTGTACTGGAATGTTCTTTATAGGTTCACTAAATTGCCAAGAACATTTTCTACATAGCTCAGTGTAACTTGGGAACAAGGTTCTGTGCAAATGAACTACAATTCGCCAGTTTATCCTAAGTGTGACAAAAGAGGATGGTCATGTTTCTTTCTGGGTTTGATTTGGACTACAGCGTCATTAACAAATGTTTTGCAGAGAGAGAGAGAGAGAGAGAGAGAGAGAGAGAGAGAGAGAGAGAGAGAGAGAGAGAGAGAGGAAATGTCTTCCTAGCCGCAAGAGTGCCTTCCTGGACCTCTGTCAAAAATTCAATTTTGTGATACAATATCGGTATATCGGTTTAACGAATTACCCGGGTTTATCTGTCAATAAACTGTTCAATATGGAACGAAAAGCGTCTCAAACAGCTAATAGGACATGTGTGCTTAAATGAACATTTATAGGCGGCGTGTTTTGTATGGCACAATTTGCATTGTTGGAACTATCTAAAGACAGACCTCGTCAGAGAGTTAAAAGTTTGACAGAAATAATTTTTGTAGTATTTCTACAGTATTTCTGACCTACAAAAAAGTTAATAATTGTTGTGGAAGTAAATTTTCACGGGCTTTCGGACTGTTCTGCTTTTACAGCAGTCAGATCGGGAAAGAATAGTAGGAAACCAGATTCCACATTTATTTTAAGGCGGAGATAAAAGGCAGACCAAATCCAAAGCAGAGGCGGAGTTTTGGGGGTCAAAGTTTTTCAGAGGAAAAGAGGGTTAATCGCTGTCAACATAAACTATTAGGCTAAAACCTATACATGCATACTGAAACGTTTTATCTACATCAATAACCTTCCCTCAGCGAAAAGGTAAACTTAAACCCTCTCATTTCATCGCACTTTCTATAACTAATGGTCTTATATAGATTTTTGTGGTGCACTTTGAATAAGCCTAACGGTTTATTCACTTTAATTCATTTCAGAGTCACTCTCAGCTTTAGAGAGACTAAACGGTATTGTTGTCAATTCTACCTTTAATGCTCATACTTAAAATCAGGGCTCCTTACTTTTAAGGCGTATTTTTAAAGCGTTTTCCTTTTTCGTGAGGAAATCACGAGTTGACCACAAGGCTCGACGGTGATAGGCTGGCTCCAATCGCAGCCCAGGCTGGAGTATTTGTCGAGATGTGCATAACGTAAAAATCAGGGGTGGATAAAGTACAAGTAGAAGCACTTCTATTAAAAATAATGTACTCCAAGTAGAGTTAAAGTATCCCTCCAGACAAATACTCGAGTAACAGTAAAATACTCACTCATTTACAATTGACAAAAACGGTTGTCAGTTTAACTCTACTTAGAGTTAATTTTTTAGTAACACTTTTACTTGTACTTGAACCACGCTCGGTGGAAATAATAATGAGTACAATTCAAAGTATAAAAAGCAACTCATTTTGGATCCATAGGCTGTCGTGTGTATTTGTGCGTGTGTGTGTGGGGGAGAGAGAGAGAGAGAGAGAGAGTGTGTGTGCTCTGCTGTGTGTACATGCTGTGGGAACTTGGTCATTGTGATGCCATGCATGTGATCATTATGGACCTTTCTTTTTAAGTCAGTTGCTTTGGTTGACCATTTTTGACCATTTTGTCTGATGTTGAAAGACACAAAATAGAGAAGCACTGTATGACTATATGTAATACTCACAGGGAAGTTATGTGTGTTAGAGAGCAGACAAGTATGAACTGTTTTCTTGAAAGCTGTCTCGTCGGTTAATTTTCTGGGCTCTGTTAATCATCACATTACTTAACATCAAAAAGGTAACGCGTACGTTTGCGTCTCCAATTTGATTGATACAGTTTGAAACTGAATTATTAATCAGTGTTTTGACTTGTTTAATTTTAAAGCTCTTTGATAAGATGATCCAGATTTCAAAAACCTTGCCAGGATTGTTTATCATCTATACATAAAAACTCTTAACGCAGGTTAAGACTTGTGTGTGTTTGGTGGGAGCTCCCACCTCTTTGGGCACCATGTCCCAGTACCTGAGGCTGTTTACGGCTGTGGGCGATGACCAACACGGTGAATCCCAATGGAAGGAAGAGGTCCTGCATGAGACCAGTGAGGAGCTGGCACCAGCCACAGGACAGGTCCAAGGTCAAGTCACCTTCAGAGATTCTCTGCGTCGTCTCTACAGCTCAGAGAGATTCCAGGTACCAGAGTCTCCACACATACAGACCTATGGGATTGAGCAAGACGCTCAGATCACCACTCATAGTCCTAACTAACAACTTGTGAAGCCTTTTGTTGAAGGCTTCACAAGTTGAAGTACTGTTTATGGTTTGTTTGGGGTTTTTTTTTTTTTATGAGACAGGGCAGCTTGTGAACATCACCTGTTTAGGTGAGATTAAACAGTGTTTCACTTTTTCATTTTGTGTTGTAGATTGTGGTTGTGGGACTGGTCATTTTAGACGCCATCTTTGTCCTGTGTGAGCTTCTCATTGACCTGGCCATTATTAAAGTACACAATGAGAGCATTGCCCCACAGGTGAGTCCTAATGGTGTAGATGTTTGCTAGAGAAAACTGCCCCACACGTGAGTCTTGATTATGTAGATGTCTGCTAGAGAAAACCGGTGAGGGATTTATGTCACATCCTGGTGTACACAGAGTTATGGATACTTATTTTTACTATTCCCTGTTATTCTATTATTCTAATACTTCAAGCCCAACTCTTTGAACATCATATTATCATGTAACTCAAACCTTTGTGGAGATCTTCCATCGCTTTCAATGGTGGACCTGAGTCTTAAGCTGAGTAGCATACCTGCATATTATGTTAAACTATAAACTAGAAAATGTAAATGTCTACAGATAACATGAAAGATCCCTCGCAAGTTTGTTGTTTGACAAGGCCCAAGCTGCATGTTACATCCTCTACGCCTCTTTAAGTGGAAGCCCTTGATATAAATATCCAGTTTAAGGCTCTTCAACATTTATCTTTAAGGTGTTCCATTACCTGAGTCTGGCCTTGCTCACCTTCTTTATGATGGAGATAGTGGGGAAGCTCTATGCCTACCGCATGGAGTTCTTCAAACACAAGTTTGAGGTGTTTGATGCAATTGTGGTGGTGGTGTCGTTCATACTGGACATTGTGTACATCTCCAAGGAAGGTGCTTTTGATGGTATGGGATTCTTGATCCTGCTCAGATTGTGGAGAGTGGCTAGGATCATTAATGGTGGGTAACAGAGTCATGTTCTCTTAGTCAAATTACACAAGACATGCTTATTATGTATATATGATCAAACATGAGAACATTTTCTTTCTCAAACACAGGTATCCTGGTGTCAGTGAAGAACCGTGCTCAACACAAAATTGATAAGCTGAAAGAGAGTAATGATCACCTGACCCAGCGGGTCAACGAGCTTCAGGAACAGAACACTCGGACGGTGAGTAATCGATCAGAATCAGAATGTGGTTTATTGCCATCTACCGTCTAACCCTTAGGATGTGTTCAGTCTTTGTTAACATTGCAGTGATGAAGTTATTAAAACTTTGTGAACTCACTGAAAATGTAGCAGCAGCATGCATTTCTCTCATAAGACTTTTAACTCTCTAAGAAATGTGCTGTTTATATTTCACATCTTACATTGATTCAAGTTTCTGTTTACAGGAGCAAGAGAACAATAGACTGCGAGCACTCTTACGACAACATGCCATTGAGTTCTGATATTCCAGAGACAGGATCTGAGCACATCTGGCATATTTGTTCAGAGTGAGCTCTACATGCACTATGCACTTGCCAAGTCAAATATGTCCACTCCTCTTTAGATTAATACACAATTACAAAATATTAACCTGATGCAGATTAGGCTGGCAGAAATTAATGTTGGCAGAAAGGGAAGTTCATGATCACGAAGTCATGACAACAAATTTTATTTACAGAGTACTGTGCTTATATTACAATAACCATTCATTAGAGCCATGTACAAATGTGTCTTTTTCTCTCTGTCTTGGTCTCTTGAAAATGTTTGATCATTTTCTAAATCTTTTTTTACAGAAAATTATGTTTTATTAAAAAGGGTCAAATACAAAAATATTCTCCAAAGATCTATGCTATTTATACAGAATTCACAAAATAAATTAAATACATACATACTAATATTTTCCAATCCAATAATATGGTAATTTGAAAACAAAATTGTGATGAAAATAGTGCAACAACTATAACTTTTGGGGGAAAAAAAATACAGTGCATCTTTCAAAATAATCTTGCTGCTTGTATCAGCATCTCTATACAAATGGAAAGAAGAAATCAAAAGGCAATTTGGCATCAATTGTAGGAGAGACTTTGAATCCTGGGCTGGCAGGAGCAGACACATCAGTGAAAGATACTGAGCTGGAGACTGTGAGGAGACTGCTGCCACTGGAGAGAGAGTCCTGTGAAAGAGTGGAGTCAGAGAGAGTGGTATAAATATTTATGCCAGAGGAGATGTTTGAAGAAGTAATCATGGAAGTGAATTTGTACTTCATGCTGCAGCATATAAAAACATCTAAAATGTGTTTAAAATGTTGAGCCGTAAACATTAAAAACAATAGCATCAATACTAACCAAACTGGTTGCATTAGTTTGGATCAGTTCCATGACGCTGACAATCTGAGCTTGGGGGTTATCCAGAGTCCCATACTTAGTCCATCTCACATCGAGGTGATAAGACAGTGGTATACTGCAACCCTGTGTGCCCTGCAATTTCCAGACAACAGAAGAACATACCTTTCCTTCCCTGGCAACAGTACCCTGAAGAACCTCAATGTTGCATCTTTCCGGCTCTCAAGAAGCAAGAAAACAAACCACTTCCTCCTTCCTGAAACCACTTCCACTGAAAGCGGCTACACAATCATGACAGGGTATATTTGCCAACTTTTTGGATGTTTACAAGTCTGTGATGACGGGAACAGGTGCGACTACTGGCTTACCGTTGGTGTAGTTTTGTTTGTGATTGGGACCCAGTCCAGAGGGTTCTCGGGTGAGGAGTTCCCAAATGATGCCACATACTCTGGGAAACTCTGACCCTTAAGCATCCTCAAAATAAGCTCAGACACTACCGAACAGTTAGCAGTGTCCTCCAACCTGGGTAGAAGAAAAGATAGGAGAGAAGAGCGCTAAGTGTCCTATACAATATTGTGTAAATCATTGACATTCAGTTTTCCCAGCTCCCTCTGTGGAGCCTGACCACTCTCTATAGTATTCTAGTAGATTCCTCTCACCTCAGAGTGCAGCCAGACACCATGTCTACCCCAAACAGGACAGGAGAGCGCTGTAAAGAGCCTGAGAGACAGTCCTGTTCCCTAGAGCTCTGCAAGACAGTAAGACTTCCTTTTGGATCAGTACTCTGAATAATCCCAGTGAACAGAACTGTTAAGGACATTCTGGTAATGAGCACTAACACAAAAGTTCCTCTGATTTAGACATATATAACTAATACTAGCTATTATGCTAACTTGAAGTACCCTCACCACAAATATAGAACATCTCTCATATTAAACTAAAGGGAATGCGACAGAAGGATGTAATCATTATACTTTAGATGATCTCAGTTATTTCTGTCCAGTCTGCAAAAAAGGATATTCTGCTGTTCTTGACCCTGCCAGAAGGGGCAGTCTAACTATGTATCCGGGATTACCGCTGAAGCGAATCAATGGTGCATTTGCGGCATCCTGCCAGAACACAGATTACACACAATTTGTGAGACCTACTAACAATTTCACCACTCAGATTTTTAAAGAAAAATCACAATAGGCATATTTTAAATCTATATTCAGCACCTGCACAAAGGTAATCTGAAACTCTTGCTGGACAGGCACCATGCTGAGGTTGACTGCTCCAAGTACAAATGATGCAGTCACATTCACAATCTCTCCAGCTTCACTGTATGTGACCACGTACTTGACCTGGAAAAGAGCACAAAGACAAACAGAACAGTTAGCACTGGAAAGGTTTATTGATAATCAACACCTACAGTCTTGGCATTTTATTTCACTTGAGAGGAATAAGACCTCACCTGCAAGACCACGTTGTTGCACACCACAGAATCAGTTCCTACAGGTACCAGAAGAACTGGTGTGTATAGAGAAGTGTCGACAAGGTCAACCAGGGCTTGTGTCCCCTCCAGAGACTGCAGGGAAATAGCTGCTACCTCCACAGCCACCACCTTACGACCAACAAAACCACCAGGAATTTAAGTCAGCACCATACGCACTAATCATACTCACAAATCTAGCTTGTGCTGTGGTTTAGTAAACCAGAGAGAAAGAACACAGGGATGCAGTGATTCCCAGAACAATGAAAAAATTTGTCAAATGGAAGAGGGACTTAAATGAGGATGTTGAAACATTTGAATATTATCTGCAGAACACGAAAGATGAATTAATATCAAATTTAATCAGAAAACAGGAAACTTACATCAGCATCCTTGTCCTTGCCCTACAAAACAAAGATTTGAAAAGACATGTTTTGAGATCTTTAGGTGCTATTTGACACTACAGGAGTAAGTGAGAGCCTCTAGGTGGAATTTAGATTGCCGTGAACGTTTATTCATAAATAAGTCACTCACTGACAGCAGCAGGATGCTGGAATAGGTCTGCAGGTTCAGTGCACTCAGTAAGGTACAGTCACTTGCCAAGGCAAAGTTTCTCATGCACCTGCTTGTCTGATCCTGTAAGAATGCTAGGGGAGAAAATATAATAACAAAGTACAGGCAAGAAGAAAGAGGACCTACATTGAACACAGGGTATCCTATGGAGTGCAAAATAGAAAGCATGACTGACAGATGCTACAGATTTATTCCCCAAAAGAGTCAAACAGTGCCTTTGGTGAATGGACTGAATTGTATATCTGTAAAATCAACAGACTGCTGCTGAGTAACCATTTGAAAGCACAAGAGTGTGTGCACTGAATGAACACTCCACGATCAGCGTTACAATGGGTTCACATCATGCACGATCGGTCTCACCTGCAGGGTTTGCATCTAAGCAATAAGCAGTTCCAGCAGAGACAGGAAGCCTAAAGAATTCACGAGCCCCAGCCTCATCTTCTGTCTGAATGGCATCTCCATACTGAAAATCGGACAACGTAGAGGCATACATCTGAAAGGTACTCCACACAAATATTCTGACAAGTTACAATTTTGTTCATTGGGACTTGACACGGATAAGTGCACTAAGTACTGCCTAAGACAGCAAAAATAACAGAAACTTTGGGCGAGTTGTTTGAAAGGAGGGATCACGGGATTTGTATAGCTTTGCATCTATCTGATCTGCATAGAGACGGTGTAACCTGGAAATTTTAACCTTCTGTGTGTTTATGTATAGAGATCAATCAAAATTCAGTTTAGAATATTCAGATGGGTTATGGCTGTTCTCTGACTTGAGACTAAATAGGACTAAACGCAAAAATATGACCAAGGGAGAATCGTCTCCATAGCAACAGCGGAAGTCAGGGTCTTTTGTATGGATAAATGCAGTTAAATATTGACTGTTCCTTTTATTAGAACACGTTAAAAGGTTCGGTGTCGTACTTTTTCAATCCACGCTGACAACTCTGAGAGGTTGCAAACAGAACAAAAAATCCTTTACCTGGTATCCTGGGGAGTTTCCTGGTTCAGTGCTGAGCTGCACACTGTTTTCCATGGAGTTACCAAAGGAGAATCCAACAAATTGGTCAAATATAGCATTGAAATTCCCTTCTGTAGGAACTCTAGGAGTGGCATAAACTAGGCCAGCTTCATCTTGAGGAGAAAATGAAGAACAAAAATAAGTGTATCCAAACCCCTATTCATTTCATGTGACTTGTATCAGAAATAGCACCAGTGCCTGGACACAGTCAGTAGACACCAAGTAACAATAACAGAACTTGACTGTAATTCATATCTTATGATCAAAGAGTCTGTCTTATGTGATTATTTATACTTTACTGACTCCTCTTTATGTAACACCATAAGTCTGAGAAATTAATAAATTAACTTTAAATGTTACGATGGCCCATAACACCTGATAACCACCTACAAAAAAGTCTTAATGACAAGGAATTCAGAGGTGTCTCCAAAATATTCAGAAACAAAATTCTGGGTTAGATTGAAAGACCAAATCTTCCTGAGTGTCCTATAAGAATACAATGGCAATACACAGATGTTTAAAAAAACAGCCTTAACCAATGCACTCTGGTCATTGAGAAATGTGAAAATATGTGTTATTTTATCTGAAACTATGAGATACCCACTCTGAGATAATCTGATTTACTGAGCCAACACCACTAGCCTTCAAGATGTCAATATTTTCAGAGTATGCTGCAACAAAGTGCACTTACAATTTGCTGACTGTATGCAGAATACATTAGGATTGACCTCTTTGCTGAAAGAAGACTGTACTTGACTAAATCCGTCTGGTGCCATCCTGAGGGTGTATGAGACCGCTACCTGACTGCAGAGCCGAGGATCGCCACTATCACCACAACAGTGTTATAGCATTAATGCAACAGAACAAGCAAATGCAACAAAATCTGAACAAAGAATGAATAAATCTCTTGACCTGATTGTCACACGAAGTACTAAATGATGGTGAGAGTTCATTCAGAGTCTAAAATCATAATTCTGATAGAGAGAGTATGGTTCTGTGTTACAAACGTAATACAAAGTATTACTGCAAAGTACTAATCCTAAACCTGAGTACTTACATGACTTTCTCAGTTAAACAAGTTGTGAACATGGCGAGTTCCTCTGTGCAGTCCGGGTCACAGCAGCAGTTTACATCACACTGTTTACTCCTTACGTTACACGGACAAAGACCTAAGACTGGAGTGAGATTAAAGCGGTTAAAATGAGTTGGCATAAGCACATAAATAATCAAAGTAGTGATTTTTTACGATATATGTTACGGGGGAGTTAATACGTTGATGCTCGCGATCCAGCTAATTAGTCGTAAAAAGAAACAGATACAGCCTAGTGCATCAGTCAAAGTAAGCTCTCACCATCGATAACCGGAGGGAGGACACCGGAGAGAGGTAAAGGTTGCGATGACGTACTCGATCGTGTGGACATTGTGGTCGACTTCTCGTAGCTATCAGTAACCAGATTTCCATTTGCAGTCCCGTAGCTTTGAGTGGTTGTCTCTAATACGCCAGTGTGGTTGGTGAACGTAGTGACCGCTTCAGTGGCCGCAGTGATTGCCGTGGACACAGACAAAGTGGAATTTTCCTCAAACTCTGTAAAATTAAGTGATTTGTCCCATTCTGCAGCGTCCAGGGATTCGTTTATATTTCTAAACGTGTCATTAAAATTTTCAATGTTGGCGTCATCAACATTCAGCGAATATACGAGCCTAGTCAAAATCAACACCCATGATAACGGCGCCATGCTTAGTTACGGCACATTACTAGTTGTATCCAGGAAGTGATGAAAAGCCTTGGGATTCTGGGAAAAAGGGTGGGGCAATGGATCTGACTATGATGTTTTTATCTGCTACTTGAATTTGAGAAAGTTTTGTGCAGGATCGAACGGCACGTTTAATTTGCTGTACTGAAGCAAGATAATGTCAGAACAAATTTACGCTGGATTACATCATTTTAAAAGAGATATTTTAAAATAAATGTTCAATACATGACAACATGTTGTGACATTTACATTACGTCTTTGGCATCTGTATGTCGGGAGGATATTATTTCGTAATTCAAATGCGAAATGCAACTTCAGAAAACAATATTTTCATAGCTTCTTCCCTCACATTAACTTTTCATAACATCTCTGTTATGGTTTTTATTGCTACATTCGGCATGTCGGTAAAGTATGGTTGGATAAATGAAAATGTCAAATAAAATACAGGCAAGTTAAATATTCTGAATTAATCCCGGAGCTACGATCGATGTCCTTATAGGGAAAGCCCTAATTGTGTTTCCACTAACTTCTGACGTCAGTGCAACGAGTCACGAGACTCGAGAACCCGTATCTGGTTTCCGGAACCCGGGTGTTTGTGTGCAAGAGAGTGAGAGCACGGAAAGATGTCTGATAGGATGGGGCAACGTGGAGGAATCGAGTTCATTAAATCCGCCAAAACTTAAAGAAGCGTTGACATTCTGCCAAATCGGAGTTTTATAGCAGGTTAAGGGCTTTTTAACTGACTTGTTACGAAAGTAGATGCGTGTATTGGCTTGTCTAGCTGCGTAGTACAAGTGTGGCGAGAAAAGCCGAATGTTGGTAGTGAGACCAGTAGGTTGTCAACACAGGCTCGTATAGAAGAGTGAAGGGGTAGGCAGGTAGAAGTAGCCCAAGCACATAGGGGGATGTTATCCGTACTTTCCTATGGCAGAATTGTTGCCAGGGCTGTCCTGGGCGGACTCTCTCAAACTGATGGTCGGGATTACAGTCTGGTCACGGCGAGTTGTGGATTCGGAAAAGATTTTCGGAAGGGTATCCTGAAGAAAGGGATGTGTTATGGTGATGACGCCTGCTTCATCGCCCCTCACAGATCTGCCGATGTTTTAGGTAAGTGGTATTTCTCTGCTTGCATTGACCTTAATTTGCACCCAGAGTTTCAACACTAGCGTGACCTTCACGGGTTAAAGTCAGCATGCGGCGCCGTCGCACACTTGCGATGTGATAAAGGGTGTCAAAGAAAAGTAGCCCTCACCTGAGATAACCTGTGATTTTTAACTCCAGTGTCATTCAGCTCTGCGAATACCGACACGTTATCTATGTAAAACAGCTTAAATATGCTATATAGCATATGCCATTCAGGAGCATATTGAGTGGTGTGATGTAATTTTGCGTAAATTTTGAGATTGACCTTTTACCTAGAAGGACTCGAGGACGACCCCCCTTCAGCACAACCACCGTTGAAAACGCGCACGATTTCGATTTAAACATTCTTTATGCCATGAAATTAAAACCTACACGTATATGTTAAATAACGAGTCAGTTATACTCTCGGACAACAAAAAATTGCGTATCTACTCTAATCATTTGTGTCGAATTAACTTGCGTCATCTTATTCAGGACATTTCACTTAAATATATTGCTATTGTTTAGAAACTTTGAGATACATGAAGACATGTTTAATTTTCCAAGTATTATGCTCCAATCTTTTGCATCGGTTGATGAATCTTGGCCGAGTTTTTAAAGGTCAGAATGGATGTGCATGGAGGCAGCCATGTTGCTAGGACAAATCCACGTTAACCCGACGCATAGAGGAGGATTGCTTTGTCCTCAGAACACCTCTGGGCTACAACGTGATCGGGCGGTCTCGTTTTACACGTGCGAAATTATGAAAAAGGCCCCGTGAAACATTGCTTTTGATGTGATGGCTAAAGAACCACGAAGACCATTGAACCAACCATTTGAACGCACGTTTGGTAGTCATAGATTCTGCTTTGATTACCAAGTTCTTTTACCAAAAATAAAAGAAAACGATCAGCTGGGAAGATGGTAATTATGATAAAAGCATTTAATCACTATATGCAAACTGAAACGATTTTCGTACGATCTCTGGCCCTTTCAAACAAAGACACAGTTCTGTCGAATCAAATGCCTTCCGCCTAGAAAGCCTTTTGTTATGAGGGGAGGTCTCGTGCCACGTGGTTTAAAAACCAGCAGCTTCGGATAAGATCCGACTGTCTGTTGTGTTATGCTATCTTTACCTCACAAAGTCCTCACAGACTATAGCATTAAACTGCATGGATCAAGATGCTGTTCACGTCATAGAATTCAAATATAATAAATGAATGCAACTGTGCACTTATGTAACTATTTTTATTTTAATTATGAAAGAAAAGTTTTGAATGAAATCACACACTGATAGAAATGTGATTTTTAATTAATAGAAAAAGCACTCTTAGACTGTGTCCAGGCATATAGACGACTCTGTACTATCATCCTTACATCCTTTTTTTTTAAACTGTGTCTTTAATTTTATATCTTTGTTCTCGCCCCCAAAATTATTGCTGAATGTATATAAGATTGTGCTGACTACAACATGTCATTCGGTGAAACTCTCCACAGCTTCTCTTTCCTTAGGAATTCATATGATTTAAAAGTCCATGTTCTCTCTTGTGTGAGCTTTCAGTAATTTATCATTGACCAAGGAGTATTGGAGGTAAAATTTCTCAGCCGAATAACTCGAGCCAGAAGTCCAGACTGTCCAGTTGGAATCGTCTCAAATATCCTGTTACAGATTACCACGTGCAGCGTTTTGTAGCCCTTTTAACTAACTGTAGCGCCATTAAGAGCAGAGCTCAAATGTCCACCGGCGCAATCCCAAATTTAACTTTAACGCGACAGTCATCTCAGTATTTCTGATGCTTTTCACAAGTCGTTTGACGGACTTAAAGCGCTAATTTGCCCGAAGTAGCGTTGAAGTGCTTGGCATACTTAAGGATAACGTATTTTAGAGTAACAGTTATATCTAATTTTAATGAGATGTGTTCATTGCGTTGCAGGTAAAGATTATTCGGCACAAATCTATCAGTAACTACAGACATGTGTTAACGCAGTCTTTGTTCAGTGCAAGGAAGCTGACAAGATGAATAGATTCTGCTGTACGTGAGGTTTTTGGAGCCAGTGTTTCCCAAATCCAGTTCAGAGGACCCACAGGGAAAGCAGAGATTGATGCAGCTATGCACAACCACACCTGACTCAAATCCTCCACTCTGATCTGACTTTTACAACCCTGTCTTTGATCAGTTTAATGAGGTGTGTTAATACTTGGGTAGAACAGCATGCACAGTCCTATCAGCTGAGGAAATGAGAAAAGCTCCAGTAATCTGACACTGAGGGAACAGAAACAGTCAGACCAAGGATAGTGACCCCTTCCACTACAGTGTCATATATGAAATGCCCTGTCGTTTTGTATTCTCCGTGGCTTGGGGAGATGTATCGCCAGGCATTGTTACTAGGCATGTTGCAGCATGTGACTGTTTGTGTGTGTTTGACGAAGGAACCATTGTTTCTAGGGCTACCGAGGACTGCTTCTCCTTGTATGGTTCCCTCTGTGCATGTTCACCAAATGTGTATATAGAATCAGGATGACTCCTCAAAGTTTTTGGCACTTGGTCCCTCTGTAAAACAGGAGCTGAGTTCTCATGAGCTCTCTCTCTCTCTCTCTGCGGGTATGGATGAAGAGGCACTTTTGCATGTAATACCTTTGGGAAGGCTCTCAAAACTGTTATTTGGGGGCCTGCACATATTGCACTCTTTCACCCAAAACGCTCAGTTCCCTACTGACCTTAAATAGCATGAGTCTTTGCTGAAGCCTGTGACACAGCTGTGTGATTAATGCCAGAGTCCTACACTTGCTGTCCATAAGTTGCCTCTTGTGATGAGGGTCCCATAGACTGACGTTTGACGAAATCACTACTGACCAAGTGATTTACTGGGTCGGCTCTCAGGTCCTTTAAAAGGATCATTGGGAGCTGTCCTTCTCTAAAATATGGACTAGTTTTATGCACAGACCTCTGACAGGGAAGAGGTAAGGGTAAATGCCATTTCTGTTTTGAGTAAACGTGAACCTCCATTATTTAATCCAAACAAATACTGCACATTTAACATTATTTTGCTTCAGTCAGCCATTTAAGTTGGTGATGTCACCACAGTAAAATGTAGTTGCTGTAGGAAGGTCATAGCTAGGCTCCTTTTGTGTGTTTCATGTTTGCTGTACAGTCATTCACCTATCCTGCGATGACACTGTGTGTGTGTGTGTGTGTGTGTGTGTGTGTGAGAGAGAGAGAGTATGTAAGAGAAGGAGAGATGTTATGTAGACTGAAAAGTGTTGCTGAGTATACCATTCTTTTTGCTGTGGCAGCACTTGTTTGTGGTCTTGCCTGTGTTGTCAAATGGGTTTTAAATAGTTCACTCATCTTTTGTGCTGTTTTTAAGAATCTCTTTGAATTCTGCGTTTTTATTAAGTTGTTATTGTAGTCTTGTGCCCAACGCTTAAAAGACAATCAAGTGGTTAGTTAGGAAGTCAGGACGTTGACACTGTAAAGAAACATTTAATGAAGAGTAGCACAGTTGTGTACTACAAACACAAAGCAATGTTATTTATACGTGCATTCATAATTTAAATAATTCATCATGGCGGTATACGCCCACACACCCTCAACCTGCTGCAGCTACTCGGTCCAGTCAGTCTTTGTAACAGCAATAGTGTTTGAACTCCTTGACTAATTCTCTCCTTTTCTCTCACTCTGTTTCTCTCACTGTCACAGGAGTGGCAGACGGGGTGGGGGGCTGGCGGGATTATGGAGTGGACCCCTCGCAGTTCTCCGCTACTCTGATGAGAACATGTGAGCGGTTAGTGAAGGAAGGACGCTTCACTCCCAGTAGCCCTGTGGGCATCCTCACATCTGCCTATTATGAGCTTCTGCAGAACAAAGTGCCACTTCTGGGTAAGAGTATGCACACACTCACACTCACGTGAAAGTTCTTAGAAATGCTGCATTGAAGAGTTCCATACATGAAATTTTGCGTCAACGTCTCAAGTAGGATAGAATGCAAAAACAGGCTTTCGTGTATGCACGCACACAAGTGTTTCTTGCTATAGCATACATAGAGTACAAATCTGCATCGTCGAGTGAGTCACGCACACGCACACACACACACACACACACACACACACACACACACACACACACACACACACACACACACACACACACACGCAGTGCTTGGTGGAATAAATAAATATGAAACATGTAAGTTGAGTAACAGGCTCTCGCGTGTTGCTGGACTCCCCTCTATGTCTTGATTTTCATCCGAGTTAACCAGCTCAGTGAACGTTGGTTTAAAATTTATGTGTATTTTCATATTGCGTCAGTTCTGTTGTCTAATTTTAGTGTCGTGCTCTGGACAGTATGTGCAGCCCTTGGTCTTGGAAGTCCAGTGCGAGCTCCATTTGTCATAAAATCAGATTTATCATTTTAACCCAGAATGCCCTGCGTGAACTCTTTGGACTTTTAAGCTTGTTGTAAAACTCCTTGAAGAACCAGAAAAAGAACAAGAACTCCCACTCCTTACATGCTAGTACAGAGTTTAAAAAAGCTCTGGCATTTAAAACACAGGTTGTATTTTTCAGAAATCCGATATCATAGGGGAATGGAAAGCAGTCCCCTCCTGGGGGTCACTAGGTTGTGTTGTTTGTCACTCTAAAGTGACCTGCTTTTATTTTGGGAAGATGAGTAGCACTAATGGTCTCTAGGTGACCAGTCTCTCTCGGCCAAGGTCATTTAGTCAGTTAGGCCTGTGTTTAGACGGAAGCAGAGCGATAAAGTTTGAATGGTAAACATTTCTGCTGCTCTTTCCAACCAGAAGACCAACCTCTTCGCGACTTAGAATGTGCCTCTCACAAGTTACTGCAGGGGTCTTTTACAACAGAAATGGAGAGATATCTGTAACGCCCTAATTGACCCCCTGTACTTGCCTGATATCAGCCCCTCGTTTAGCCTTTTAGTAGGCTGTCCATTGATTTGATTTCTCACTCACTTGTGCAGTCTTTCAGAAGAATGTCTTTTTGCCCTTTCTTTCTGTTTTTTACCCCCCTTTCTGTTTTTTTTTTACCTACCCTTCCCCGTTCCTTATTGACATGGCAACTAACACACATCATCTCTCTCTTCTCCTTCTTCCACGTAGGGAGCAGCACGGCTTGCATTGTTGTTCTCGACAGGCGGAGTCATCGGTTACACACCTGTAACCTTGGCGATTCGGGCTTCCTGGTGGTCCGCGGGGGTGAGGTGGTCCACCGCTCCGACGAGCAGCAGCACTATTTCAACACGCCCTTTCAGCTGTCGATCGCCCCGCCCGGGGCAGAGGGCGTGGTGCTGAGCGACAGGTGAGTTTTAGAGTGTGGATGCATGAAAAAGGAACGCTGAGAGGTGCTTTACGCACTGATGGACCAGATTTGTTACAGAGGCTTGAGTAACGTATCCCAGGCTGTAGAAACTGCTGAGTGTTTACAGTGCATGGGGCATTTCTGTTGCTGAGAACGACCACACTCGTATAGATTCGTCCGTTTGATCCTTGCCCTGACATGTCCTCTACATTGCTTTGGGATCTGCTTTGGACACGTCTAGCTGTGTTCCTTTGACCTCCAGCCACAGGCTGAGTGGCATGTTAGCGGTCTGGCATTTGCTGTGTGTGTGTGGTGCCAAGTTCCTTTTTGCGTTAGGAGTAGAAAGGGCCATGTGATGCCAGCCACTCATTCCCATACAGCTGCCAGGGGCAAGCCGCCAGCTACCCACACACACACACACACAGACACACACACACACGCCTGCAGCACCAATCACAGCGCGAGGGTATCCTGGAGGACCTGTTACGTTCAGCCAGTCCTGTCTCAGTCGTGTCCTGAGGGTTTGTTTTCTTTGTGGTTGCTGTAGGGGCTGGGCAGGGCAGAGGCCATATTATTTTGAGCCCCTCGTGCACGGCTAAATTTATACGAGACCTTTCATGTTTTATGTTGTTGTGTTCTGTACAGAGGATGGTATGAACAGATTCTGTTCAGGCCACTGCTCTGGTTTTCTTTCTGTTGGCTTCTTTACCTCACAGCTCAGAGCGCACTTCTGCAAAGCACAAATTCTCAATGACGAGCTGCTTCGTTATCGCCGTGCTCTGTTTGGTTTGAGAGGGAAACAAACATGTCACCTCAAGGTCACAGACAATGTCCTCTGAGATCTTTTCACCAAGCGCTGCAAGAGCTCCTGTTCTTTCCTCTACGTTATCATTATCATAACATTTATCATTGAAGGTATCATCAAATTTTTCACTCTTGCCTCTCATTCACCTCTCACCTTGTCTCAAAAAACTTTACATGTGCTTCAGTGTGTGTGTGAGAGAGAGAGAGAGAAGGAAGGGAGAGAAGGAAGGGAGAGAGGAGGAGAGGACATAGCGCGTGCTCTTGATCTCAGCACCGTCTTTACTGAGAGAGATCGGAATAAGACAGAGTCTTTACTGAGAGAGATCGGAATAAGACAGGGTCTTTACTGAGAGAGATCGGAATAAGACAGGGTCTTTACTGAGAGAGATCGGAATAAGACAGGGTCTTTACTGAGAGAGATCGGAATAAGACAGGGTCTTTACTGAGAGAGATCGGAATAAGACAGGGTCTTTACTGAGAGAGATCGGAATAAGACAGGGTCTTTACTGAGAGAGATCGGAATAAGACAGGGTCTTTACTGAGAGAGATCGGAATAAGACAGGGTCTTTACTGAGAGAGATCGGAATAAGACAGAGTCTTTACTGAGAGAGATCGGAATAAGACAGGGTCTTTACTGAGAGAGATCGGAATAAGACAGGGTCTTTACTGAGAGAGATCGGAATAAGACAGGGTCTTTACTGAGAGAGATCGGAATAAGACAGGGTCTTTACTGAGAGAGATCGGAATAAGACAGGGTCTTTACTGAGAGAGATCGGAATAAGACAGAGTCTTTACTGAGAGAGATCGGAATAAGACAGGGTCTTTACTGAGAGAGATCGGAATAAGACAGGGTCTTTACTGAGAGAGATCGGAATAAGACAGGGTCTTTACTGAGAGAGATCGGAATAAGACAGGGTCTTTACTGAGAGAGATCGGAATAAGACAGGGTCTTTACTGAGAGAGATCGGAATAAGACAGGGTCTTTACTGAGAGAGATCGGAATAAGACAGGGTCTTTACTGAGAGAGATCGGAATAAGACAGGGTCTTTACTGAGAGAGATCGGAATAAGACAGGGTCTTTACTGAGAGAGATCGGAATAAGACAGGGTCTTTACTGAGAGAGATCGGAATAAGACAGAGTCTCGAAGGAGACAGCCGAGAGCAAAAGGCCTTGTTTCCAGGAAATTAACGTAACTCCTTGGAGTCACTCCAGAGGGCACAAAATGTCTGGGGAGTTTGGTTACCCTCAGCTGCCTCCCAGTGGTGTCTGTGAGAACTCCGTGTCTCCTAACCCTCGTTTCCGTACTCGAGTTACAAACCCGATCAAGTAACGGCAGACGGTTTCCCAGACTGATGTCATTCTCTGTCGTAGCACATTCTCATTTCTGTAAGAATGTTAGACGATCTTCACGACAATCATTCTTCCCATGAGTCGTTTAGACTAAGACACCCTGAGTTACATTTAAGAAGTATTTTCACGCTTCAGGTTTATGAGGATTGACAGCAGTATAGTATATTGTATGATGGTATTGCACACTGTGTACTTCTGTGATAAACACTTAGCGGAGCTGTCCTCTCTGGACTGTACTGTCTTTTGAGCAGTTGTTCCATTAACATGAAAGGGACTGGTCGCTTCGAGCGTGTAGCGCTCTACGTGCGTCCCCAGCTGACACTGCGCTCTCCTGTCTCTCCTCTCCCGCAGCCCCGAAGCAGCAGACAGCTCTTCTTTCGACGTCCAACTGGGCGACATCATCCTGACTGCCACTGACGGCCTCTTTGACAACATGCCTGATTACATGATCCTGCAGGAACTCAAGAAGCTGAAGGTGAGGGCACACCCGCATGCTTACGTGCATTTCAGTGCGTATATTTATACGTGTGTGTGCCCTAATGCGGTAGATGTACACGCCTTTCACTGACTTGCATTTGCAGAACACCAACTACGACAGCATCCAGCAGACGGCCCGCAGCATCGCCGAGCAGGCCCACGAGTTGGCCTACGACCCCAACTACATGTCCCCTTTCGCCCAGTTTGCCTGTGATAATGGCCTGAATGTAAGAGGTGAGTCAAAGTCAGATGTAAACCCTTATCTTCCTTTATCATCAGGAGGGACAAGTCAGGAGAGAGCGACCTTTTCTATGCAAAGCTTTGTGTAAAAAGTTTTCTAGCTGCGGAGACCGACGTATTTGGCCCAGGTTTTTTTTTTTGTTTGTTTTAAACGGCTGTCTCCTTGCTTTGGTGCTCCTTAGGGGGAAAGCCTGATGACATCACTGTGCTGCTCTCCATCGTGGCAGAATACACAGACTGAAAGGTGTTCTCCGGAGGTGTTCTCCTGCCCGTGCGCCAGCGTCTTCCGCCCCCGTTGGCCCTCTTCCTATTGCACTGCTTCCTGATGTTCCTGGAACCCTTGCTCTGAAGACCATCTCGCATTTTCTTCATCCCCATGTCATTTCTTCCATTGTCAAGTTGTTCTCCGTTTAACGAGAGGTAGTGAATAAGGACGGCATGGAACTGCTGGTTTTGTGGCAATTCCAAAATTAAAAAGGATGTTTTTTGCTGGTCCTATATTTATGAGCTCACCAACACCCTAGAGCATTAAAGGGATGAGAGTCCCCCAAACTCCTCATTTATATCAGTTGAATATTCAGTTATGTTGCTTTTGTCCCTGGTGGGTGTTTGGGTTTTGAGGAGGGTCTTGGTATCTTAGCAATGAGGGCCATTATCTAGAGGTGCTTCTGAGGTCTTTCTTCCCCGTAGACTGGGGACAGAGGTGAGGAACTGTATTATTTTCCCATTTGGAATAGAGAAGGAAAAAAAAAAGAAAGTAATTTTCTTTTGGTTACAGCATACATGTCTGATATGAGTGTGCACCCCAAGTCATCTGAATGTCTTTCACATCCTTGCGTGTTGACTGTCTGTGTTTTCTTGTTAGCCGTGCCAGTTTGTCTGATTTTTTTTCAGCTTAAGTTTGGTAATGAACAGAGTGAGGAAGGGAGGGAGGGAGGTTTCTTGGTCACTGGGTTTGGGAAGTGCTTTAACGGAATAGCTGACCGGTTCAGTTGAGTTTTGCGGCCTGCTCCGGAGGGGAAGTGGCTTATCTCTCGTAACTTTCACTAATGAATGTGTTGAGGCCCAGAGGAAGCCCCACGTGCTGTAAGGTTCGGAAAAGGTCTGATAATGTGTACACATAATAGTACCGTGTCAGATCACTGAGATGTGACTGTTTTGCATTAGAGGCATTTGTTGAAAAGGAGTTGGCTATGCTGATCATGTCCTAGCATCACCACTGCACAGACTGTCAAAGGAAAATATAATTATTTTCAGATATACACAGAAACTATCAAACGTGTCTGTGTGTGTGTGTGTGTCTGTCTGTCTGTCTGTCTGTGTGGGTGTTTGTGCACGAGAGAGATTGTATGTATGTTGGGTCTAAACTGTCTAATGTTTGGATGCGTCCTGTGCTCTTTACCATTGAGCCAAGTGTTAAACAACACAAGGTTAAAACTAGCATCGGGGATCGCTTTTAATGAAATCTATAGGTCAGATTTGAAATATAATAAAGGTTTTATTTTTATAACATTTCCTTTAAGTGAGTAAGGTTGAAAAGAAGGTGAAAGTAAAATGTATTCTTTTGACCTTTTGGATTAACTGTGTTAATCAAGGGATTTTGTGAACAGATAGACTTGGGTGTAGTATTTGTGTTGAAGTTTTCTCACCCCCCCCCCCCCCCTAATTTTTGGTCTAGATTTCTTCTGTAGAATTACTTGTATTAATGTGCTGCTTTTATTTTGTAAATTAAGGTATGTGTGTGTGGGTACATTTATTTATATGAAGGTTCTTAACCTGTACAATACAAATATGCGAGTGGGTGTCTTTCTCTTACAAACTCAAGAGCTGCGTCAGACCGTACCGTCATTGGAAGCTTCTGGATATTTCTGCCGCTAGTAGAGATTTGTGGAGAAACCCATCTTTTGCGGCTTAGGTCTGCAGAATGTTGAGCTCAGATAGGATGTACCAAAGACAAGAGTCCCAACTGTTCTCGTTGTTTGGTCTTGTTGTTTTCCTCTAGATTTGACTGAGAAAGCTTAAAGCAATACGCTAAAATGAAAAGGTTCTGGATAATTTTCTGAATTTATTTTCATGTATATTTCCAATTTTCTGTCCATCACATGTTTGAAATCCTTGGTTTAAAAAAAAAAAAAAAAAAAAAAGGAACAAACTTTGTTTGGGAAGAGTGTGAATTGGAGAACCAGACACAGTAACTCTTAAAAATGAAAATGCTGCCTGTGTACAACGTTTGATATGAAACACGCAGACCTGAAAACATTTTAAGTCCACGTTGGGTAAAGGTCTGTCAGGTGGTCAGAATGGAAAAGAGACAGAGAGGGGGGGAGAGGGAATGCTGCATAAATCGTGCCTCGAATGCAACTTGACCAGAACTGTGGTCATATTTACTGTGTGGTCATATTTACTGTGTCCTGTCCTCTTGAGTTTGTAACCATGTTTTCTTTCAAAGTCGTTGTGTACGAATCCTTGAAGACAAACCAAAGTAGGAAAGCCATAATACCAGCACGACCAAGGTATCCCTTGCACCCTTATCGCGCGCCATGATAGTTCTCTTGAAGACTGCAATCGTTACATATTGACAATTTCAGAGTCATTGTAGTGTCCTACATTTTGGGTTTTTTTTTTTTTTTGAACATATATATATTCAAACAAAAATCAACCAAGCAGCCAGTAAAGTTCAGTAAAGGCTATCACGACAATAAACTCTCTGTACATGACAATAAAAATATGTGTGATCTAGATGCAAAGATCTTCATTTTAGCTGCAAATTATTTATTTTCTTTGTGTAAATGAAGCAAACTGAGTGTCTCGCTGCATGGCAAGCTGTTTCTGTCTGGGCTAGGTGTATCTTTGTCTTTTTTTGTTTGTTTGTTTGTTTTTGGATGGGGATTGGGTTTAGTTTCTTTTTTCTTTTTAATGTATGTATGTATGTGTGTGTGACCGTCACAAAGCACTGGGTCCCTCTGATTAACAGTCTGCAACTCCAGTTGGTTGTTCTTGGTGGTGTGATTAATCTGTACTTTTCTGTGCTGTCGGTGGTACAGGATTGTCCAGTATTATTATGTAATATAAATCCAGATGTAGTTCCCGTCAAGATATCTGATGCTACGAATAAGAATATTCAGTAATAATTGTGAAGGGGAAATTTCTATTTCTGTGACATTTGGAGTGCACAAGGATCAGAGGGGCATGCAACAGCATCACAGAGCTCAAATGATGCGCACCGTGTCCGCCTTAAAAGAATCAACTACTTCTACCATTCAGTGAAGAGGCAACTACTACCATTCTATCAAGAGGCCTTGTGTGGCAAAGCTAGCTTGTCTTGTCAGGACTTGGATGTTGCTCAATGTTGTCCCTTTAAAATGTTTCTTTCTTCTCTCAGCATCTTGTATCCCTAGCTCTCTCTATCTTTCTCTGTCTCTCTCTCTCTCTCTTTCTCTCTCTTGTGTGATTGTTTTCGATGGTGCTTTTGCAGTCAAAACGAGTCTCTCAGTCTCTAAGCAGACTTTGTTCGAATGAGAACTACACTTTTTGTGTGTACAGTGTAACAATGCAAGAATAGTTTCTGTAAATATGTTTTCAAAGTTGTAAAATATTTAAATAAAAAAATATAGTATTTATACTAAATTTTATGACTCTGGATTTTCTTTGTGAGTTACGCAATGTTCATATATAATCACACCCAAAATTTTGTGTAAATCTAAAATCATTTGTGTTTCACTGTCTTTCATTAATATATTAAAGATCTCTAATGTAGTAGGAGATCTGTAGGAACATTTGCCATACTTTAAATGGATAAGGAGAATGCATAGATATAAAACTGCTGAGGTGAAGCTGTGAGGCTGGGTTTCTAGGCTTGCTTTTGTCAGTTATGAGCTTATGTAGTTATCAGCTACATGGACTGACCTGTCAGTGAACTCCTTCAGAGAGGTCTGTTAGAGGGAGCGTGAGGGTGCGTGACGGCGGGTTTCTGAAAGAGAAACGCAGGCTATTTTTACCCTGCTTTTTTAACCACGTTGAACAACATGAGTCAGACTCGATATCTTCTCTGAGCCGTCGACAGTGACTCTTACAAACCGTAACAGCGTGTGAAATTATGTTTGAGTGCACAGCTAGAACGCTATAAGGTCTGTTAAAACGGTAAAGCTCTTCAAAATTTGATTTGACTCTTTCTCCCTAGCCTTAAACCAAAAATCAACTTTTTTTTTTTTTATCTACTTTGAATTCTGATTTGATACAAATAAGTATAGTTGAATTGACAAGTTTCACTATTTTCTGTTTGCTTTTAATTTGTAGAATTGGGATTTGCAGATTACAGGCTAACTAGCAACATCCCTGTGGTATGTATAGTCTTTTGTTTGAGCAAAATGATCTCGTTGGAGATGTATGTCTCTCTTCCCCCGCAAATAAGAGACAGCGTGCGGTGAGCATGACCTTGAGTTCAGAGATTGCAAACCATTTAGCATGTCCTGGTGAACACAGGGGCTGTGTCAATTTGTGTCTAGAATCCCTCCAGCACCCTTTGACCTCAGTCCATCCTTCCACTCACCACCCCCCCCCCTCTCCCTCCTCCTCCTCTCACCTCCCCTCACACACACACACACACACACACACGCACACGAACACGTGATTGCTCTGCTCTGCTGATCAGTACAGAGGAAAGGCAGAGTGGGGGAGGAGAGTCCTGAGTAAGTATGCACGTGGATTATGACCCAGATGTGCAGTGATGTCACATACTCTGAGCTGACAACCTGCTGTGTTCCAACATAATATATGCCTTCTTCACATAGGAACAGATACACATAGGCAAACACCTTTTTCAAACTTTACGCATCATTAATTTTTTTACACATGCATATTCTAGCATCAGGTAGTGTTCTTGATGGTGGGGATAGCAGTTATAGGAATATTTATGTCCCTGATTTTATTCAGAAAATTTGAGATGTTTTCTGCAAATTTATTTCTCTATGTATCTCCAAGAATCAATGAACATTGGAAAACAAATTGTATTGCATACTTTTGAAAAGTTCCCTAATTATTTTAGTATCATTTAACTGTCTAGGACCAATACAAAGAATCATTTGATGCCTTTGGGATCTCATTCACTGTTCTAAAAGTGAATTTCCTTCAATTCAGTTAAGTAATTGTATGTTTCAGTGCAGGCTGTCTTCACTGTGAAACTGTTAAAAAGAAATATGGTGAATTTCAAAGACATCCTGCACTCTGAGTCAGGTACAGACCAGTGCTCCAGCATGACTGTACCAGCGGGCCTCATATAGTGAGCAACATGAGCACATCTGACTGAACCGGCATCTCATGTGTGAATGGGAACAGACATGCGCATAATCATGCAGTGAACAAACGCTGTGGTTGTGTGTTGAACTCCTGGCCAGTAGATGGCTGTGTTACAACTGTTTCGAAGCTCCCACACACCACCAAGACTAAGGACGAAGAAAACACGTTGTATGGCACAAGTAAAGAACGAAAGTCTGTGCGTAAATGATGTAAAATGTAGTTAAATACTAAATCAATTTGCGGTCCGCGGTGATGGACACAGTATGCCCTGCGCTCACGGACTTGAATTTAAACCCTGACCTTTCTCAAGACGGAGATTCGGTCTCCGATCTGGACGACCAAACCAAAGTAGAGGACTATGGAGGGTTTGCTGATCTGTCCGAGCTGCCGATAGAAGTTAGCGACAAACGACCCACATGTATGCGATGTTGGTGAGTGTCACACACGATCTCTTCTTTTGAGTGCAGAGCATTTCGAAGCGCCACTCACACGATTTTCTGTAGTTTAGAGAACATCTAACTACACGAAACACCTACTGATTCCTAAGGATCACTACCGCCTCTACAGGATTTTTCTGTACCTTTGTGGTAGTGGTTGTCAGTCTGGAGCGCTTGCTTGAATATCATTTTAATTCATCTCATTGTTTTAATGTAGCCATAACCTGATGGTTTTCTCTTTTACATGAACACCTTTCTCTGAACACTGTTCATATATTTAAGACTTAGCACACTTTTTATACATCAGTATGTGACGATAAAACTGAGTACAATAATCAATGAATATGCAATGTTCTCACTTACTCTATCATCAAATCAATATCTGATATTTTCAATATATCTGAAACTCTAGAAAACGTTATTAAAATTCTATACAGTGAAGAAACGAATATTTAAAAGATGTCGGTGTGTCCGTCTTGTTATCTGTGGTTATAAATGACCTCTGTTCATGTGTAATTCATTGATAGATTTCACACCTACTGAAAGACAGTTTATACATATGAATCAAAGATTCAGCAGTTCTTATCTATTCTGATTCTTATGCACATTTGGTTTAGCTTGACATGATCTATACAATCTGGTGTCTTATACAAAAATGCAACAATGAATTATTTGCTGTTGTAATAATAGTGCCTGTTTTGACCATTTAGGGTTTTTAGACCCCAGTCTCATTGGAATTGAGACCAGAGTAACTTTGCAGGGGTACTCAAGAGTACTTCAGCAGGACTATGACTGTGCAGTCTTACAACGACTCCTGTGTGTGTGTGTGTGTGTGTGTGTGTGTGTATATATATGTATATATTACACTTATTACACTTTCCACACTCACTACCCCCTAACAATGCAGTAAGGCTAATATGTTGAAGAAAAACTCCATGTAATACATTATAATTTAAATGCATTGATGGTTGTTTGGTTGTTTACCCTCCCACTTCAGCCGGCCTGTTAAGGTGTGTCTCTGTCCATTCCTACCAGCTCGGCCACTACAAGTGTCCACCTCTCTCTATATTGTCCAGCATCCAGCAGAGGTTGGTTCAAATAAATCTCTTGTCTGTCTGCATACCTCAAGCCATAACATAAAATTACATCAGTCGGTGTATTGACCTATATTTTACATTATTAAAATTCAGTGTTCAGTGCAGTTGGGTGGCTTTCTACTGTTCTTTGCCCTTGTATTTATGCATTTCATCCTGTTCTCTCCTCTCTCTCTCTCTTTCTCTCTCTTTTTAGGAAAGTCGAGTGCTACGGACTGTTCCTCTACTTGCAGCCTGCCTGCCTCCAGGAAAATGTAAAGTCTTAGTTGGGAGAAGATTCAGTGAGGAGCGGTATGGTCTTTTATTCAGTGATGTCTGACCATTTGCATTGCTGAGACATAGAGGCTCCATATCATTTCTCTCTATCTCTCTCCCTCTCTCTCTCTCTGTGTGCGTGTGTGTGTGTGTGTGAAATAGTTATAGCTCTGCTCAGTCTCTCCTCTGAAAGATGAGAAAGAAACTTGCGAGACATTTTGTACCTGTCTCTCATCTCAGAAATCACACATCCCTGGAACAATCTTGCGTGTTATGACATCAACAGAGAGTAATCAGGTCCAGACATCGAAGTCACAACATTTCCGTTACTAGACTGTTTTTGGCACCATCTAAACACTACCAACCCTCTGTTCGTAAACAGTGTGTGTGTGCACATGTTAATGTGTGTTGATGTTTCCAGATACCCTGAACTGGCCACAGTGTGTAAGGATCAGCGGACTCTGATCTTATACCCTGGCTCAGGTGCTCAGAACCTGGAAGAACTGGACCAGAACTTCAGTGAATCAGAGCACAATGTCATCATCATCGATGGCACCTGGAGTCAAGCCAAAGACATGTTTCTCAGAAACAGCCTCTTCCGCCTGCCAAAACAAGTACGATTGCATCTGCATGTGTCTATCTCCTTTCCCCTATGTTCTTTTTCTCTCACACACATCTCTTCTGTAATTACCCTTCATTCTTCTCTTGTTCTTTCAGCTTTTTTCTATAAATATTTTATCTTACTGTATATACATCTGTTATGAAACTCACTCATCACTCACTCATGCCTTTACACATAAACACACAGACACAGACACACACAAATAAACCACACACTCCTGTACTCCCTCACACACTCAAGGTTACGCACCCCCGCACATACAAGGGCTCTGCACTGATAATTGTCAGGACAAGTGAAATGTTACTCAGTTGCTCATTTCATCGTGAATTGTCACGAATGCCCGTAAAGTCCAGTGGTTCCGTATTAAAGGTCTGTGTGCTGTTGTCCCAGGTGCAGCTCCAAAGTGCCCCCTCCAGTCAGTATGTGATACGCACTCAGCCCACCAACATGTGCCTGTCAACGCTGGAATGTGCTGCTGTCACCTTGTCCATCATGGAGAAAGATCACAACATACAGGAGGTAGAGACCGTACAAAGACGTAATCAGAATCTGTCATTGATAATATCATCCAGTGATATGGTTGCATGAGATTAAGCACTGCCACGTTCAAGGACTTAATGATTCCTTAAACTGCTGTTGTCAACTACTTTCCATTACTGTAATTTTTTTTTACCGTCGTGTCAGTCACTGAACTGGTTCAATTCCCTATCTCGCCCTGCTGCTAACATGTGGTGAATCTTTGACATGTGGACAGTAGTATTTTACAAGTCAGTGGTAAAGGCCAGCACAGCTAAATACTTACATACCCTCAACCCCCATGTAATGTAAAGATCACTTCAGAGGGGTTGTGTGTGTGTGAATGTGCTTATGATATGGTGTCATGTGCTGTGTCAAATCTGTGCCACGTACCTGTATGAAGAGCAGATAAATGATGTGGAAACAGATGTCTGTGTTTATCTGGAATAGTAAGGGACCAACTGCTGACTGTTCTGTGCAGGTTCTCCTGAGGCCTCTCCAGGCACTGTGCTCTTTCCAGCTCCAGCACGGTGCTCAGATCCACCACAGTAAAGAGCACCTTCTACGGACTGGTGCGTATGACAGACCCATGCCCAAAAATAAACGCAAGATCAAGAGGATGCAGAGACTTCTCACCAACCAGAACATATGAAGGAAGCCCACAGAACTGATGTCAAAACACACCACAAGACAGAAGTTAGAGGGGACCTTTTGGGGGAAAAGGGACTTTTGTGAAATTGCCTCACTGTACATGTGTATCTAGCTTTTATAGCCTCTGAGACAGATGTTCTGTATCTGAGTCAGGGTTGTAAGGTGGTAACAAATTTTTGTGTATTAAAGCTGCACAGTCACCTGTAGCCATCTCACAGTGTGTTTTAATTTTGGACGGTTCGTCGCCCCAAGGTTGGTGAGGGCTGATGATGTCCAAAGATGTGACCCAGTGTTGTTTGTTAAATGCACATGATGTTAATCCAGTCTTCCTCTGGGGATGGTCAGTACTATATCAAATCAGAAAGCAAATGAGGAAAAAATAGTCCCAATACCTGTATGTCAAATTTTCTTTTGTGACTCAAATTTGATCTTTTTTTCTTTTGGCTGAATACTGAATCTGATCACCTCCATTTTGGGAATTCAGCAGAGTAACAGAGTAATTGTAAATCTGTGGGTGTAAAAACTGTCAGGGAGGAGAATATTTTAATAATTCTGTGTTTTGTGTTTCAAATGGGGCCCGGCTTCCAACATCATTGGTGTTTGGACTAAATGTAAAAATGTTAAAAAAATTACACTAAAATAAATTATTTCTGCTAAAAAATACAGTTATGGAATTTCAAAATTGCAGAAAAAAAAACAAAAACACTGTTTAACATACTAAAGCTTTTCATGACGAAAACAACTGCCTAAGAAAAATATAAACCCTGATGCAGATTGAAATGCAAATGCACCAATCAGAAAAGGTGTAGATGAATTGGTATTATGTTTTAGAACACCAATCAGCACACTGGATACAGTGAGGTAGCCAATAGAATTAGCCAAAGAGTCCAGGTGAGAAAACGAACTCTTCCTGTCTGCATAGCACTAGTTTTTTTGGCTTTTACATAGACTCTTTGGCTATCCACTGCTTTCATCTCTTATTTTTATGCAGTGGTCAACTAATACACATGCAACACTCACCTCTCCATGTAGTGACATTCAAGACTTGCGTATTGCACCCTCAGACTAACAAAATATCATACTCTACTTAAACTCACAAGGTCTGGGAGTAGGCAGGGGGGGAAGTGAAGGAGGTATAATATCCACTGCACACACCCCTCTTGTGTAGTTATAGTAAACTTGCTTGAGACATTGCTAAATGAGGGGAACCCAACCTGCCAGTGTTGTGCGCCCTCTTGACCCCTAGAGTATGATGGTGCATACTTTTTAGGATGCACCCTGAGAGACTTGAAACTGGTGAGTTCTCCCGAGCACCTAGCAAATAATTTGGCATCTATAGGAACCAAGTATATTTAGGTATTTGTTAGAACCGAGTGCTGAAGTATATTTTAATCTTTAAGATAGAAAAATAAATAGACCTGGACGGCATAATTAGTGGAATGAGTAAATATAACAAAAATGCATTATGAAATACGCTCTTTATTTTTTTGTATTTCTATAAAGTTCACTCCGGCATGTCCCTCTAGCGCCTAAATATTATATTTCAACACGGTATGGTCTTCGAAGCGGCTCTGACTAAAGAACATCCGACTGGCAATGGACCAATTGAGTCTTTACATCGAATGGATGTAGTCTTTCTGGGCGTACACCACAATTTTTCTGTCCTATCAGACAGCAAAAAGTGGTTTCAGAGGCGGAAACCAATAATCTGATTGGATTTTGAGGGTTTCGGTGCAAAAACTCGGACAGTATTCTAATACACATGCTAAAATTGTTGTAACATTTCATTATGGAAAATTAAATTACAGTTATTTGGGAAAAGTTAGTTTCGAGGTAAGTAAGGTTGTCCTCCTCTAATGAATCGGCCACAATTGATAAATGACTGTAAGTTACTGTGTCAGGTGTTGATCTTTTTTTCCGCTTTTTTTGTTTTTATTATTTACGTCAGACATGTTCTAGTCCTCATATCTGTTTTAGTCAGCCTAAGAATTTGCTTTACTGTGACACGCTCTCTTTATGAATATTTTTACTCGATGTGATGCGTAGATTGACCGACAACGGCCCGGTGATGACGCCCTCTGGCCGCAATTTTTTAACAGCTTAATTGTTACGAATCAAATTCGTCGACTTTACCTATGACCCGTTGCTCACTGAGCAAAGTGCAGTCAGAGTCGCCTAATTAACATTCGTTGAAGGTATGTTTTTGAGTAATTTACGCAATTCGCTGACATTTTAGGACCAAAATGGGAAGCTTGCCAGACACGACAGAACTATCCAAAAGGGTAGAAAACACCTTAATCTGCTACCACAATATTGAGGACAACGCATGGAGAATAACAAAAAAATCTGTAAGTGCTTTGGGTTAGTGTGCTTTTACCAGTACCCACTGTGCAGTGTACTTTGTTATTGTGCCAGTGCTGAGTGTACTTTTACTAGTACGCACTGTGCAGTGTACTGTCGTACTGTGTCTCACCGAAATAATACTTGTTACATCCTATTTTACAGTCTCTCTCTCTCTCTCTCTCTCTCTCTCTCTCTCTCTCTCTCTCTCTCTCTCTCTCTCTCTCTCTCTCTCTCTCTCTCTCTCTCTGCCGCTGCCTCTGCCTCTGCGCGCACATACGGTCATCATGAGTTAATGCTGGAAGTACTGTTTTTACTTGTCAGTAAATCAGTGGGATTTTGGCCAACAGAAGTAAAATTTCAGGAACTCTTTTGCTTCCTTATTGCGCTTTTGTTTTATATATTTGTTTTCTGTATCATATGATAGTGAGGTATGTAACTGTGGATGCTTTTTTCTTGGTATGTGAAAGTGTATGATAGCGCGTGAGAACATATCCTGCTTGTGGTAAAAAAGTGTGAAAAGTATGTATCATGGGGACTGCCCAAAAAATTCTGTTCTGACATAATCATCACACCTTTTATGTCACTTGTATTCCAGTGTGCTGTCATTTTCTTATTTTGACAGTGGTTCAATGTTTCAGAAATTATTTTTCTATTACAGAAAGATGTCACAGTCTGGAGAAAGCCATCAGAGGAATTTAATGGATTTCTGTGAGTCCTAAAAATAGTCATCACCAACATAGGTTTTCTTTCAATGATTACGAGTAATTGCCGTTCATCATGTCAGTACAGAATAATTGATATGCCAATTCATATTAAAACATAAAAAACATTGCTTCTTATTATCTAAATGGGGCTTTTAAAATGACAAGATTAAATTAGTTTTATTTAATTTTTTTTTAATTTAAAATCACCAGTTATTTATCTATCTATCTATCTATCTATCTATCTATCTATCTATATATTTTTTTAATTTGTTTGCTCACTTACTCCCTTATGTGTTACAGTTACAAAGCACAGGGCCTGGTTCAGGAGATTCCTGGAAGAATCATAGATTACATTCGTCCAGGCCCATACAGATTAGACTGGGATAGCCTGATGACATCAATGGACATTGTAAAAACACTTGATAAGGTATTTTCATCTAAACAATCTACAAAACAAATGTTATGCCTAATGTATTTATTTACCGACCCACCCTTCAAACTATTTCTTTCTATGTTTATTTCTTTATAAGAGTTCCCTTGACCAAAATAGTAACCCTGCCCATTATCCCATTGACCTTGACCAAATAGCCGAACTGATGTCAGATCCATGTGAAATGGCACGACTGGAAGATGAGATCACATGGTCATCATGCACAATCATTCCTTGACTGAATATGGTTTTAGCAAGGCTAGATAGTTTGTGGTGGGTTGTTTCACAAAACTCAAATAATCAAATTTTCGCTTTGCTACACCCTGGACAAAGTGTGCCAATATTAGATAATTAATGAAATATGTAAATAAATAGGAAAAAAATCAGCTTATGAACAAACAAAAAATTAATGCTGCATTTTGTTTCATTATTTCTATTGACATGCCTGCTTTGACTGATTGATTGATTGACTGATTTACTGATTGACTGGTTCATTCATTCATTCATTGATTGCATGACATTTGTTGCTCATTAAAGGGGAGCAAACCAGCAATGTGACAGATGGCTTAGGAATTGCTAGACATATGTATAAATATGAAACTATACAGCTTTGGCTCCATGCGATTAACAAGACCTAATAATTATATGCTATGATCATTTTTTTGTACAATTATTTATATATTTATAATTGTATTTGCGCTGCACTTATTGTTGTAATTTTTTTGAGGAAAAGCATTTTAAATAGAATTTGTTTTTGTTGTTGTTTTAGAAAGGTTGTTGTGTGATGCGATACACAACAGCAGGACAGCTGTGGAACATCATTGCTCCAAGAGAGTTTGTAGATTTCTCCTACACAACTGATTTTCAGGACGGACTTTTGTCCTGTGGTAAGTGGCATTTCACAGAGATTCACCTGTTTGGTTCTCTGTGTGGTCAGTTGTTCAGCGCTGCCTGTGTTCTGTCCCACCATGTGGAATTACACTTGATTTACTTGATTTAATCCTCACTGTGAACAAGGGGATTTTTATGAGTCATTATTCAGTGAATACAATACGCAGTTAAAATGACTTTGACTCACAGTCTGATGGACAGTAAGAATGATGGGACCTCAGAAAGGGCTTTTAAACTGATTTTTATGTAACATATCAAAGATATATGGAAGATATTGGTCAATTATTACTATTGCTGATTAATGTTCTTATTAGCTATAGTAGTTTACAGGTTAATTACAGGTTATTTATAATACACTACTATAAGTAATTTGGGACATAAGTAAGGTAAAAAGTAGTGCCAACTAATAAATCGCATTTTCATCGTCATCAAGATATGAACATGCGCGATAAACACATCGCAAAAAACTGCCTGAAACGCGATGAATAAGAAAAATCATTTTGTTTACACGCACCATGCATTCACGTTCAGTATGCGAACATTTGACCTATCAGATGGAGCCCTGCATGCATGGGCCACGCATTCACACCATTTGGCCAATCAGATGAAGCCCCAACTAGCTGTTAACTACCCTTATATTAGTTGGTGTCAATTTGGTGATGACTGCGAGGTTACCTAACCTGGTGACTGAGGAAAGAGAGAAGAGCGAGGAAAATATAGTTGACGAAGACCTTGTAGTGGAAAAGAACAGCACTTCTGCTATTTGGAATTATTTTGGTTTCAGGGAAGACGACGGGTTACAAACACAGGTACTGTGTAAAACATGCCGAACAGTTTGTTCAATAAAAGCATGATCGAAATTACGACAAGTCACACTGAGGGAAAAAAATTCTTGAGATTTCAAGAGTAAGGTCGTAATATTACGACAGTAAATTCGTAACTGAGAACAAAAGAGTCATGATATTACGAGAATAAAATCTTAATTTAATGAGGGTAAAGTCCTAATATTTCAAGAAAAAAAAAGTTGTAATTTCACGAGAATAAAGTAGTAATTTTACGAGAGCAAATCATATCACGAGAATAAAATCGTAAAATATCGGGGAAAAAAATAGCAATATTTGTAGGAAAATGTATAACCAGCAAAAAACAAAACGGCCGAGAGGACAGTCGGTGGCAGCTTGAGCCTGCTGCTGGTAACTGCTGTTTGTCTCTTGCGCTGTTGCACAATCACAGTTTCTTGCACAATCTTTTCAAACTCTTGATACTTATGATAATGTGGTGCTGATGTGCCATAAGATTAAATATTTCGTTATTTGTGAAACCTATGCTACAGCATGACTTCTCAAGATGCTCCACGTTCCTCATTTTAACGCAGGCGACAGGCTGCTCTTCTGATATTTCCCCGCTAAAATAACAGCCTAAAATCACGACTTTTTCAAAAAAATTTCCCCTCAAGGCGGCCGTAATACTCCATTGTACGAAATAATTTATTTCATTTCTTAATTGAGTAGACATAGGCTATTCACTATTTGGGGTCTATGTTAGCTGCGTACCTATTTAAGCAGAAAGACATAGGAACTGTATAGCTAATATGCGCACTTAAATATTTGTTTATTTATCGCCAGTAATATCGTCATCGCAGTCTTGTATAATCTTATCGCACATCGCAGATTTTCCTCATATTGTGCAGGCCTAGTAAAAAAGACTATTACATTTTAAGGAAATAAGTAAAAGTCGTGGCAATTAAGATCTGAAAGAAGTAATGAAATTTTATTAAGAATGACCAGACCTTATGTGTCACACAAGAGGGACAAGTAAAAACAGAAATGATATGATTTTTATCAGATTTGGAAGTACAAACTAATCCAGTTAATTATGAAAAAAGCCTCTGCAAAAGTGTCACTTTGTCAAAGTAGTCCTCTTTAGTGAGTTACTTCTGTCACCATTATAAAATTCAGTTATCAAAAGGTACTACCTTATGAGTGTGGGGAAAAGGCAGGTTTAACTATCGTTATGTTCCACTTTATGATGAATGGGTCTTTGCTTCTCTGGTTTGAGAAGAAAAGCTTTCTGTTCCAGTAATCAAGATGTTGTCACAGATGAGTAAGCAAGCTGGCTGCAGAGTCTGAGTCCCACATATGTTGAGATTTTAGAGGGTTAATTTAGTTAACGCAGTTTCATATCCAGAGTGGATGATGGTCTTCTCAACAACAACTCTTAATGAGCCAGTATTTAAACAAGGCAGAGGACAAATCCCTCTGTCTTGTTAAACGCCTTTTAATGTGATATTTACCAGATCAGGCTTTGGCGCCCTGACTTTGCTGTTCATTCAGTTCCATTCCTTTGTTCACGTTTGAAACAGCAGCACGGTGCTGACATGGACCATTGCTAGGGGTCAGCATAGTGTTAGGGATCCCTAAAGGCAACTCAGGTATAGATACTGTGGACAGGTCTGGGATTTATAGATGTTAATTTTGTGTGTGTGTGTGTGTGTGTGTGTGTGCGTGTGTGCGCCTGTGTGTATGTGTATGTATCATTAAAGGTGTCAGTGTAGAGCATGAGCCGCAGCAGCAGAATGTGGTGAGGGGGTTTAACCACCCCTGTGGCTGGTTCTGTGTCCCCACGGAAACCGGGCCTGGTTCTGTCCAGAGCCTGCTGACGGGCTACATCCAGACTGACCTGAGAGGAATGATCCCACAGTCTGCTGTGGACACAGCCATGGCCAGCACACTCATCAACTTCTACGGTGACCTCAGACGAGCCCTGAGAGCGTAAACACCCCTACCAGATCCACTGAGTAATATCGTAACATTTATAACTTATTGCACTCCAAAAATAAGCACCAGTCTATTGACAGTTTATAGTCAAGTATTAACTGTGCAGTTGAGTTGTTCATAAACATATTGATTATCCCTGTGTTGTTCAGAAATAATAGATAATGTAATATGCAGAACCTAAAACTTTAAATTAGAATGTTATGTGATATTTCAGTGTGTTGTTAGGACTTTTTTATTTTACAGTAAGCTCAGGATTTTGGTTATTTCAGACACTGTTTGTGTGTGTGTGTGCGTGTGTGTGCGTGTCTGTGCGTGTGTGTGTGTGACAGAGAGAGAGAGCGAGGTCTTCAGGTTAAATTATTTTGTGCGTGAAAGTCTGTTGAATCTTAGTTCTCATTTATATCAGAATGCAGTCCAGGTTGTCTTTGTGTTAAAAGGACCATATTTTGAATTCTAAATATATCATTATTCCTGTGTTTGGGCAGAACATAAAATGCAACACTGAAGGGTTTGGCAACAGTGAGCCTATGAATCAAGGTGTTGTTTTAATTGAATAATTAACATGAAATATATTTAGTCAATATTGTATTTTTCATTTTACTGGCCTTATTCATAGTATTTGCGATTAATTTGTTTAAATGTCATTTCATAGAATGTAATAATTGACCTCACCAGTTTCCTCATACTATCCTCCATTAATCTGTATGTCTGAAGTCTTACAGGGAGACATTTCACCAAGTGCACAAAATGGCATCTGTCCATCATAAAGAGCTTATGTATCTGAGTGCGCTCTTATGTATTCATTTGGTTATATATCTGATATAAAGTTCACAACAGTTCTGCTTACTCTCTGAATCAGAGTAAGGATAATCATTTAGTGTGTCTGCCTATATGTTTTGATCAGTGATAATTATACTGACAGGAAATCGGTACTGCATGTTTTATGAAAACCATAATAACGTAGTGCAATATAGTCTGTGGCATCTTCGGAGACGTTACCATAGAATACTATACCTCAATCTGTACTGGTGCATGCATTTGAATTTTACCTGTTTTTAAACTTGTTTGGTGTTAATAAAAATCAGTGTTCACCACCTCTCATTGGAGCAACTCCAACTGTCAAAAAAAAATAAAAATAAAAAAACAGAACCATCTTAGAAATAACTACAATACTTCAGTGATGTCCAGTAACTCTGAAATGAGTTCTTTTGGGCTCATGTGGATGGATGGATGAATCAGATGTGTCCATCTGATATGAATCTGATGAAACTGAAATGGGGTTTTTTTTTCATACCATGTACTGTAACAATTCATTAATATTGAGAAGTCGATGCAACACAGATGACAAATGCAATTGCAAATGAATCCAGCTAATCTTTTATTACTAGTTTAAAATCAATGTTTTATTAATTCACAAGGTTGTAAACACAAATAGCAGAAATATACTTTCTATAAGTTTGAATAGGAAAAAGGGACACCCTTCTTGTTCATGAATATTTCAACTGATTTATTCCGTGGAGATTATCTGTTGTATTGCATCCCATTTGAGTGAATTTATTGCAAATAAAGTTTATCTGTTCATTTCTTTTCTTCCAAAGTCAGTCTGTACTGTCACTGTGTATTTAATACATGTATTAACATAAGACAGCCGTATTTATACACCCCATGGAAAGCATTGACCACTAACTGAAACCACTTCAGCTTATTTCAATAAGGTACATATGTTTTTGATACTGTTTGCATTTGTAATTTTATATGATATTTAAATTGATCATAAACATGGTCATTTTCTTCAAAGGCAATTCATATTGTTCAAATCAGAAAGTATTACGGAGAGCTCTGGTCAAAAATAACTGTAGTAACACATTCATGTTTTGTAGGAATCTTGTACTTCCCTGCTGATAAAAGTCTGACATTAGTACATTTGGATACATTGAGATAAAGTGGAATAACCCTTAGAAATGAGACTGCAATTTGCAAACTAACATTAATCAGCTAGTTTATGCTTGTGACATATCAGCTAAGTTTATTTGTGTTGCTTCAGAACAAATCAAATTGTATATTTCTGCTGCTGTAGCAAACTAAAACAAATTGTATATATCTATCCAGATCAGAGTGTCAGTGACTTAGTGATAATGGGAAAGAGCTCAGTAACTAAATGGTAATGGTCATAGTTTTGATGCCTGAGCATCCCAGCCCTGCTGATGTCTCCTTCAACAAGATGCTTAAATCCTTTCATTTAGTGGCTGTGTTATATGTTAAGATACATATACATCTCCTGAAGCAAATGCAGCTGAGACCTCAGTGGATGTGTGTACAATTTCAGTAGTGTCTGTGATGTTAGTATACAGTAATAAAGACACACATTATGTAAGACTGGGGTGGGGTTAATGTGTATCAGCTTTCATCTGCTTCATCAGATGTTTTGATTAAGATTCACCCCCAGCAGAGATGTGTGTTAGCATCTGAGCTGATCACTCTGGCTCAGTTGATTAAACACATCTCTGCTGGATGCATTCATTTGTACTACCTCAAAATAGCCTTGGTATGGAGCAATTTCCTCTGAGCCAAAGGTGCTCAACACATGCGTTGTGATTCACATGAGCTCAGGTTCAGTCCTGTGCCACTCTCATTATGACAGAGCTGTTCTGAAATCAGCACCATTTTCTGTGTAAAATTTAAAAGTCTGTCAGTCAGACAGTTGTTGAATGTGACTGAGGTTAAATCATATTATTTTATATTTAATGCTTTTTTAAAAAAATAGCTATGGCTTAATTAATTGAAATAAATATGTGCAAATCCTAACCAAAACTCTCCCGAATGTGCTAAAATGCCTATAGGGGGCAGCAGAGGGAAAGAGAGAGAAATGTACAGAAACAAGAAGAAAAGGAGATTCAGCAGTAACAATTTGGGGAGTTTCAATACCAGTTGGGGGGGCGAATTAGCAGTAGGCCTACTTCCACCAGAAAGAACAGTGTCAGCTAACCCCGTAATAAAAAATGCTGCTTCCTTATGTTTCATGTATGAAAATGCTGCTTTCATGTTTGTTTTGACAATCGCGTTCAAAACGTGGTGACATGCTTGAAATTCAGAATTTTTCTGTGAATCATCTTTACAGAAGTTAAATACCACTACAATGTCCAGTCTAAACAAAGTGTTATTTAAAACTGAATTTGTAATAGTATGGAACTTCCAGTAATGACCACATACATACACTCCCACACATGCATGTGTGTGTGTGTGTGTGTGTGTTTGTACACATACGCAAGCAATAGTCTCTATCCATTAAATAACCTTTTGTCATTCGCTAATTAGCAGTACTATTGGGTGTTACAGTTTATTGGTACAGTTTTACGCAAAAGTTGTATCCGTATATGCAAAAGTGTAACTATCAATAACATTTCACACATCAAATCTACCTACGTGTAGATTTTCGCGACGACGAATGACCATGTCTGGATTTGTTGCTTTCCCACTTTGTCTTAATATCAAAAGAGAAACATGAAACGGCGTAGTCGTTATGCACAGAGGGATCAACAAGGTATTCTTAAAGTAATGTTATTCTAGTTAGTATGGGTGGAGGCTAATACAGCTTTTAGAATTTTGCAGACAGAATTTTTCTCTTTTGTCGGTTAAAAATAAAGTGTATTTAGCAAACGGATAATGAATAGCCACCTGTTATAACAAAATGTAATACTGAACGACGATAGTAATGTAAAGCATGTGACTTATGACCTTTAAACCAAATCTAATTTGTAACTGTGCAAGCTTTTCTTTCAATCCATATTGCAATACGTTCGAATTCATTTTTCGAGTGATATTCATAAACGTTGATTAGTTTGGAACGGCATACAGCTACACATGTTCTACATATCTATTTCTGACCTGCTGCAGTCTCCACCCATCAACTAACTTCTATTGCACTGCGAGCACTGTGGTGGCGTGGTCTCGTATGACATGATATATCTATCCACTTAGGTTGAGCCAGGGTAGTGGTGCTGTAGGTACATTGTCGGTTCTCAATGTTTACTTTTAGTTACGTCCTATTGTCTGTGATAATGAGGCTGAAAGCAGACATGCTGTGAGTTTGCTCATCCTACGTAAGGCCGAAAGAAACAATCGGTAGTTTGTCTAGAGAAAGGAAAGAACTGGCTGAAGGGAACGTTGAAGTGTGGAACTGCCAAGAAAATTCACTGCGAAGTGAGCTAGGCAGCTAACCGTACTGCCAGGGCTGGCCTGAAGGATTTCATTCAGACATCAAGAGCTGAGCCGAACTGCAACCAGGTAACACAGCTTTAACCAAGACATATTTACCACACATTGCTCTACTCCATAGTAAACATTTATGATGTTATATAAGTTAACTAAAAGATTACTGAAATTGTCCAGCGCTGGACAGCTGACTGAATGTTAACTAGCTCGTCCGTAAATTGAAATGAATTAGCCGGTGACTCAGGATCGCTGTTTTTATATATGAATGTCATAGGTTATCTAATATCTTAACATTATATCATTTAGTAGCGCAGGTTATTTAAAAAGTAGATGGCTAGTTGCCCATATATGCTAACCTTGCCAAAGATTTATAGAAGAGCAGCAAATTCTTAGGACAATATCGCGTACATTGAGTGATGCTGAACCTGACTTGAAGTTGACATTGTTATGAAAATATCTCTATTCATCAGTTTAAGTATTCCGGACACTAAGTTGCCGTGTTGATAGTGAGCTATTGCTATAGCTAGCCGTCTTGGCATTATCTGACAATGTATAATTGACTAGCTGCAGTTCTTCCACATGCACAGTCAAGAGACAAACAAATGTGGTAAGTTTGATCGTTAAGTTTGTAGTTCCACAAAACAGAGGCAACCTGTGTCAGTGATGTTTGCTGACTTTTTTCTTGAGGTGAAGTAAAGAAAAAGTTACGCTGCTGAATTTGAGAAATTTCTCTGCCGAAACTGACTGGGTCGGTTGGGTGTACATTCCAGTTCGGAGCAGTGTAGTGCATCGTTTTCTGTTGGAGTCCCTGACTTATCATTTTTATATTTATTAGTCAGTATCAGAGTGCCACATGGGGTTAAAACGTTATTGGAGCAGGCATTTTATGAGTGTTTCGTCGCTGCGATGTGACGAATTCAGACGTTTCGAGCGTTTGTAACCAGAGAAAGAAGAGATTAGCATGTTTCGATTTCAACTCGACAATTCAGCGATTGATAGAAACTATACCACCTGCACAGGTGCGCAGTCATAGCAAAAAGTTAACTTAGAAGTTACATAGTGTGATTTGTTTTGAGTCGAATATGGAAGGACAAATTAATCGATCTGTGTCGGACAGGATTAATTGTGTGCAGCAGTAGAATTAGCTAAATGTCAAGGCGACTTTCGCATTTTTCTTAGTATTATGGTAATATTACCAACCCTCCTTGCGTCAAAACGGACACCATTTTGTTAGATATAGCATTACCAACATAAACCGTAGGTTTTCTTCAGACCAAGTGGAAACAGTGGGTTAGCTCTTCCTTTCAGCTTTTCCCCACGGGCATTTCGGCTACTGCAGCTCTTGCAACAGAATTAAGTTACGGGAAACCCTTCCAAGTTTCAGTTTTTATTTGACCGGGAATAGAGGGTGTGGATACGGGGCTTTCCGTTCACTTCTTTTGCTAGACTGAACTTGGCGATATAAATACAACACCACCCCGTCAAGCTGCCAGAACTCTTTAGTACGAGAAAGTCAAATAGAATGCAGACAAGAATGTTTCTTGCCGTTTGATTTAGGGAAATGCAGTGTCTAGCATTTGTTCAGTTCTGATTTCATTGCCATACTTTCAGTGTGGTTGCATTTACATTCTCCGGGTTATACTATTTAGCTGATTTTTTACTTTGCTTTCATTTGCATTGTTAAAGTTTAACTTTGGCTGGTAAATCCCCCTTTATGACATAAATATACAATTGAATTTAGTAGTATGGGTTAATGTGAATGTTTCATTCATTCTTATCCATTCATATTTAGCATACAAGCTCTGCAATTATACCTTCAATTATACCTTCAGAACTGGACTTTCATGTTGGTTTTCATACCAGTTAATTGTTTGATGCTTTGATGCTGACTCTGGAATGGGAAAGCCTGACTGGTTGATTTGTGTAAGACAAAGGCAGAAAATGGAAGTTCACCGGGCCAGAACAAACAGTCATGCATAAGACCTGGTATGTCTGAATCTACCTCAGACTACTGTCCCCTTATATGTAATAATAATAATAATAATAATAATAATAATAATAATAATAACAGTTTTACAACATCCCTAGAATTGCTTGGTAGCTTTTAATAAAACTTGATTCTCTCATATAGGCGTATGCAATAATTATGCCTCATAGGATCATGCTTTAGGATGAGTATGGCGAGGCAGGGAGGGAAAGAGTAAGGTTAGTAGACGAGTGCACTGAGGATGGATCTGTAGGTCTGGACAGTTGAATTATCAGCTGAGTTCTGAAAGGATGATGAGGAGACCCAATGTGAGGGTCGAGATTTTTCCAGAAACGGAGAGCCATACAGCTTAAAGCTTGCACGACAGTGCAGTAGTCTTGAAGGAGTTTGATGAGATAGGAGGCACAAGTCAATGAAGGGTTTTGACAATGAGGAGTGAAATCTGGAAGCCAGCAGGAGATTTATGAGGAGTCAGTATAGATTTATGAGGGTATTGATGATGAGGTCCTGCAGTGAAGGGCGGGGGAAGAAAAGGGTGACAGAATTTGTGTCAGCCTCAATTTATTGAAGGATTTGGTGGGGATGCCAGGAGGAGCAGAGAGTGTAGTAATCAAGGCTGGAGGTCACCCAGGCCCTAAATCAGACTTTTCAGTGTTGGATTGGGATGGTGAAGGGTAGAGTCAATGTAGCCTGTGTTCTGGAGGTTACAGCAGGGGAAGAGAACTATCATTTTCATCTTAAGGTCTTGTTAAGGTCTTCACATTTAGAGAGTGTGCAAATTGAAACAATGAGAGAGAAAAAAATGTTATGATTAAATTTGAGGTGGTTTTGTGTCAGGCGCTTTTTAGTTGCTTGGAAGCGGGTCGAGACTTAAAAGGGAGGTGATGTGGTAGATGTGGTTTTGTGGAGATGCTGAGTTGCGTGTCATCAGTGCAGTCGTGGGTCTTGATGCTGCAGCGTCTCCTCCTCTGGCTCGGGACGAGGAGGTAGATTATGAAGTGGGATAGAGCCTACACTGAGTGCAGGATGCTGGTCAGTGAGTTTACTGAATAACCTACCTTTATTTCATTGGCAGTAAATGTCTTTGACATTGGAACTGTGATACTGAGCTATTGGAGTTGATGTCACCAGTGCTACTAACCAAATGAAAAAAAAAAGGGGGGGGGAGGGGGGACGTGCTGACATGACTACAGTCTATAACTCTCTTACAGCTGTATTGTTTGAGGGAATGCATCCACATGCCATGTCCAAAGGAACCGCGAAACGTTTCCTTAAACTTTTCTCTTAAACCTATGTTAGCATTTTGCTTCCCAACGTTGTCTCCGCATGTGGATAGCAGGGATTGGGAATGCTACTTTGTGGTTCATGGTGAAACGGTAGAGTTTGAAGCAGGATCACACTATTTCTAAGAAAATGAATTACCTCCAAAACATATTTTTCCGCGGGAATGCACCTGGTTTGTTCACGCATATATTGGTCGATATTTTAATAGGATTGCCTTTCACAAAATAAACATACATCTCCGGGATGAATATAGCAAAGACGACATGAATGTAGCATGTAAATAAATATATCGTATAATATATATTTATAATGTTTATAAGTATATACTTTTTTAGGAAAATGTATGCATCTGTTGTCAGTACATTTGTATCCCCCTTCCTCAAAACTACATTAGCAATGCCCACAAGCTGGCTGCAAGCAACAGCTACAGAGTCACACTGCGACTCGGCCACAGAAAGTGGCTGCTGGTGTGAGCGCAAGGTAATTAAGTAACATTTTTCTTTGGAAATGCACTTATGAACAAGAATTGAAGTTTCATGTTACCTGTTTTTTTGTTTTTTTTCACGCTACTCCTAATTTTACTCTAGTCATGTGATACAAAGCATTTGGGGTCTTCAGACTTAAGGTGTGTAGGAGTGATTACCCAAAGAGCAGAGATTTACAGAAATCACATGAATTTCAGTCTATGTTGACTGTGTCAATTCAATTAGGCTAAATTGCATGTCACGTGTAAGCCAGTTAAGTGATGTTAATGTACCTGATGGCTGTTAGTGTAGATCAGCTCTTTATAATCAGTGTCAATTCAGTAAAATATCACTGCCTTAGGAGTGTTTATGGATGGTCTGAGACTTGATACATTTTATCAATTACAATGTCTAGTTATTTTATATTTAAATATGCAAATATGTAGAAAACTTAGTTTAGTTTAGAATGATACATTTAGAATGCACTTTGTAGATTGAAGAGCGATTGTTATCCAGAGTGTGTTTATTGTGTGAAATGTATTATAGAGAGAATCAATCATAAGTATCAGCTTTTGAGACTGTCTTGCGAAAAACAGAACGTAGGAGTGACCTTTGTAACTTTCTGAGGGCTGGTCACATTCAGTGATAATTCAGTTTTTAGTTTTACTTTGGGAATTACAGGCTTCATTTACATGCCCAGACACTGACGAAGGAATTCAAACTTTCACAGCTTGTTCTCTGCAAAGGTCAGTTACTTACTTCCTCCATGAAAGAACAAGTCATTTGGAGAAGGAAGAGAGAAACAGGAGTGAAAGAGAAGGATAGGAGACTAAAGAAGAGGGATGGAACTAAACATAGAAAGTAGGAGAACAGGAGAGCTATCTGGTGTATTTATATATTTAGAGTTGTGGTGTACACAGCCTCAATCTTGACTGGCTTAATAAGGGTGTAACTCTTAGCTAATGTAATAAAGGTGTTATAACGCAGTGTCTTTACACAGTCATTAGTACAGAGACCACATTCTGAACCCGTCTGGGATCTGGCAGTATCATTATGACAGAATATTGGCAGAGCTTGTAGCTACTCATAATGTAATAACTGCACATAATGTAATACTTTATTACGTTATATACCAGTTACTACTTTATAAAGTTAGGGTTAAGGTTAATCCTAACCCTAACCTTATGCAATCAACATTTTTATTACATTATGGGCATATTATTACACTTTGTGCAGTTATTACTTTATGAGTTGCTACAGAGCTGGACAGATCGTAAGCAGAGTGAGGTTTATCATGCTGATTGCTGATTGGATTATCAAAGCTTTCATCCACTGAAATGCACCTATCAGATGCCCTGATACAAAACAGCCTTGACTATAACATGTTAGTTATTATGTATGCCTGTTCACTTAGCATTACGCAGAGATCTGTAAGTCAAGGCAAACGTATGTCTGTTTGTCAAAAGCTGAAGTGTGCTGAATAGAATTAAAGTGAAGCAGTGAGTACCTGTTAATGGATAATTTAATACCTAATAAATAATACTGACTACACAACAGAAACAAATACGGTATAATAAGCAATACTGAATAGTAAAGAAAAGCCCTTTACCAGTGAGTACCTGTTAATGAATAATTTAATACCTAATAAATAATACTGACTACAAAACAGAAACAAATACAGTATAATAAGCAGTACTGAATAATAGAGAAAAGCCCTTTACAGGTGAATTTGTGGGTTTGATCCCTGTGTCAGTAAAATGAGTACAAATAGCAAACTAACAAGAGCTAAACAATTGCTTGGAGGACAGAACATTATGTGTTACACAGATTACTTAAATTACTCATCCTGTTGCATTTCTTCTATAGTAATCTAGTGTAATCTTTAACACTCAAATACTGAATTTCTTTTGTCTGATAAAGTGGATGTGCTCCTGATTGCACTCCTTAAACAAAGCCCTGTTCTCTGAACATGTGGGAACTATTTGTTAATTTATACATTTATTACAGTCATTTCTCTGAAAGTATGAAATCCCCAATGGTAAACAATTTCTTTCCAAATTATCATCACGTCACTGTAATCTAGCATTTTGCTGCGATATTCAGCACAGGATAGTACATATCATCACGGGGACTCTCTGACCCACTTTTAACTCACTCTGTTATTTTCCTTTAACTAACTTGCTCACGTATCTAGTCTGATAATGAACACAGCGGTTGCACTTAAGCGACAGTCAGCTCCTCAGTAGTTATTTGCTTGGGTTTTGTTCTCTGTCTGTATTGGACGTCACCTTAGATTGAAGCCTCTGCAAAATGAATAAAGGTAACTGTAAATGTAATCAAGGTAGTTTGGTCAAATCGACTGTGATGATTATTGCCTCCACACGCTCCAATTGTAAGTTTTCATTCAAAAAAAAAATGTGCGAAACTTAACGATGCTTTGCTTCGTGACAGTTTGTCTCCGCCATCTGTTTATTTCCCTCCTGTTGTAGATTGTTCAGACTTCACTCAACAGGATCTGGTTTACTGAAAACATATCTAGCACTTGACGCTACTGTTAGATCACATTTCATGTGGATGTTTCGTGTTGAACAGTACATGTTCAAAGCTAGATTTTAAAAACCACCCTGCGTCATATTGAGGTCAGATTGGAGAGCCGACCCTTTGAAAAAAAAAGAAGATCAAAGAAATGCAGAAGAATCAGGCGACAGTAAGGCGACCTTTCATTTCAGTCTGAAAAAATGCATCGTTATGCATTTATGGATAGTTTTGGGTATGGAAAATGTCTGATCTGTGACGAGCTTATTGCTTTATTCCAAAAACACAGTGAATTTGTTTCAACGTGTGTATATATATACATTTTAATTATAAATGTTATAAATTAATTTATAAATAATATAACTTGAAAAAATTGCAGTCACACGTCAAATCAGTGAAATAGATAAACAGATAAATTATCTTTGTTTTTTTTTGGTTTTCTTAGCCCAAATGTTCTTGGGCTCTGGGTTCTTGGGTTCTGCCAAATCCATTTACCGTCATTAAAAAAAAACCCAAAAGCAAAACAATGTTATCTGAGGCACCCTGACAGTGTATGGAGGAAAGAACAACACTGGGTTATAAATCTGTGTGTCTGAAGCATGAAGCAAAAAGATTGAACTTGTGAACATATTGCAAGTGAAATCCAATAGTTATTTGGCATAGCAATTATAAGTAATCATAACAAACCCCCAGCTGTGAGTGTAGCTTCACATATTCTAAAAGTGATCAATACTAGTAGTTATTTAGGGATCTCTCAGTGTTCACTGGAGTGCAATGTAGCTATGTAGTCTCCTGCCTGTCACTCACACAGAGTACACAGAAAGACTTGAGGACAATTGGCTTGCTCCACATGTGTCAGGGTACTGCAGTGCCGCACTTTAAAACACACATAGTGCACAAGCAGGTGCTGTCCACTATTTCATGTATTGTGTGTTGTGAGTGGGAGTGTACAGTGTTGGAGGTCCTATGATGTCCTACAGTTGTAGCAGAACCAGAGCCTAAAGTGTGTCATATTCATAGCTGTGAGCGCCCCGGTCGTTTGTCATGTGGTGAATACGCCGCGGTTTCCTCTCTCTTGTTGTAGATGCATAACGAATAGTAGTCACCTGTAGTTGTTGTTGTTGTTGCACAAACACAGCGTGAAGTGTATATATTTGCGGCATATACAGTCAAAAAGACCCTGCTGCTTCTGTTGCAGTTGTAGTTGAACAGTTTATTGCAGTCAGAAGTCTCCATATGTCTCTATATAATTCCAGTACCTTACTGGCACAGAGGATCCCTCCTGTGCCTCCGGAGATGAGACCAGGTTCAGGGTAGACACAGAGTACCAACACGTGTAGTGCCCTCTTAAGACATGGTTACTACATAGCTTACATCTTTTTTGTAGTAAAAACCTCATAAATGCGCCAGTCTCGATCCCAGCCAAGTAAGAATCCGACCCCTTAACAAAGTTATCTTCTCTGAGTCCATGCAGATGTAGCAAGTGTCTGTTTATCAGGTTGTATGAATAGCAACAGTGTAAGTACCTTTTTTCCCTATGCAGTTACTATTTTAGCTGTAGTTATCTCTGGTGGTTTGAAATGTAATTACTCTGTTATAGTTTTTCCTCATGCAAGTTGTAATAATATTATTTATACATAGACTATGTTCACTGGTAGTTTTGTAATTACTGTACCTGTTGTGTAAATAATAATCTGTAATGTGTAATGTTCTTTTTTATTTGGTGTAGTTGTTTAGATACTGTGAAAATGCCCTGTTTTCCCATGGTTTTGTAATATGCGTCCGTAAAGGAGGGTGTGTGTGTGTATGTCTGTGTCTGTGTGTGTGTATGCGCATGCTGCCTGGCAGTGCTTGTGTTGCAGTGTTTTGTGGTGTGCTGGTCTGTGTTGGTTATGGTCTGTTGTTAGTGATAATGTGAGTCCATCAGTGCTTCACGCCAGAGATAAACTGGGAACAGCTCACTACCATGTCTGTGCACACACTGATAAGCACTCCAAAAGTAAATGGAGAGAGAGAGAGCATGTGAGTATGCGTGTTTGTATATGTCTGTTTGTGTGTTTATCGAGTCCTTCGGTGCGAAATAAACAGAGTGAAAGTGTGCTTGACAAAGTGGGTTTTTTAATTTGTTAAAGAGCAACTAACAGAAGGGGGGGGGTTTGCCTAATGTTTGCATGTGAAAGCAAATGTAGGTAAATGTAACTAAACAGTTTAAGAGGTGTGTGTGTGTGTGTGTGTGTATTGTGGTGCGTGGATGAGCAATAGAAAGGAAAGATTCAGGGGGTTTGGGGAAATTTCAGGGAGAACCCCCTGTGTGTTTTTGACTGTTGATCAGAGAATATGAAAATGGGTTTAGGACTCAGAAACAGCGATAGGCCGGTGACATCGCTAACTTAAAAAGAAAAAAAAAACTCTTCATAGGCTCTGTTCACCTCTGTCAGTCAGCATGCTCTGCTCTGAGCCCCAGGCTGGGCTTACCTCACATTTCCCACTGCTGTTTGAACGATCATAGACGTGGGGCAAAGACACATGAACTGCTAATGTCTGAATCTTTTTTAGTGAACAGCATAGGGCTGCAGTGATTAGTCAACACAATCAATTAACTGATTCAGATAAATTTATTGAGTTGATGTTTTTAATCGACTTATCAGTGGTTTGTTTGGTTGGTTGGTCGGTGGTTTTTCTCTCTGTGTGTGTGAATGTGTGTGTGTGTTTGTGTGTGTCTGTGTGTTTGTTTGTGTTGGGAGGAGGGATGGTCCCATACTAATGCATGTCTTTAAAACGCTGACCGATTTCACACTGTTTATGTAACTCTGTTAGGTATTATCCACTTTGATTTAAATGCATGTGGAAATGGTGAAATTGCAAGTGCAACACTGAAATCTAACACAAACCTCAGTGGGTTCTTTTCTGAATTGGATCACTAATGCTAAGTTGTTAAGAATAGATGCCCTCAATATTTTTTTTTTGGACTTTCTTTTGGGCATTTTGGTTTGGATTTGTATAGTTCACGTTTTTGCCTTGGAGCAGACCATTGCTGTTTGGCACCTTAAAGTATAATTATAGTTTCCTGCACATCCTGCACTTTACTAACAGGCTGCTATTGTTAGCGTCCTCTTTTCAAGATCCCTCTAGTGGAGTGGAGTTATCATTTCATGGGAGAGAATAAAATTGAGCTAAAACTTTCATGTGTCTATAATTGCATTATTTAGATGAAATTCATCAGTTAGGTTAATTGATAAAATAGCCCTAGAGCAGTATGCACTCTATTGACAGTTGTTGTAACTGCTTTTCAACTGGACACATGCAGTGGAAAGCAGTTAAAGGTGTAGAGAAATATCGAACGGTAGCAGGCAAAGCCTCCCTCTCCCTCTCTTTTTTTTTTTGTCTGTCCGTTTATCCTTGATCTTCCTGATCGTTACTTTTTGACACCATATTTGTTTGTGTAATTTAATCTGTTTGAGAAATAATGTCAGTGAGGCTAGGATCTGCCAAAGTAGCCTTTAGATTGCTGTTGCAAGGCAAAGGGAGAATGCAGCGTCACTGTTCCAGTGTTTTGTCGTTATAATTCAACATGGAGTTTTATAAAATTATGAGAATTTAGAACAGTTTATTAGCCAGTATAATAGTAGTAACCTGTATGTTTTTTTCGTATAGTTACATGAAATTTATGTTACAGTTTTATTTTTAAAAAAAAACATTGAACTTCCTAAATTATATTTTTGAATTAGAGTTTGGATCAGAAATAACAGAATGATTTATGGGCTTTGAATGCAGTCATAATGCAGTCACTCTAGACATCTTTATTAGCTGAAGAAGTCATTTTGTGCCCTTTACTCAATTCCTCGAATGTTTTTCATTGAAATGAGCTTTATATTAAGCTTTATATATATATTAAGAATCAGTTTCTTACACGTACGCACACACATACTAAACTAATCTGTGGCCACGACAATATCTGATAAGAAATAAAAACCCGAAGGCTGTTTGTGACACAAACTCACTCACCTCTCTCTCATACACACACACACACACATACACACTCACACACACACGCAAACTTTTTCACATCCTGTTTCTACAGTCGACAGGAACACCACATAAGCCTCAGTGACCAACTGAAGTGCAACAACAGAGTTGACGCAATGCATGTAAGACTGCCAGGGTGTAAGCATACACGCACACGTGCCTCTGTGTGTGTGTGTGTGTACACGCAAACATGCGCTTAAACTGTGTTGTTGTATCTTGGCTGAAGATACAGCAGGTTAAATCAGTTCTGTTCTGAGAGACAGGTTCTGTTCACTCTCAATTTTTTTTTTTACCTCTTTTTTAATTTGTGACTGGAAAATGTATATGAGAATTCAGGCTGTGTGTTAAACTGTCTGAAATGGAGGATCTTGAACTGTTTACAGTGTTTGTCTGCAGAAGAATGCCTGGAAATACCCAGGTAATGCACAGACTTTCATTACTCTAAACTCTGTATGTGCGCATGTGAGAGTTTCTTTGAAAAATGCTTGATATATATTTAATATTTGTGCATAGTGTATTGTGTGTCAGATGGCCAGGAGATTGTGGTGTTTACATTGGTGTATTAATGTTTAGGACTAGGTGCATACAGTGTTAAACAACTCCTGAACAGTCAGTACCGTTGTGGAGTGTGGTAGTGTTGATCTGAAGCACTGTGATGCATGTATTGAGGATACGATGTTTGGAACAGTTTTGTACTGTTGCCCTCCACATGCTGGGAAAAACCTTGGTAGGTCATGTAGCTTCTTAGCATGTGTTTTGTAGGGGTCCAAAAGCATTTACTTTAGCTGTTTTGTCTTGGTTTGTGTGTCTGCGTGCGTGCGTACGTGTGTCTGTGTGTGTGTGTGTGCGCGTGCATGCGTGTGTATGGGTGTGTGCTTGTGTCTTTTTATAATTGCTCAATTCTGAATTTAACTTCAACAGTCCTCAGAAACTGAGTCATATTAATTGTTGCTTGAGTGCAGTGGAACATGCAAACTGTGTAAGAGCGTGTTTTGTCCCTTAACTCTTTTATGTGAGTGTGTATGCCTTTGTTTATATGTATATGAATGCGTGGGTGGGTGTGTGCGTGTTGTTCTCGTAAATTTAGTCATAGCGAACATGTTCGTTTGATGCGTTGAAATGTGTTTATGCGTAGTTTTGCAACTTTTAGTTGAAGTGGTGGTCCTGGGTACTTGTCCAGAGTTTATGTTACTTTTGATCATATATCTATGAATGTGTGTGTGTGTGGGGGGGGGGGGTTTGGCTCATCACTGTGGTGTATTTATGCATTTTATTTTTTGTTTCTGTGTGTGGTGTGTGTTTCTGTCTGTGTTTCCGTTGTCAGAGTTTTTATATATTTAATTGTTTGTTTGGGTATTGCTACTGTATTTAATCCAGTTTATCCGTTTGTGAGTGCTGTTTGCTGTGGTTCTGTGTTTGTGTGACATTTAGGTATGTCTCACATCTACTGCAAATTCATCTAGGCCTATAGGGACGTGACCAGTAAATTCTCACAGACAGACCGTCAGTGGAGAGGGCACCTTCTACCCTCCCTCTTTCTGCTTCACTTCTTTTCTCTTGTATCAGACCTCGTCATTTCTCTGCCTCTCTCTCTTTCTATCAGTCGTTCATACATTTGCTTCCTCTGTCTTTTAGTGTCATCCCCTCACCCAGTCGCTCTCTGCACTGTCCCATCCCTCTCTTTGTATTCTCTGCAGTTTTGCATCTCTCTCTCTCTCTCTCTCTCTCCCTCTCTTTGTACTCTCTGCAGTTTTGCATCTCTCTCTCTCTCTATCTCTCTTTCTCACACACATACACACACACACACACACACACACACACACACACATGCACACACTCACTCACTGTCATGATCAGTGCGTATGGCAGCCACACAACACATGGGGTTCATTTTACTGAAATCAGATTTGCAGAAACAGAGAAAAGCTGTCACATTTCCAGACACATTCATTTTAGCCCAGCTGGTCACAGTATGAGTGATTCATATTTCGGAGGACTGCGTAAAGACTGTGTGGAATGAAACAAACCGCACAGAATTTAACAAGGCTGAACTTCTATTACTGTTGCGTAACTACTGGCACAAACTGTGTGTTAAGACACTCCTGTAGAAATGACCTTTTGTTGGTTAACGATCACTGAAGTTATAAGATTGGCACTTGGTTTCAGTCTGTGGTTTTTAACTTTGTACAGATAGCAGGATGTGTTGTTCTGTCTTCTTGGCTTCAACTGAGTTTGTCATTTTTCTTTTTTTTTCTTTTTTTTTTTTGAAAGAGGATGGCAAACTTTGGGATGATTTTGGGAGAGGTATTCTCAGAAGCGAATGCCTTTTATATGAACTTTTTGGTGTGGTTATACACTGGTTACCGTGGTACTGTTAGTGCGGTTACGTGCCACAGTTTTTCATAACTGGAGGAAACTGTACTGTGAGAAAAATGTCTGATTGTGTTTTAGGGTGTGTTTGATTCCTTTTTTTTTCTGTTGTCCTCATATGAGATCTGTTAGAACTAAGTCTGGTCACGAATACAACAGTTCAGGACAGGGTATAGAAGCATAGAGTTGGTGTCAAATGCTGAACACACAGCATTTACGTAAATGTGTGTGAGTGTGTGTGTGTGTGTGTGTGTTTAATACCTATCCCTTATGTGTTTGCTTAATACCATGTGATGCCCAAAGCATAAAGTACTAACTTTTATGAACTTGTATTGATTGTAACCTGTACATTACATTTCCCTGTTCAGATAATCCATTAATATTGAATCAGTGAACCCAGCTGGCTTTTTCTTACATTGCATTCAATGCTTACATTAGCAGGCTTGGTTTTCCCTCATTGAAAAGATAATTAGCTCAAACTCTCCTCAGATGGGATTTTCTGCAGTGTTGTGATTACTGCAGAGATTCCATTGCCCTTAGATGTTTGTCATTCTAACTGAAGACGGCCTGATCTACGTCATATAGAATTGTAGAAATGTCATAGTTTAGAAGTTGTTTTCCAGAGTTAACATAGACAGCAGTCCAGAAGTTTAGGGCAGGGATGTAGGTTGAAGATGAAGAGGTTATGTCAGTGATTTATAAGGTCTACGTTAGTTTATGGTACTCAACTGTGTGCGTGCCAGAGCCTGATAACGTTATTGCTGAAATGCTTCAGCGAGAGACTGTGGTATTGCCTTTCGGTCGTGCCATAACTTGGACATGACAGACGTGTGTGTGTGTGTGTCTCACAGCTCTGCGGCTGACTGCAGACAGGTTAAGAAAAGCTCCCACGCGTGGTGAATCATCAACCAGCTGATGATCTCTGAAATATTTGTATGATTTGAACAGCTGTCGCTATCTCAGAAATATCATGTGGAAATTTACCAGTACCTTAGACAGTTCTGGTTTTATCTGAGGGCCACTCGTTTTATTAGTCAGGTTTCGACCTGTATGCAGGAATGCCTTTGTCTCAACCCTTTGCTTTCCTCTCTCACATCTTCTTTCTCACTGGCAAACTGGTACTAACAGCAGTGCACTAACGGAAAAGTACCGAAGCCATGGTGACAGGACCTGCCTGTGCAGCTGTGAGGCTTTTTTTACAGTTCGTATTTTTGACACGCTGCTTGTTTAAAAATAGATGTACCTGAAAAGGGAAATGTGTGAAGTGTAATGTGTCGGTTTTGTTGTGACAAATGGTGTTTTTACCGTGTCAGAGGGTCAGAGAAAAGGCTAGTCTCTCCACAGCAACTTAAACTACTTAATAAAAAATATTACGTATGATCGGCTTATCAATGCTTATCGCTCAGCATCTTGAGTTTTTTCCCCTCTGTGTATTTTAACATGCTTTATTTCCATATGTTTATGTATGTTATAGCCCATTTTTCAGTATTTTAGAGAGAATGAGCAAGGGTCCAGTTGTTTTAAGGTTTTTGAGTTCTAGAACTGTGTTAAAACAATGGAATTGTCTGAGCTATTCAGATTCCATTCTAGAATCCTGTGATTGAAACAGAAGGTGTCGCATCCATTGTTGTTGTGTTGTGCTAGCTGATTTTGGAACGCTACATTTGCCCATACCCTTTACTTTTCCTTTTATGAATGAAGAATATGGAGACAGGAGTACATTTTCGTGCTGATGACCACATAATGTCCTCTGTGCTTTGTCTATAGTACATGAGCGAGCCATGTAAACCCTAACACAATGAAAGATGTTCCTCAGATTTAGAGAAGCCACAAAAGAGATCAGGCTTAGATCAGGTTTGGGCCAAAGATGGTAGGACCACAGTAGAATATGTTTTGTCAGTCATTCCATTTTTGTAAATGAAAGCTGGTTAACCATCAAATGTTCGCTGTATTTCCTTAAAAGGGCTGAAGTTTATTTTGGACCTCACTTGGCTGCAGTCTTTTAACAAGCTCAAGAACGTTTATTATTATTTATTATTTACATATTGTTATTAATTATTTTCTTTCTTGTTTATTTCAAAAAACATAAATCTTGTGTTTATGAAAAAACATCTGTCAAGGGCATGTAGCATAGACTGATCATCCACCTGTAACTCAGAGAGGGTGGATTAAAAACTATATCAGGTGACCAGAACCTGCACTAGCTTTTTTTTTTTTTTTTTTTTTTTTTTATTTCTTGCAGCAAACCAGGGACATTAACATCACAGTCACATTAACTAAGGCTAGTGTTACAAACTAGATGATTTTGTATAGTTGTTCTATTAACCTAATCATTTAGAAAGTGTCTTAAAACAGAACTGTGAGCTGAGATTGTACCACAGACAGATATCTCACCCTCTTCTTTCTTCCATCCTCTCCCTCTGTCCTTTCCCTCCCCTGATCTTTCTCTTTCTTTGTCCCTCTATCTCTCTGCCCCCACTCTTCCGCCCACCTGTAGGTTGATGTGTCTGGTTAGTTCTACATGGCCTTGACTGCTTTTATTGCCATGGAGACATCCATGTGTCCCAGTCCTGCTCATCAGAACGGAGAGGTCCTGGGGCCCAAACAGCCCCTCTCCGGCCCCCACGTCTTAAAGATCCGCCTGTACCATCACAGCCAGAGCACGGATGAGCCGCCCCCTCTCACCTACCCCTCTGGAGACTATGTCGCTGAGGAGCTCTGCATAGATGCTGCCAAAGAGTGTGGTGAGTGTACTTTCATACTTTCAAACGAGTGTAGTGTTTGTTCTTACAGAATAGCCTCACGTAGCACTCTTTCATAGCATACATGTCGATTTATATGCATTGGGCATATAGGGACATTTGCTATCTTTACATGGAGCATATTCCATTTATAAATATACAAACCCCATTATAAACCCATGGATCAGAATAGAATGCTCAAAACAAGATTGTTCAAAATGAAATTTTATTTAGAATGAGGGGGTGGTTTAAACCTTTGATAATCTGTTCATTAAATTAACCTCTTGAACCACAGGATCTTTCATTTTGCCTGCATCTTATTCTACCTTTTACTGTTTTATTCAGTTTGTAATTTTTACAGTTATATGAGTAGCTTAAACAGATCATGTGAATACATATAAAGAATACATTTTGAGCCTTAAATCAGAGAGAATTTAATATTGGATTGTAGGGGTAACGGTACACAAAAGTCATGGTTCAATACGTACCTTGGTTTTGAAGTGAAAAAAGACATGCAAAGCATGAAATTTCCTTTCATTTATTATGAATTTACTTGTGAACCTATAAACCTGTATAAACTTGTAAACAGTGGCAAACTGGCCATATTTTCCATAATCCATCTTCCAGAACCGCGACGCGAGACCGCGGACATTTGTATCGCGGTTTCGGTCTCGGTTTCAGAACCGTTACACCTTTATTGGATTCATGAGATACTCTGCACGTAAGTGCAGGAGCTGTGTCAGAATGAAAGCGAAGGAGTGTGTTTGAGAAAGAAAGTCAGATGAGCGTGTGGATAGTAAGGGTCACTGGCAGTTTTGGATGGTACACTTCACATGTTAGAGTGTGTCTGTTGTAATCCTAGCTTGTCTTCCCTCTAATCTGTTGTGTTCTCTCTGATCTTTCTAACCCTCCTCCCCTCCCCTTTTCCCACCATCCATCTCTCTGTTTCTTCTTGCCTTTACACGTAGTTTTGTCTCATACAGTTGGAGGTTCAGAAAGATAAAACGCACAGGACAATAAGGGTAGTGTACGGGTAAAAAAAATATAAACCAAACTCACGGCTCACTGTCGCCCCTGCACTTTCAACAAACATGTATAAAGCAGTTAAGCTGCACCAGGCCCAGTTTACCCCTAACAGCATCTGCCCCGAACTTGATCACCTCCTGCTGACTCCACCTGCCCTAAACTGTCACATGTGTTATCTCAGTGACTACTGGTCTTTTTTTTCATTGTTTATAGAGTGCTGTAGACCTAAACTACCTGAAGTAATGAAAATGACCTTTTGGAGGCCTAGAGGAAAACTGAAAAAAACAAAAGAAAACAAAAAACAAATAAACAAACAACCAAAAAAATTGGATTTGGTCCTTATCTGGCTAAGGCCGCGCTGGAAGTGACCCGCACTTCTCTCAAGACTTTAATTTGTCAGAAACAGGCTAGTTTTGCCTGGCTTCTGATTGAGGTCTGACTCCACAGTCTGACTGTAGAGTCTTCAGTTTGGATGAAAACAGAGGAAAGTCAGAAAGTCAGACCCTCGTCTGCACCATTTGCGCGCACGTTGTCATAGCAAGAGGATTTTGAGGGTTGAATCTCGATGGAACACTGCTTTACCTTCCTCCTGTACATCTGGGACAGCTAGATTTACAGTGGTTCTCAACTCCAGTCCTGGGGGCCCACTGTCCTGCACGTCTTTGTTTTAACTCTTCATTATCGCAGTCGATTGAGTTAATCAAGGGTTTGAGGATTAATTGATCTGTGGGGTCAGATGTTTCGGTCCTGAGTTAAAAGAAGAACATGCAGGACAGTGGGCCCCCAAGACTGGAGTTGAGAAACATTCAGCTAGAACACTAGCTTGCTGAGTCTGTCAGTATGAGTGCCGAGTCTGTGTTGATTTCTCAAGTTTGTGGATTTCTCTGAAAAAGTTAATTGAGAAAATAGAACATTTATTCGTTGGAATGATCTTTAAAAATGCTGCATAATGACTTAGAAGGAAATGAGTTTTATGTGTGGTTTTACCCCCCCTCCCTCCCCCCAACACTCTCTGACTCACATAATACGAAAATCTTGAGTCACTGTGGGAAAATGTCAACCCAAAGAACAAATGTTACGCATTGTATCTCCAAAATGTATGAATGTCTGATAAAGTCTAAGACTAGATTTGTACTGAGGTTTCACTGTACTCATGTATGCTGTCATAAAGGGGCTACACAGTCATTGGGGATGCCTGATAAAACATGGCACCCACACAGCAAATTTCCGAAGTTGTCATTTCCCATTGAGACATTGCAGAGTTAATCTTAGTGTTCTTTTACACCCATTGACAACTGCGCTGTTAAAACTAGGCTGCTCTTGTGAGTTGGGGCTGTTTTCAGTTTCCTTTTTCATTGCCTTGACTGATATGTGGAATGTATCAGCAGCGAAATGTATTTCTATAAACCACAATTGATTGAGCACTGATTTAAGAGTTATTTTAACACATCTTGAATGGATATCCATGCTGTGAATGGATTCTAGAAGTGTAAATATGACATAGAGATCTAATAAAAAGTTGTCCACTTAAATGTAGACTTAAAATTAAACATAAGTTCGGTAAAATCTTCTACTTTGTACTGTCTTTTCTTACCCTTATCCAGGGGGCACTAATGAAGTGTAAGGATGCTTTAGGTTTATTGAAAACTTTTGTAAGAAGAGAGTGTAGAGGGTGGCTAACAGATTGTGAATAGCAGCAGATATAGTGTAACAACATGTTAGGAATCCCTCATCAAATGTCCACTGAGTGCAGGTCCCACCTGAAGCGGGTGGTGAGTGTATGTCACTTATGAGAAATGGTTTTATAGTTATTAATAAGGATGAAGGAAGCACATTACAAAAAGGGAGAACGTTTGGAAGTTTACGGAATAGTTTTGTGCCCATTTTTATCATGGCTACTATTGCTTTATGTCCGTTTTATGCCAGTTATCATTCATAAACTGACCTCTCCACTCAGGGTTAGGGTTAGGGTTAGAGTGTCACTTGACACTTCTTTAAGTGACAAGGGAGAATGGACTGAGTGTATGGAACAGTGTAAGCCATAGGCCAGCATTATCTGAATATGAAAAATGAATTCTTGTGAGACAAAGCATTCTTTGTGCATGCTCATTAAATCTTAGTTACTTTCTTCATTAATTTAATTATAAAAAGCAGCTATGCTTTAACAGGGTGCTGATTAATACAAACTGTGAAATCTCTGTGAGTAAACATAATCATAAACCTGTAATTTGTGGAATGCTGTGGAAATATGAAAAACAAGCAAGAATCCTTAATTGTGTTTACACTTCATTTTAAGTGTAAGTGACTTTATAACTATTACTTTTGAGGTTACAGCGGATCTTACAACAAAGAACTTCTTTACTGTCTGGTTCACTCTTCAGACTAGTAACATATTAATGTGAAATTTGATGAATCCTGTCCTTGATTCATAATGTTGACAGCACTGTAAAGTAAATAAAAACTGACCAGTCCAGTTTTAAGGGAAGGACTCAATTTTTCACTTTTCACCATTCTGCTCTTGTCTGAAAATGATAGTCACAGTCAGGGAGTTGCTACAGTAGCCTGTCTCTATGGTTATGGAGAGCTAGGCTAAGTGCATGATTGTTGAACTGTATTGAATCTTTTCTCAGTTTATGAGCACTGCTATTTTTAAAGACTCTCTCTCTCTCTCTCTCTCTCTCTCTCTCTCTCTTTTTCCCCCCCTCTCTCTTTCTCTCACCCACTTGTCTGTGTCTATTTATGACAATGACACCATGATATAATTTATTTTGTACTTTAATCTTCCTGTACTTTGTGGTTCCTGTTCTGTTCTTTAACTGTATTGTATGTCTTCATCTTCCACTGTGTTACTGGTCTGCTTCTGCTGTCATGTGAGGATCACTGTGGGAGGGTGTCTCAAACACAGGACCAGACACACACCTCACAAAGGATGTCATTGGTTTTGTCTGCATGGTAAAGCTTGTGCAAATGCACATGCAGAATAATTCATTATTTCATTTCTCAGTCAGGGCCCAGTGTTACTGGTTGTGGGTGTGTGTTTGTATGTAAGATGGCGATGGGTGTTAATGGCATTACAGTGAACTCAACTCTTCGCATTTCCCCTTTCTCAAGAGCAAATGTTGTGTTTAATGATGAAACAATGGAGGGGGGGGGTTGTTGATTTTGGGTAGAGAAGGAAAATGAGCGTCCGTTTAAATCTACGCAGACACTTCTGAGTCGGACTATGAAGAGGTTAGGTGATCAATGGGCGCGCTGAGTAGAGCATCTCTTTTTCTCTTCTTTTGGTTCAGTAGTGCTTCATTTGATTACAGCGCTATGCAGTTCACAGCAGTGGGCTGGTTGAAATGGAAAAGAAATGAAACCGTGATTAATGCATCCTGCTCTGAAGATCATCTGAATGCTAATGATTTACAGTAGCGTAAATGATTTTGTCATCTAACTCTGTGAGATTCACACTTGTCTTTTTATTTACTCTCCTTTTTTGCACACCTCATTCTTGCTCTCTCTTTTATGTGTGTGTGTGTGTGTGTGTTTATGTGCATGCAATTTTTGCGAAAGGAAGAGTGTGGGTGGATAGGTGTGAAAAGGTTGAGGGGGTGGGGGAGGGAGGGGGGGGTGAGAGAATGCGAGAAAGAAGCAGAGAGAGTAAGAGAGAAAATGAGAAAGGGGGGAATGAGACAGAATGTTCTAGAGAGATAGAGAATGAGAGAGAAAGAGAAGTGTGTTTGAGTGTCATTCTCATTCTTATCACTGGCCACTACGTGATGCTGACGCACTTCCTGTCCACAGAGTTACCACTTCCTGTTTACCCATCCTTCACATACTTTTTCTCCTGTGTGTGTATGTGAGTGTGTGCGCATGCGCGTGAGTGTGTGCATACATATATTTACATGACATAATGATGTTCCACACAAAATACATCACTTTTCTCACAACATGAATTTTGAACCTGCGCAAGTAAGACCCCTTCTGTACGAAACCTCAAAAGTAAGCGTGTGTGTGTGTGTGTGTGTGTGTGTGTGTATGTGTGTGTGTGCCTGTGTATGCATGCACACCTTCATCTCTGTGACTATATGTATCTTTTTTTAGCTTTGTAGACTGTGCCACAGCTTAAACATCCTGCTCCCAGAACGGTTTTTTCTCTCATTCTGTCTCTGCCACCTCCTCCGCTCCTCCTGAACCTTCCACTACATCCCTTCTCAGTCTCTTCACTGTCACGTGTGCCCTTTTCCCCACGTCACCCACATTTTCTCATCTTTTCTCTCCCTCCTCTCTTCCTTAACCGTATCTCTCAACTTGGAATGATAATGAAAAAGATCATTCAGCTTTGATATTAATGCGTTGTCGGATGTTTTCTATCTGTTTGTGGGTTTCTGTTGAAACTCATGCGAGATAAGACTTGCATTGCAGGCCTGTGGATGTCAGGCTTGTGTGTGTGTGTGTGTGTGTGTGTGTGTGTGTGTGTGTGTGTGTGTGTGTGTGTGTGTGCATGTGTGTGTGTGTGTGTGTGTGTGTGTGTGTGTGTGCCAGTGAAACTCATAGTTTATCAATGACTCAGACTGGAGGTGAAGACCCACTTTACAACACAACAGCTGTAAATTCATAATGTCAGTTGACTGATAGCTTATCTTGCCACTCTCTCCCATGCTCTGTTTCTTTCTCTCCTTATGTCACTCTTTCAGTGTGTGCTCGGTCACATGTTGGTACTCGTGCATCCAAAGTTTTCTTAAACACTTAAAGACATTTTTAAAACTGAGCTGGAAGAGACACATAATGTGGGATAATACCCATTTGCTTTGAAGATAATCTGCATTTAAGTTTGTTTTTGATTTTGTATGACAGTGGTTGATGGGTATTTGCAGAAGGCTGTTCTTTTTTTTTCTCTCTTGAATGTGTGGCACTCTGGTTCAAACTCACCACATACTGTGTGAATTCAACCCTTTTCGTGTCAAATTCACTGGAAGCTAGTGTATTGTGTGTCAGAACTAACAGCTCTATACACACTCTTTAATGCTCCACAGCCCTCTCACAACGCAAACATATCACCTCTACACAGCACCCCATATATCCTTTACACAGCCAACAACTCTCAAGCAATGTAATCATTTATGCACAA